>NC_052147.1:22592073-22924670 GCF_902713615.1 Scyliorhinus canicula
ATCAAATTTATAGATTCAGAATTTAATGACAATGTTCATGCTCATCCTGCATCTCAATGAATAACAGACAACCTTTACCATCACAAACACCCACTTAAATAAACAGCTTAACACATCCCACTGCACCATCTGTAATCAACTTTAACCCTGTACAACTGATTGTTAAAAACACTTACACGAAGAGCTTCCCATTATCAGTGCTCAGACCATAAGACCATATGTCATGGGAGCAGAATTAGGCCACTCGGCCCATCGAGTCTGCTCTGCCATTCAATCATGGCTGATATTTTCCTCATCCCCATTTACCTGCCTTCTCCCCATAACCCCTGATCCCCTTATTAATCAAGAACATATCTATTTCTGTGTTAAAGACACTCAGTGATTTGGCCTCCACAGCCTTCTGCGGCAAAAAGTTCCACAGATTCACCACCCACTGGCTGAAGAAATTCGTCCTCATCTCTGTTTTAAAGGATTGTCCCTTTAGTCTGAGATTGTGCCCTCTGGTTCTAGTTTTTCCTTCTAGTGGGCCTCACGGTAGCATGGTGGTTAGCATCAATGCTTCACAGCTCCAGGGTCCCAGGTTCGATTCCCGGCTGGGTCACTGTCTGTGTGGAGTCTGCACGTCCTCCCCGTGTGTGCGTGGGTTTCCTCCGGGTGCTCCGGTTTCCTCCCACAGTCCAAAGATGTGCGGGTTAGGTGGATTGGCCATGCTAAATTGCCCGTAGTGTAAGGTTAATGGGGGGGATTGTTGGGTTACGGGTATACGGGTTACGTGGGTTTAAGTAGGGTGATCATTGCTCGGCACAACATCGAGGGCCGAAGGGCCTGTTCTGTGCTGTACTGTTCTATGTTCTATCCTCTCCACATCCACTCTATCCAGGCCTCGCAGTATCCTGTAAGTTTCAATAAAATCCACCTCCATCCTCCAACGAGTACAAGCCCAGAGATGTAAATCCAGCACATGCAAAACAGGTCAAACTAGTGGGTTATTTTCTGGTTTGTGGTGGGGAAATTTGCGATCTGACCTGATACAATTAATGCCAATGGGTGGACCTCATTTTCTCGGTTGTTGCAGGTCAAAATTGGGATGTCTTGTAGCACAGTGGGTACCACTCCTACCCCTGACCCAGGATCTACAGACTCAAGTCCCACTCCAGGGCCTGACGACTAAGGAAGGTGAGTTCATAACAGGGCCTAAACAGGTGGAGTATCAAGGTCGGAATCCTCTCAGCATGCACCAATGGCAGGTGTTAACAGTCGAACAGCTTCCTGGTCAGCTAAGTGATGGAAAAAAATGTTGGCGCCTCAGTAGCATCCCAGCCAACAACATACATGTAGAAGCATATATTGCCATAGCAACTCAGACTCCCTGAGCATGACACGCCATGCTCCACCAGAGTAAAACTGCATCCATAAACTGTTAAAAATATATTGGTGTTGTTCATCAGTGGAAAGCCAATTTGGCAATTCAAATTATTCCACAAGACAGGACAAGGTACTAATGATTAGTTAACCTGCTCCAAATGATTTCAGTAGATGAATGCTTCCTTTTGGGCCAAAGGAAAAAAAAACAGTCGAGTCTTTTCATCCTGCTGTAGCAATTCTTGTTATGTGCCAGCTGTGCCTCTCATCTCAAAATCAGAAAGTTATGGGTTTAAGAACCTCTCTGAAAACTTGAACACAAGGGGCGGGATTCTCTCACCCCGGGGCTGGGCCGGAGAATTGCCGCGACCGTCGTGAATCGCGGCATGCGGCCCCGACGCTGGGACGCGATTCTCCGGAGAGTGGAGAATCGCGCAGTCAGCGTGGCACCAGTTGGGGACCGCTCTACGCCCCCCCCCCCCCCCCCCGACGATTCTCCGCCTGGGATGGGCCGAACGGCCGTACAAAAAAACCCGAGTCCCGCCGGCGCCATTCTAACCTGGTCTTACCCGGCGGGACCTCGGTGTGGATGGATCCGGGAGCGGCCTGGTGGGGATGGGGGGGGGGGGGGGGGGGGTGGTCCCGGCCATTGGGGGGGGGGGGGGGCCTGTGGCCTGTGGCCTGGCCCGCGATCAAGGCCTATTGATTGGCGGGCCCGCCTCCCCAGCTGGGGGCCTCCTTTGTTCCGCGCCGGCCCCTGTAGACCTACACCATGTTACGTTGGGGCCGGCGCGGAGAAGGGAGACACTGCGCATGCGCGGAAATCGCGGCTGCCCCACTGCACATGCGCAGACCCGCAGCACCCATCTGACACCGGGATCGGCAGATAGAGCGGCGTGGGTCGCTCCAGTACCGTGCTGGCCCCCTGTAGGGGTCAGAATTGCTGCTCCTGAGGCCAGGTTGACGCCGTCGGGAAACGCGACAGAGAATCCCACCCAAGATCATTGGAGTGGTGTACTATTAAAGACATTAAAACAAGGCCCTGTTAGCCCTCTCAAGTGAATGTAAGAAATCCCATTGTGCGATTCTAATGTCCTGTCCCAATATTTTTCCTGCAACCAACATGCGCTAAGAACGGATAATATGGTCCTCATCACATTGCTGTTTGTTGGAACTGAACTTGCTGCGTGCAAATTGGTACAATAAAAAGCATTTCCCATATTGCAACAAGAACTATACTACATCTAGAACTACACTAAGAACTGTACTCCATTGAGTGTAAAGCTGTTTGGGGTATCTTGAAGTTGCCACCCGCACCATATAAATGTAAGTCTTTCTTTCCTTTGTATGGACCAGCTAAACAAGTGATGGGCAACCTCAGCTAGTGACTGGGCCGCATGAGTGGTCCTCCTTTATCTCAGTGAGTCACAAGATTGAAATTGGGCTTGCTCACAAATCATGACACCATGAATACGATCAACTGGATTCAATACACATTAAATGTTTCGTAACGGGTTATAGGAAATGCTTAATCATTCAATATAATAGAACTGTCGTCAGCTTCAAACAGTAAAAACAAAAGAAATATTTACACTTTGGACACAGAGGAACTGCACGGCTCTCACAGTCAAGGTTGTGAGCAATTAGCACACACCTCACTTCACGTGCTCTTACTTTACTTGCGAATCACTTCAGTTATCACTTCAGTTATACCGATAGGAAAAACCTGCACGGGCAGAAATAGGCAGAATGTGGCAACTCTGCACTTGGGCAATGGTCATCAAAATGTATCATGGGCAGCACTCAGAACCCAGATGGGCCGCAAGTGGGCAGCAGGTGCCCACCACTGAGCTAAACAGTAACACCGACTTCAGTCATGGAGGTGAATGTGGTTCAGGTCATCCTGCCTCCTAGTTAAAGGAAACCATATTGTGACAGCACCATCTTCATAGTATAAAAGTCAACCCAAAAAGAAACATTCAAAACAATACAAAAAAAAAGTTTTGATTAGCTACTATCAACGCAAGCTAGATTTCCTTTTTTACCCAACGCTGCTTTTCGAGAGAGTTTTAATAGCTAATAGTTGAGCAACATGAAAGCAATAATCCAATTGTTGTCAAGAGGAGGTCCAGTGTAACTATGAGTTGTCACACTGTAATCGTGCTGCGTATAAGAAGCAGCAATGAGATGGCAGCGAGGATTTATAAAGTCCAGATCTAATTCTGATACAGAGAAATAGAATTTCAAATCCAGATGGCTTATCATTGGCCTGTCCCTTCACAGAACTGATTTCCCCAGCAAAAAGCTGTCACCACAATCGCATTGTACAAGGAAGCTATTTACTCCTACAGCTAAGCAGGGTCACCGGTGCTGTTGTTCCTGTAATGTTGCGAGTTATCAGGCAGAAAAATAGCATTACAACTGTCAGAGCAAGAGAGGAATTTAATTGAAAAGTATCAATCAAAAATAGAGAACTGCGTTAGTGCCAACACTGGACTGATCCTTTCTCCTTCTTATTCAGGTGAATACCAGGGGCAAACCAATGCCACAAGCTGGTCAATTTCCCACTCTACAATGTTGTGGTAAATTCACGGAATTATAAATGAGAGGGTCAAGATGAAGATCTTCGCGCTGCACAAATCCAGAAGGCTCAGGAAAACTTTCCTTCACATGAGTATTGCAACCATTTTCAATGCAGTGCAGAAAGCCGACTAGAGTCAGGTTACAGCTCTATCTGAGCTTCTGCACTTCTGCAACAGTGACTGATAGCTGTCGTGATTTCACCTCCGACGGCTGATACTCGCTCGAGTGTCAAGCCCACTGCGGGAAAAGAAAATTGTAGCGGCTTGGTGTCAGAGGTTGCCGGAGGAAATTTGCGAGAAATATTCAGTGGGCTGTTTTATTTAAATGTGCTATTGCACGCCACATTGTCTCTGCAGCCATTCAGGATGAATAGGTGGCCACTGTGCTCAACGCCCTGAGTGTTTAAAGTGAACGTGACATGATCTGGACTTGTTTTCAAATCGAATACTTTGATTCGCAACAAAAAAGGAATCTGCTTAGCTCTCACTGTTTTCTTGTTTCTGTTCACATTTATGAACATCTTTGCGTAGCCACGTGTGTTGTTGACAACATCAGGTCCCTATGCAGAGGAATTACTGTGTCAGACAATGCGAGGCAGCAAGATGAACCTGGGGTGCTTGGGTGAACTGTGTCCTTCATCCATTTTATGTATTGAATCCCCCAGGACACAGCGGGACTCTGTAATTCATCATGGGCAGTTCACGCTGTGTAAAGTCATAATATTTAATCAACAGAAAAATGCTGAAAAAAGTGCCACGCTGCACAATTAAAAAAAATTCATTCCAGGGATCTTGGTGTCCCTAACAAAGCTGGTACTTACTGCCTGTCCCTAGCTGCCCTTAAGAAAGTCATGGGGAATCTTGACTCATAGAATCATAGAAGGAGGCCATTCGGCCTATCAGGTCTGCACCGGTCCTTGGAAAGAGTACCCTACCTAAGGCCATGCCCCCACCCCTTCCTGGTAACCAGTAACACCACCTAACCTATTTAGACACGAAGAAGCGATATAGCATGGCCAATCCACCTAACTTGCACATCTTTGGATTGTGGGAGGAAACCGGAGCACCCAGAGGAAACCCACGCAGACACGGGGAGAACGTGCAAACTCCACACAGTCACTCGAGACCGGAATTGAACCTGGGTTCCTGGAGCTGTGAAGCAGCAGTGCTAACCACTGTGCCACCATGCCACCCTTGATATAGTGCTGCCCACAACATGATTTGGAATTACCCCCGCAGTGCTGCTCTGGAGGGTTTACAAAGATTTGGAGGGAAGAACAATAATATGTCTGAGTCAGGCGACGGTGTTCCCATGCACTTGCTTCCTTTAATCGTCACAATGGCGGATTAGTGGGTATGGGAACTGTTAGCAAAGGACAACTGCTCACGTGGAGGATAAGTACCAGGAATCTTAAAGGTAGTGATTTCCTGCCACTTCTCCATTTGTTGTTTCTTTCACGTGTCTGAAGTATTGGAGGTGTAAATGTACTGAAACAATTCAGTGTCTCTGGACACTTGCTGTAAACAACTTCTTCCTCAGAAGCCTTGGCAAGTTGCCGCAGTGTATTCTGTGGAGGATAGTGAACATCGTAGCTATCGTACATCCATGGTGGAATGAGTGGATAGTTAAGGTGCTGATAGGTTACCCATCAATCATACTACTTTGTCCTGGATGGTGTTGAGCTGCTTCATTGTTGTTGCAGTTATGCGTATCCAGACAATTAGAGAGTATTCCATCACACTTATGGCATTCCTTCTACTACCGAATAAAACTTCAGAAGCACCAGAAACTACAGATCTCTGGATCTATGACTTTAGCATGACTGATGTACTTACCCCTGGTGAGACTCCATTTAAGAGAAAATCCAAATATTCTTATCCAAATACTTTATTTGACTGATTGTCACTCATTAAACAATGTTACATCTTTTATTACATTTGTCTTCATATGAAAGCCTACTGGGGGGAGGAGACGAAGCATTTTTGTTATTTATTTCTTTATTTCCTTATACAGTCTTATGATATGACTGAGCTACTTTCCTGTAAGTGTAGTGAGCTGTAAGAAAGAACAAAGAAATGACTTTATACATGACCAGGGATAGAAATGGGCTGCATTCTTGTATGAGCTGATTCTTATTGTAACAGGTAAATATGATTCATTCTTGTCCAGATGTATTGGGTTAATGGCCTTCTTTCTGTCTTGGTGCAAAAAAGAGGTTTTTAAAAAAACAGGTTTGCACGTCAGAACTGGCCCAGCTTGTTTCGATGCACACTAGCCCCAGAATATAGGTTCACGTCCGCGTCATGACGGAGATGCCAAGTCGTTCACATCAAATGCTAGCATCTCAGGGAAAGCTCTGGAAATGCAGAGCATTGTCAGTCAACCTCTGTAAAATAAAGCGATGGGTTAAAGCATTTCAGTGTGTGTAACCCTTCATCAGAACACAAGGCTTCAGTTCCGATGAAGGATTACACATCTGAATTGTTATAACCATACTGTCCTCTTTTTACAGATAGTGACTGAACTGTGCGTCCAGCCTGACTGTCTTGAATTCAGATTTCCTAAAATTTGTGGTCTCTTTTTTAAGGATTGTAGCCAGAATGTTACGCTCTCCCCCCGCCAGACGGGATTTCCTCCCAGTTCCTGCCCGCCCTGTCCTCGCACTGATTTTACAGTAGGACAGGCAGGGCCTTGGACAGGAAATCCTTTGCCCCTATTAAAGCCTTTACATAACCATTTAATGGCCACTTAAGGGCCATTTCATTCCCACTATTACAATCCCAGACCAGACCCCAACAGTGGCTGGGATACTGGACCGAAATCCCAAAATTTTACTTTATTTATAAGATTGTGCAGAAAGAATGATTCGCTCCAGGAGTGGAGCTTTGGTATTTTTAAAAACAAAATGTTATTATGAATACAATATTAAACTCTTTAACATCACACCTGAAAAGAACAGCCCGTAAACACTGCTACTCAATTTCCCAATTCACAACAAGAAAATAAACATACAGCTTTCAATCTATCTTACCGTGGGAGAATTGTGGACTCAGCGTCAGGCAGATCAGAATTCAACTCCTCTCTCCAAAGTTTCCTCCAAAAGCCACCTCTCTAAAACTTTTCAAAATATCTCCCATGCATTCCTTAGCTCCAGCCCACATTGACCTCATCTCCCCAAGCTAAAAAACAAATAAGCTCTGCCAGTTGCCAAGCACATTAACTGGCTAGGGACTTTCCGAGTCAAACCACAGTCCATTAGCCCAGACTGAAAAACACATTCCTTTGTCAATTTCGCCCTCTGACTGCTCAAAGCACCTAGGCCTGCAAAACAGAGGGCGGGATTCTCTGAAAGCACGGCTAAGTGTTGACGCCGGCGGTAACACCGGAGTGTTTCATGCCGGCGTCAACGGGCCTCTTGGCCCAACGATTCTGTTGGCCACAGGGGGCCAGCATGCGCTGGAGTGCTCTGCGCTGCTCCAGCTGCTGTATGCGGCACTGCACTGCCCGCCACGGGTCCGCGCGTGCGCACGCCGGCACCTTGTGCGCTGGCGCCGTGCAACATGGCGGAGCCACACAACGGGCCAGCGCAAAGAGGTTGGCCCCCCCTCCCTGGATCATGCCCGCCCGCTGATCGATGGCCCCCGATCACGGGCCTGCCCATCGTGGTGGCCCCCTCCCCCCCGCCCCCCACCAGGATGGCCACCGCGGCCACAGATCCAAACTCCCGCCATGTTCTAGCCATCTTAGAACCACACCGGCAGGAACTTGGAATGTCGATCGTAGAGAATTGCAGTGGGGTACTCTTTCATCGGCCCCTGACCGGCGTTGCGTTGGCCCGCGCGCGCGGCAGGCGGCGATTCTCCGGTCGGCGGAGAATCGCGTCCCAGCGTCGGACCGGCGCTGGCTCGGAGAATCCCAGCCAGAATTATTTTTTAAAAACATGACCACTGCAGCCACAAACACTCTTACCCCACGCTTTTTCCCTTAAATTGCCCAATAATTAGAATCCAATATTCCTAAAGTCTTCCAGTCGTCACACCCACTCACAATTTTTAGGCTGGCGGACGATGGCAGCTCCTACGGGGGAAATCTGGAATGAAGAGAGTTAGATGTCGGGCAGGAAGAGCGGAGGCACCTCCATCAAAAGATCTTTCAGACTGGGGGTGCTCTCTCCTTGAGGTCTGGTGACTTCTGGAACCACCCCCCCCCCCCTCAGGCTATCCCCCAATACATCAATTGTTCCCCCTCACAATCCCCAATGTTATGCCCGATCACCAGCTGTTCTTCTGAGCATTAGGGCACAATTTTAAAATATTCTTTGTCTCACACAAATTTTAAATGTATTTCTCAGCTTTACCTGAAGCCGCTGATGGCTTCAGGTAAGTCAGAGATGATCAGCATTGAACTTCCACAGAAGGACAATGGGGTTGACTCTCTGAATGCTTTCTTCTGCCACTAACTTCAGAGGAGCTGCGGACCCATAAGGGAATTCCATAAATGGTAGTTGCATGATTTATCTGGGGTATCACTGGATTTTCCACCAAAATTACATGAAGTAAGCGAAATAAACCCCACAGAGAATTACCGCCAATCAGGTTGGCATCACAGAAGCACCTTATCATAGAATCTGGAACTTCTTCACCTGCCAAGGATCTAAGCTCTGGAAATTCCTTCCTTAAACTTCTTCTCCTTTCTCCTCCTTTAAGATGTGCGTTATAACCCAATTCCTTGACCAGACTTTTGACCACCTCCTAATGTTTCTTCATTTGGCTCAGTGGTAAAGCTTGTTTGTCAACACTCCTGTCAGATCCCATGGCACCATATTAATGCACACGCTTGTTGTAGTTGAACAACACTCCAAACTATACCCTTTCTGACGGCTTTAGTTGTATGCAAAACAGAAGCTGATTTAAAATTGTTGCAAGAAGCAGAGTCGGAATAAAAGTCTTGAAATGCAAATGAATAAAATCAGGTGTAAAAAACAACAAAATTTAATGCACCAATAAAAATGAAGCAATAAAGCAGATGGATAAAACATTTACGGTCAGTTGGGAATTATTTTTGCTTCTGTTGCTTTACTATTTTGCTGCGCATTTGTTTTGCTGATATATTGATTGGTATTGCTGTTCATACACATTGGCACTCAGGATAAATGTGTGAAATACAACATGAGTGCGTTGTAAGTTAGTTAAAGAGAAACGAGAGGAGAAAGATTTGAGAATTAACAATTGATTTCTCCCTTGTGTTTGAAGCTCAGTGACAGGTGCTTTCGCCACAACAAATGCGCCCCTCACCAGGATTGCTGAAAGTATTCCTCGCAAGCTGAGGACAACAAGGCCTAGTTACATCCTCAATTGGAGAATTATTGGCCTGTTTGGTCTCCTGCATTTCAGGGAGGACATTTTAACTCTGGAGATGAGCAAGAAGATCAACTAGGATGATCCTATATTTTGAGGCCTCGTTTTTGTACTTTCTCCAGCGAAAGGGGCTTGGGCGTTTATTTTTCAAAAAAACTATTGACCCTCTATGGAACAAGATGCTGAGGACATGAGGGTATTCACTTCCGTACATTTCTTCAAGAAGGTCTCAATAAATATTGGTCATCGCATGTGTAAAATATGAATAAATTATTCTGGAAATTAATGCAAAAATCTGGGACCTTCTCATTGTTATATGTTTCTGTGGTTGTCTTAGGAAGAGGTTCAGAGGCCCAGAGTCTGAACAGTATCTATTTATTGTCGATCATAATGATGTGCAGATGGGCTGCACGGTGGCACAGTGGTTAGCATTGCTGCCTACGGCGCTGAGGACCCGGGTTCGAATCCCGGCTCTGGGTCACTGTCCGTGAGGAGTTTGCACATTCTCCCCGTGTCTGCGTGGGTTTCACCCCCACAACCCAAAAGATGTGCAGGATAGGTGGATTGGCCACACTAAATTGCCCCTTAATTGGAAAAATAATTGGGTACTCTAAATTTATAAAAAAAAAAAAAAAAATAATGATGTGCAGATATAGATGACAGTAGGCTTCCTCAGTCCAAGTCATCAGCTTGCTCTATTCAGACTACTATTAGTCACATGACTCCCTTTACGATATCATTTGGGTGGTACTATTTCCCCTGTCCCACATGAACCTTTGCAGTCCTGAATACCCGAATGTACATTTATATTTACCTGATTCTCCATGTGAAGTCAGAGAATTTTTAACAGGGGGCTTGTGAACTGTGTACGGGTGTATCGCCTTTTGCTTTCCCCCTTCCTGGGCATGGGGAAAAAGCAGGTTGGTGCACAGACCTAAAGTCAGTCAAAATACAGAGTGAGCCAGAGGGCCTGATATACTTTGCTCATTCTAGGTAGAATAAACACAAAGGTGCCAATACAGAAACCTAGTCTATTTGGACAGCTTGCCCTCACAATATCATTGCACCACTGTGTCACATTAGAATGTACCAGGAATAATATCAAAATAATAACCGATCATAGGGTGAAACTGTCATCCTTTACAATTTCTCTAGTATGACTATACTGACAGAAAGTTGAGAGATGTTACCCAAAGCAATCCATTAGGAGATATTCACTTAGAATCTTAGGGCCAAGCTTTTGTTACCGAGATGAATTGTTTGAGTTCCACAGATCCGTTTTGGTATAAAGGGCACTATTACACCAAATATCTGCTCTGGGGAGCCAAGGATGGGATAGAGGCAAGACCACTGAGCCTGGATGCAGATCCTTGGTGGCCACAGAGGTGGGTAAGTGCCGTGGGGGACTGGTTAGAAGGCCCACCTCAGTTCTCCAGCAATTTTGCTGCAGTTGTATTAGAAGCTATTAAACCCTTGAGTCTTTACCCCTCTCACCCCCTCACCCCAACCCACCCACATTCTCCCTCAGATACCAATTCCACCTTGATGCCAACCCATGACCTCCACTGACCCTCATGACCACTCATAGCCCTATGTTACGCCCATAGCCACTCATCCACTATCCACAATGGGCAGACACCAGGACCATGTGAAGATGAAAAATCAATTATAGCTCTCACTTCTCACAACGGATAGTAAAATAGTCTCCCATTCAGTCCCATTTAAATATTTAACACATCCTCAAGTCATTAGTCCCTTGTAAAAATAAATACTTCTATTTCAAAACCAGCAAATTTTAATAAGCTTTTTAAACTGACGATCAAACTGTGAACTCAGAACCCCCTGCTGAGATAATTGTGGCATTTTAAGCTCAGCCAAACATTCATAATGACACAAAGAACTCTACGAAAACCACATGAGCAGATTTTGTTTACACTTACGGCAGATGGTCAGTAAATCAATGCAGCCTAGCAGAGGGTCCCTTTTAACTCTCACAGACAGAATTAGTCTGTTGTTTTCATGCGAGGCGAGTGTGGCGATTTTTAAAAAATCAGTTCATGACATTTAAACAAACCTTATCCGCCTTTCAGGAGTTTTTATGACTACTGCATAAATTTGTGGCTGCCATGTGGTGGCTGCCAAATTGGGGCATTTTTGAACTCAACACTGAGTTCATATGACCCTGCTGAGTTTGGGTTTTCCACCTCTGTCATGCTCCGTTCTGACCAACAAAAATTGCGTCAGAAATGATGTGGGTGTTCCGCACCTGCATCCTGCCTGTCACTGCGCTATGGATTCTTGTCCTCATAGCCTAGAGATACTGCAACATTGTAACAAGCGCTGCTCCACCTCCACAGTCGACTGTGTTCTACCTCATCAGAACAGCTCAGTGAATCCAGTCAGTCTTCAATGCTGAGATCATAAGATCCAAAGTCTGGAACTCAAATGATTGCACTATCACAACTCAACACAAATACTCATTTAAACTTAAAGGAGAAAAATACTGGATAAGGTTGTTGAAATCCTTGTTGAAATTCCAAAGCCCCTATCTACCCAACCTTCCTTACTCATGTTGGCTTAGACAGGAGCAGCAAAGACCAGCCCCTTCTGCATTGGCATGGTGTAACTGGGACACAGGGAAGAAAGGAACGTCCCCTTTTTATGGCACAAGGATGTTTAAGGGGACAATTTAAAGGGAGCAGGCACGTTTCAAAGGTATGTGGTTCAGGCAATCCAGGGCAGACGAGGAGGGGGGAAGGGAGCCAGGTGGATCGGAGGGAAGGGAGTGTGGCAGATGGGAGGGGAAGGGGCAGAGCTGACCGGTTGAGAGGGAGCAGGGTGTATTGGAGGGGCAGGACAAACCAGACAGGAGGGGGTGGTAAGTCATGTGTGTGTGTGTGTGTGCAGGGTATCCATGCGAGGCTGGGTCTGGATGTTTAAATGGTTAATCTTGAGTTTGAAATGTTTTTTTAATTCTAATTCTTTCAGAGTAACTGTCAGGGTAAAACTCACAGGACCATCCGAAGTTAACGATTTAATTGTTTCTCTCGGATGATTTGCAGACCAGCGCAAATGTGCAGAGAAAGCCAGCACTCCTGGGCAACTGTCAGGTAAACCTTGCGTGGGAACATCCTAGATGGATTCCCCAGCGCATCATTGAGGCATCACCTAAATGCGATGCTGCGGAACAGGGAAGGTATGGGCCTGAGGGCGCGATTTAATGAAAAGGAAATAGTCCCATTTTGGGTGCGTTTAGCAGGGTGTTTTTCAGTGTCTGCAGCCCGAGAACAACCTCACTATTAACGGGACTCTGTTTTCTTGGGAGCCCGTCAAGGCCACACTTAGCTTCATTTCCTGCACCGAAGAGCTGCCCCGATCTCTTCAACCCCCACCGTGGCCTCTGTATCCCGCAAAGGCCCTGACTTACCGATTAGGAGGTCCTTGAGTCCTCCTCACCCCACCTCATAAGGGCAGAACACCTCTCCCCCCCCTACCCGGGCCCGATCCCCTGCACGGGCAAACTGGCATCTCGGCACCCTGACAGTGCCAAGTGGTGCCCAGACAACATCGGTGTTGTCAGGGTATCACTCTGGCCAGAGCCTAACCACCTCCAATAGCCTGGGAGACCCCCCCCTCCCCCCCGCCCTTGAACTGCTCACTTGAATATGAAAATCTGGATTCCGCCCAGTGAGGGTGAGATCCACATCACATGGTCTCGGGAGATCTCAGAAGGTGTTCCAAGCGTCCTAAATCTCGCGAGAGGCCTCTCACGAGATTTGTCTTCCTCATTGCGTCATCAAGTTGGGCATGTGAGGCCGTACGATCACGCCCTTTATCTCACCAGCTACCGGCTTGATGATGCAGCTGGCACTGAAAGAAAAGTCTCGCATTGGAGAACAAAATCAGTATTTAGGCCCAAGAAATATGATGACTACAATGACACTGGTTGCTGCTGGACCCAGTGACAGAGGTAAAAAGACAAATGCTGAATATCAGACATGGAACAGAAGATATTGTAAATGTTTCACAGCTCCCTCACCACCTCTTGGTACCGATCATCACAATTGGATTCTACATCAGAATACCTCTTAGTAGAGAATGTTCACAACCTGATTCTCCGTTGCCATCTCTAGCTTGACTCTCTTAACATAAATTGCCAATAATATTGTCCCCTACGGAAGGGCAAAGACCAACGCAAGCTCATTTACTACCAGCTATTGCCTTGAACCTTCCCCCCCCCCCCCCCCCCCCCCCCCCCCCACCGATTCCAGATATCAATCCCCTTTCAAAATTGAAGAAACAAACCCATGCCTTAAAGAGACTACCACTCTCTCTCTACAGTCTCTCCTGTAGCTCCATATTCCAATCCCTGGCTTCTTTATTGTTCAAGCTGATGTCTTCTGTGAGTCCCCTCCCACTCTTCCAATATTGACCCCCCAGCTATTGGTTTTCAATATAACTTCCTGATAACCATCCACAGCCTCTACAATCTCCTCCCAGCCACTGGTCAACTGCACATTCCCCTCCCCCCTCTGTTTTGCCATTAGTTACTGAGCATTCAACCCCACCTCATCCAATTTCCCTTGATCTGCAATATAATCACTTACCTGATCGTCAGCACAATGTGATATTTTGCTACTTTAAAGACCAGCTCCCTAAAATTCCGAGAGTGAGGATGGGGTTTGGGTGGGATTCTCTCAATCAGAAATGCCAAAGGAACATCTGTGTACATCATTTCTCTGCCGGTTCTGCCAATCCTGCAGACAAGCTCAACGCCACAGGTCACAAAGTGTTTTTGTGAGTTTGCAAGCTACGATATAAATAGTTATTTCTAACTTAAGTCGCGAGTGAGTCAGCGAATGTAGAATGTCTTGTTGCAAACCAGCTTGCGCAGGATTCTCTGCCCCACCGCACTGGTGCGGTGCGCCCCTGGCGGCAGCGGGATTGTCCATCCCGGCAGCCGGCCAATGGGGTTCCCCATTGTGGGCGCCCCTACGCCGTTGGGAAATCCACGGGCGTGAGTGAGCTGCCAGCAAAACGGAGGATCTCGCCAACGCAGAATCCAGCCCCTTAATTTTTTTACGTTTTTTCAGTTGAAGACATTTTGGTCCCAACAAGTAGAAGTGCATTTCGGAATAATTGATGGGGTATTTATCAACAGATTTCTTTAGTTTATGATGGTTCCTGAAACGGCTCAAAAGGAAGAGGTAGCAAGGTGAAGTAAATTGAGATGCTGCTGAATTTAATTGCTCAATTACTTTTATTGCTGCCTGACCTGCTGATTGTGGTCAACATTTTCCGTTTGGTATTTGGATATCTCTTCAATTTATGTATCCTGCAATTCTCTTTTAAAATATGTGCGACATTCAGTGTACCCTGTCTCACCAGAAAATTGCGTGTGCTTTCAAGTACAGCGCACAGAACGTTTGGCGAATTTTCCGACTTTCAATTCATGGACTGGAGCTGGGAGTGGGATCAATGTCTCATGTGATTTGCCATTCGCACCTTGAACCCAGCTATCCCTTCTCTCAATCGTACATAACCGTTTGCATTTGTTACTTGTCCCTCAGCTGACAGAAGAAAGACGCATACACCTCCAAATCATCTGACATTCTTGTGAGGACGAAGGATGGGCACAAGACTGCGGAAAAATCAAAATAATTCAAACATCTAAATGTTTGGTGTTTTATATTTGAAGAGAGAATTCAAAGGGAACATTCATGTTATTTTTACAAATGGAAGTTTAACACTTGCCATTTTAGGAGTCGGAGGACACATAAGACAACGTACCTGATAAGAGAATATCAACTTTAGGTGTATGAATATATATTAGTCACATAGATACAGCGTTGTACAGTGAAAATTAATATCCATAAAATATAACATAGCTACAGAGAATTACAGGTTTGTGTTAGCAGCAGAGGCAACACAATGCAACATAAATGATACGATGTAACAAACTATATTTCAAATTGCATTATATATAATGCAGTGTGAATTCTCTACATTTATAATTAAGTTTTAAGATAATCCATTGATAGCGGAAAGTCATTGAAGAGCCAAATCACACTCGAAGCAGAAAGATAAATCCTGAGAAGTGAAATGGAATCAGGAGACAAAGATCAGGGTGACAAAGTTAGCAAAAAAAAAATGTGAAATAGGTTATTTAATATAAGCTGCAATGTAAAACAATCATCAGTGCACATGACAGAACAATAGATATCCTTCACTGCCGGAGAACATTCTAAAATATGGTCTATAGATTGCAAGGGATTTGCTGGCTGTGTAATTGAACCTCTCCAGGCCAGTCATTGTATTTTTTATTCCAATTTCAATCCTGTGCTCTGCTCTGTGTGCTCATCAAGCACCAGAGTCAGTATTCGACCCTGGGGACCAGGCTGTGCTTCTATATGCAAATTCAGCTGCACCTGGGCAGCAAAGCAAGCCTGCACATAGTTTAGCTATGCTAATCTGATTGATCGAAAGCATATTGCAGAACACACGCAGGCCAGAGATAAGAAGAGCCATTTTTCAAAAAAAAATGGGGAACTGCATGGCTGAAAGGGAAACCATTGCAGGGAAAAATAGAATTCCAGCCTTTGGATTTAATGTTGGGTGGAGGGGGGGGGGGGGGGGGTTCTTTATTGCACAGATTATACTGATTGTAAATCCTCATAATTAAATTATTGCTATAATCTAATAAGAATCAGTTGGCAGAGGGTGTGTACCGTTGAAAGGGATAAGTACAATTTAACAGAGGTTATTGTCTAAAATAGTATTCAATTGGAAATAATTCAAGTAACAATGAAAGAAATATGTAAAAGTGTGCAGAATTTTAAAACTTGGACATTTTATACAACCTGCCAATTTGTTTAGCTTTGTGTTCGTGGCAAATGACACAAACTGAATTTGCACCAGTTCCATAGAACTTGGAGATTTCTTTTTATACTTTAACATCATCCTTAATTGCTTTGTTTATTTCTTCTACTTTTTAAGTTCCGTGCCTCAGTGCGCAGACAGCCTGCTCAAAGCCCTCCATCAACGTTACTCCCTAATCCTCTGATAGGTGGTGCATGAGGCAGTCCATACAGAAGAACCTAAACTCCATCTGGTTCCTCTCCTTCATGGCATAGGCCAACTCAGAGCATGCCAGGTGGGCAATTCAAGAAGTAACCCCACGTTGTCCCAATCTGCGCAACTACACATTTGTTTCTGCCACTCTGCACCATAGCAAGCTGCTCTTAAGGGGGTGTTTATTATTATGTCAATCAGACAAACTTCCTCAATGCGTTGAAATTAGAAGGAAAGGAGTGAGCCATAGAATGTGATTAAAGTAGATGACTCACAGGGAAAACCATTCGACCAGGCTCAATGGACTGAATGGCCAAGTTCCTAAACTATAAATTTCTGTGATATCCACTTAAACGCATTGTGAGTTCATTTATTTAAACGAGGCACATGGGAACATTTATACGAAGGTAGAAAACTTGAAGACACCAGCAGCAGGGCTGTGTTCCATTCACAGGCCAAACTGAAACAAAAGATTACACTTCCCTTCTGTCATGATACGCAAACATTGCAACCAATGAACACTCAGAATAGGACACAACCAATGGGCAGTCAGGACACTTCGAGGTGGCATGACATTAACACTACAAAAGGGATGAGGCACTCACACCCTGCCTTTTTCCACAGACAGACATCTGGAGAGTTAGACAGGGTTGATCAGCAGCATCACACCCCAGCACGTGGCTCAGAGCAAGCTGGTACAGTTAGACTGAGTTACTACAGTTAGATTAGCAGAGAGTCGAACTCATTTGAGAACTGTGTTAATAGTTCAATAAACACATTGAACTCATTTCAGAGTCTGGAGCATCCTTTAGTTAAGACTGCATCAAGTAGCAGCCTGTGTTATCCAAAGCAGCATAACACAACATGATACCAGGAGTGACTGGTCAATCTATTTAGTTCAACTCAGCAAGATCCGTGACAACCAGCTACTG
Source organism: Scyliorhinus canicula (assembly GCF_902713615.1). NCBI lineage: Eukaryota > Metazoa > Chordata > Chondrichthyes > Carcharhiniformes > Scyliorhinidae > Scyliorhinus > Scyliorhinus canicula. The sequence goes on from NC_052147.1 coordinate 22,609,379, forward strand.
AATACAGGCACAATGGACAAGATTAAGGCTCCTCATCAGCTCAGGACCACCGGCAATCTTAGTGCCAACTGGCGATTAGTCAAGCAGAAATTTCAACTATACGTGAAAGCATCCGACCTCATTGGCACGACTACTGCTCGGAAGATAGCTCTTCTACTCACCACTGCGGGTGACCATGCGATAGAGATCTTCAACTCCTTTCACTTTTCCGAAGGGCAGGAAGAAATGAAGTACCAAACCATCCTGGACAAATTTGGCAGCTACTGCAAGGTGGACACCAACTAAATCTTCGAGCACTACATCTTCAAGCAGAGGATGCAAGGTAAAGATGAATCCTTCAACTCCTATCTAACTAACCTTAGACTGCTAGCGCAATCCTGCAACTTCAATGATATCAATGACTCCATGATCAGAGACCAAATCGTTTTTGGAGTCCACTCTAATCCTCTGCGAGAGCAATTGTTGAAAATCAAGCACATGACCCTGCCAGTCGCAATTGAAACGTGCACTGCGCATGAGCACTCTAAAAATCGCTATTCACAGTACAAAATGGCAGAAAGTGAAAAACAAGCCTCTAAACAGGTGGAGAGTGTTCTGGCCATCTCCCGGATGCTGCGCTTCCACATTGACGAAAGCGGCCATTTTGCACACTCTTCCCGGGGCCCAACACATGCGCAATGCAATCGGGTACACAAAGCAGCCGCAAACAGCACTGCACAGGTGCAGACGTCTGAGAACCGCACCACGCATGCGCAACGATGCACTGAGTGTCATGCCGCCAACGTCATGATGTGTGCGAACTGTGGCATCGCCCATTTTTTAAAAAAAACTGCCCTGCAAGAGGCAAACGCTGCTTAAACTGTGGGAAACCAAACCACTAAGCAGCCCTGTGCAGATTTGCACCACCAGTCAGAAGCCAGCGGTCCTAATTCCAACAGCGGATAATCAGAAGTGTGCAACACCGAATGTATGACTCTGATCCAGGCAGTGCGATGGATCCAGATGCTGAATACCTGGACAACACTTACCGAGTGGGCATTATTACGAAGTGCGAATACGCCACACCGGACACATCACGCGTCCAATCAATCCTGGCCGTGGATTCTGAGGACGAATGGCATGCAGTGATGAAGGTCAACCACTGCCCCATCCAGTTCAAACTGCACACTGGTGCCTCCGCCATCCTGATTTCGCAGGTGGACTTCGAGAGGATCAAGAAGCCCCCCACAATCCTTCCAGCTGCCTGCAAACTCCTGGACTACAATGGAAACGTAATCAAGGCACTGGGGTCCTGCCATCTGCAGGCGTTCAGCCGACACACACAAGCAAGCTTACGCTTCGAGATTGTTAAACCAGACAGGGCGTCCCTGCTAGATGTACACGCCTGCAAGCAACTGAACCTCATTCGAAGGGTCTACACCACAACGCAGTCCCATTCGGATCTTCAAGCCAGCATCGACGACATCCTAACCCAGTACCCAGACCCAGATGTATTTAGCGGGATGGGCAGCCTGCTGTAGATGTACAAGATTCTACTGCGGCCTGATGCCAAGCCAGTGGTCCACGCACCACGACGTGTCCCTGCTCCACTGAGAGAGCAGAACTGAAGGCAGAACTCATGTGTGTATAGCAAAAAGGCATCATCTCCAAGGTCACTGAACCAACTGACTGGGTCAGCTTGTTGGTGTAAAGAAGCCTTTGGGGGACCTAAGCATCTGTATTGACCCCAAGGATCTAAACAAAAACATTATGAGGGAACATTACCCCATCCCGAAGAGGGAAGAAATCATGAGTGAGATGGCACACGAGCGCTTCTTCACAAAATTGGACACACCCCAAGGATTTTGGCAAATTCAACTTGAAGAATCCAGCAGAAGGCTCTGCACCTTCAACATGCCTTTTGGCAGATTCTGCTACAACCGAATGCCATTTGGCATCATCTCGGCATCAGAGATTTTCCATTGCATCATGGAACAGATGGTGGAGGGAATAGAAGGGGTTCGTGTCTACGTTGACGATATCATAATCTGGTCCACAACCACAGAGGAACATGTGTCACGACTCAAGAAAGTATTCCGACGCATACATGAACATAGCCTCAAGCTAAACAGGTCCAAGTGCTGTTTTGGAACATCCACGCTGAAGTTCCTGGGCGATCAGATTTCGCAACACGGTGTGCGCCCGGACACAGACAAAATTAAAGCCATCGAGGCAATGAAAGTCCCCGAGGACAAGAAGGCAATACTGCACTTCCTGGGAATGGTCAATTTTCTTGGCAAGCTCATCCCGAATTTGGCCACACACACCACGGCCCTACGCAACCTGGTGAAAAAAATCAACCGCCTTTGAGTGGAAGGCGGAGCACCGAACAGAGTGGCTGGAGCTGAAAGCCAAGCTCACCACTGCACCCGCCCTTGCATTCTTTGACAAAGACCAAGATATCCGCAGATACGAGTTAGGATGACATTGGGGCGCTGTTGCTTCAAAGAGACAACACGTCATCCTGGATACCAGGAGCATACGCATCACGGGCAATGACATCCACTGAGACCAGATAAGCGCAGATTGAGAAGGAGTTTTTAGGTCTTCTCACCGGCATCCTCAAGTTTCATGATGGATTGCCAAAATTTACTGTTGAGACAGATCATAGGCCTCATCCACATCATCCAAAAGGACCTGAACGACATGACGCCTCGTTTGCAGAGAATTCTGCTCAAACTACGGAGGTATGGGGTGCGATTCTCTGCTCCCCACGCCGGGTGGGAGAATCACGGGGGACCCCCCGACAAATTTCACGCTCCCCTGGCGCCCCCCGTGATTCTCTCTCCCCCCCCCCCGCCCCAAAACGGCGAGTGGCGATTCTCCGACCCGGGCCGAGCGGCCTGCCGTTCGCGGCCGTTTCACGATGGCGGCAAACATACCTGGTCGCTGCCGTCGTGAAACAGGAGTGATAAGCTCCAAACGTTTGGGGCTTGTAGGTGGGGCTTGTTTGGGGCTTGTAGGTGGCCTAGCAAGGAAAGAGCACCACAACTGTGCTCGGAAGGGGACAGGCCCGCAATCGGTGCCCACCGATCGTTGGGCCGGCGTCCAAATTGGACACACTATTTCCCCTCCGCCGCCCCGCAAGATCAAGCCGCCATGTCTTGCGGGGCAGTTGAGGGGAACGACGGCCACCACGCATGCGCGGGTTCATGCCGTCAGCGTCATGACATCAGCCGCGCATGCACGGGTTGGAGCTGGCCAACCTGCGCATGCGCGGCTGACGTCATTAGGCGCGCCGGCCACGTCATTCTTGGCGCAACGCCCCCGCAGCCGAGAGTTACGGAGCGCCGCTCCTAGCCCTGCCAGGAGGGGAGAATAGGGGGCGAGGAGCGGCCTCCGAGGCCGTCGTGAAACTCGGCCGAGTTTACGACGGCCCTCCCGATTTTTCCCGGGAGCGGACCAATGCATTGTCCCGCTCGGTCAACTCACCCAGTGAACCACTGGAGATCATCCAGCACATGAATTGCAGGTACAACTGTGTGCAAGCACTCTCCCGGCAACAGATGAAAAGATCGTTCTCATCCGAGAAGAGATGGCCAAAGACCGCCTGTTGCAGCGAGTCATCCACAACCTTAGCAATGGCTGGCAGAAAGATCAATGCCCTCAATTCTACAAATTCAAGGGTGACTTGACGCTGATCAATGGCATTCTGCTCAAGTTGGACAGGATAGTCATCCCGCTACGTCTCCAGAGCATGGTGCTGCTGCAGATTCATGAGGGACGCCTGTGCATTGAAAAGTGCAGGCGCAGGGCCCGGCAAGCTGTCTACTGGCCCAGCATCAACCAGGACATCACGGACATGGTCCTGAACTGCGAAACCTGTCAGAGGTTCCAACCAGCGCAGAGCAAGGAGATGCTCCAACCACATGACCCAGAGACCTCTCCGTGGCCAAGGTTGGCATTGACCTATTCCACGTGAATGGTTGCGACTATATCTTAATCATTGATTACTTTTCGAACTATCCTGAGGTGCTGAGGCTGCCAGACCTCACCTCACGGATCATCATCAAAGCGTGTAAAGAGACATTCTCGCGGCATGGCATCCCGAACACCCTCATGAGCGACAATGGCCCGTGCTTCCACAGTCGAGAATGGTCCACGTTTGCCAAGAGCTACAATTTCAGGCATGTCGCCTCCAGTCCACACTATCCGCAGTCCAATGGCAAAGTCGAAAAAGGGGTGCACATCTTTAAGCAACTCATCCGCAAGGCCTCGGACTCCGCTTCCGACATACACCTTGCACTACTTGCATACCGGGCGACTCCCTTGTCCACTGGCATGTCGCCAACACAACTGCTGATGAACAGGGACCTATGGACGACGCTTCCAGCCATACACCTGCCCAACCTTGATCACCTCCCGGTGCTGCAGAAGATGCACCAGCTTCGCGATAGCCAGAAGCAGGGCTATGACACACATGCCACCGATCTGGACGTGCTATCCCTGGCAGACACGGTCAGGATCAAGATACCGGATGGTGGGTGGTCTGCTCCGGCTGTCATTGTTCGACAGGCCCCGCCCAGATCCTAAGTCATACGTACGGCTCATGGCTCCATTGTGCAAAGGAATGGAAGGGCACTGCGGAAAGTTGCTTGCCACAACCACTTTCCCCTCCATTTCCAAATTTCGAATTGCCACCTCCAGACACCTCAAACCATGAGGCCACCAGTCGAGCCTCCCACTCACCTGTCAAGACACCATCATCCCCTCCACCACCTCTCCGGCGTTCGACGAGGATCAGACGCAAGCCTCAGAGACTGGACTTATGAGCATTTGTTTTGTTTGTTCTGTTCTGTATTCCTCAGTCAGTCACATTAGACAGACACATTCACATGTATATATATCTAAAAAAAAATTTTTTTAAAGGGGAGATGTCATGATATGCAAACATGCAACCAATGAACACTCAGAATAGGACACAACCATTGGGCAGTCAGGACACTCAGAGGTGGCATCACCACAAGGGGGCTTGACATAAACACTATAAAAGGGATGAGGCACTCACACCCTGCCTCCTTCCACAGACACACATCGAGAGAGTTAGACAGGGTTGATCAGCAGCATCACACCCCAGCACGTGGCTTAGAGCAAGCTGATACAGTTAGACTGAGTTACTACAGTTAGATTAGTAGAGAGTCGAACTCATTTGAGAACGGTGTTAATAGTTCAATAAACACTTGGAACTCATTTCAAAGTTTGGAGCATCCTTTAATTAAGACTGCTTCAAGTAGCAGCCTGTGTTATCCGAAGCAGCATAACACAACACCTTCTAGTGATGGCACACTGCTATCCCTAAAAGGAATATTACAACATCCGCATTCATCATAGCATCTTCCACTTCTTCCTTCGACTACAAATAATAGAACTCTACCCCCTTTAATCGCCCCTTCCATCTCTGAACGTTAAAAACCTTGGTCGGCAGTATTATTGTTCCATCCTCCTTCATCTCATATTTTCACTTCATTCCTTCCACTATTGGCTGTGCCCTGTAGTGTGCGCCTGACCGTAGCTCTTTGCTTTAATTCTCAGTTACAATGTCAAATGCTAAAGTGTCGCACTATCAAAGTGCCAACAAAACAATATCTCAGTTTGCAATAATCTATTGCCAGAAAATCTATTTTAGAAAGTTTTTCGTCTTAAACACCTGTAAAGGAAAATAACTCCAGGGGGGAAAAAAAAAACATTAACACACTTTTGTTAGGTGATCTCGCCATTCCTTCCTGGTGCAAGTAATAAAATGGCAGCTTCGGGCACATCTCGCACCAGTCATATTAACATATTATTTGAATGCAGTTTGCAGCCCACAATACCTAAGCACAGAGCACTGTAATAAATACCTTTTCCTTGAGCACAGGCACAGTCGTCATGGAGATTGTGTTTGCACCACACATGATATAGAATCAGACCCTTTCATGGTTGATGCAGATTTAAGGTGCTTGTCAGAAGAGTACTTGTATTGCTAGGATGCCTGTAGCTCTTACTGTGATTAAGCAGTTTTCTATTCCAGTCGAAGTCTAAAATCTGTGATTTACCTCTTAAGTCAGCATTCCCCTTAAACAGAAAAAAAACAGAAAGAAAAGAAATCTTCAAACGGAGTTCTTTCAGCTTATAGCAAGATATAGCTATCTGAAGACGGAAGGTCACGCAATTACACAACTTCACAGGACATTGCAAAGCATTTCCAATCCCTTAATTTTCTTGTAAAATTGTAGCCACGGTTACAATGGAGCCAAATTTTACAGAGCAGATTCGCCAAAACAGTAAATGAGGTGAATCTCTTTCTGAGACCCAAACAATGAATGAACTGCTTGCATCGTGAATAGTTTCATCAGGTCTTGTACATCCACTTCTCGCAACACTTCAATGAAGCGTCAGCCGGGAGTATCTGCTTGAGACTCTATCTTCGAACACAGAGACAAGAGACTAACTAACTAATGTTTATAAAGCCGGGGTTCAGTGCTGAGGATGGAAAGTCAGGGGCTTAACGCACCTACACTGGCCCTGGAAGCCACTCAGCAATTAGTTGCCTGAAAACGTGGCTTCTTCCTCCTCTGAGGGAGGATGTCCCGTCTCCAAGAGCTGCTGGCTAATTAGAGTCGGAAGTGCTCCAGCCCCAGCAGCGCCACTGTCAACGGTGGTCACTGCTGGGACTGCAGTGCTACTGTCAACGGTGGTCACTGCTGGGACTGCAGTGCCACTGTCAACGGTGGTCACTGCTGGGACTGCAGTGCCACTGTCAACGGTGGTCACTGCTGGGACTGCAGTGCCACTGTCAATGGTGGCCACTGCTGGGACTGCGGTAAGCACTGGACCAGGAGCAGTGCTCGAGGGGCCAAGTGAGAGGTAAGTGGAGTGGGCTCCCCCTGGCCTGCTTGACTGGCCCCAGCGAGGGAAAGGCGGGGGAGGGAGGCATAATTGAAAGGCCAGGCCTGGGGAAGAGTGGCTCTCTTTTAGGGGCAAGGTGCCCAAACAGGAGGGACCATACTCCCAACCCACAGGGACCCGGTGGCTTCACCATGTGGTCTGGAGCTCCCTTACTGCTGACAAAATACCATTAGATGCAGAAAAGTGGGCAAAATCGGCCATGCCACATGATTTTAAGGTTTCCCTATTAGCCATCCTCAAGATGGGTGGCAAGGGCATACAATTTCAGCTAATATGTGCATGAAGATACTCCTTGTTATCTAAATTTGTACATAATGTATCAGTGGCATACCCTGATAGAGGATTCATTTTTGAACATTCATTCATTAATGGAAGCAATTGCAGGCGGTTGAAAAACTGTCATTTAGAATTGATTTACCAAAAGACTGAAGATCTTTTTATTTGGTTGCTTTGAACAGGCTTTTTTAAAGATGCACCTCCATTCCCACCAGCCTCAACCCTATCCAGCCTTACCCGGACAGGATATGCTGTGAATACTCAGCAAGTCAGGCAGCATCTGTGGAAAGAGAAACAGAATTAACGTTTCAGATCGATGACCTTTCATCAGAATCAATCCGAAATCTTTGGTTTTTGAATCTGGGAGGATTTCACAGCTGGTGACGATTCCCACCCTTCCCGCGCCACGTCACCCGAAGAGTCGGCAGGGAACGCATCCCTGCCTATCACAGCAGCCCCACAACCATGCATATTGGCTGGAACTAAGACATCCGCCCGCCTCAGAGAGCTACTGGCCAATGAAAGCTGCCAGCCAATCTGATTGGTCAGCAGCAGTGTAATCCCAGCAGCACCAGTAGTAGCAGTGGTCAGTACAGGGACTACGAGCAGTTCCCATATTCTAAGGGCTGGGATTTTCCAGTCACCCATGGCGGGACGTGTCGCAGGCGGTACGGATAATTCAGAGGGACAGCCAAACGCCCATTGACTTTGGGCGAGAATTTCTGGTGCCACATAAGTTCTGGAGTTGAGGACCAGCTAAATGTAGGGGAGGGGATGGGGGTCTCATGATAGGGAGTGGAGTTGAGTCTCGGAGAATGGGGAGACCTATGGTGGGGGTCTTGATGGAGTGGCCAGGAGTGGGAAGGAGCACCCAAGTGGAGCCAGAACTGGACTGGGGAAGCACTCTCTATGGAAAGGGGGTCCATAAGGGAGGCAATATTCCCCCTTCACACCCTAGTTCTGAGCAGGATGACCTACCAGGTTTTCCCCCACCCCTGAAATCCTCCCATTCGCCTGGAAATTGAGGTTGGGTGGGAAGTGGCCCTTAAGTGGCCAATAATTGAATGGAGGGGAGGTGGGCCACTCTAGGGTCTCACCCGGCCCAGGCAAAATTGCAAAAAGGTGGGAGCAAGTGGGCGGGCAAGCGGTTGGCGGACAGGCCAACCAGGGGATTTTCGAGACCACTGCCTGCAAACCCATTGGTGGGGGACAGTAAAATTCTGTCCAGAATTCTCTCTCCACACCTGCTACCTGGTCTCCTGAGCATTTCCACCATTCTCTGTTTTTATTTCAGATTAACAGGATCCGCAATATTTTGTATACCTTGGGCGCGATTTTCCCACCATGTCCCGGCCAACTCCGCACCGGGACTGTTGGGTGAATCGCAGAAGAGCCCCAAATTGGGCACGAAATCTTGTGTGAGTCACCTGATCCGCAGCGGCTGGTGCGATCTGGATCATGTGTTCACTGGGCGTGATCCAGATATTGATATTTAAATGAACCATGAGGCTCATTTTAAGTATATTGGCATTATATTCACCCAGCACTCAGCACCTGGGGAGGTGGTGTCATTATGGTATTGTCACTGGACTGGTAATCCAGACACCCAGTGGGGCCTGGTTTCGAATCCCGCCTCGGCAGCTGGTGGCAATTGAATCCAATAAATCAAAAGTCTATAAATGACCATAAAACCACCGTCTACTGTGTAAAAACACAGCTGGTTCACTAATGTCCTTTAGGAATGGAAATCTGCAGCTTCACCTGGTCTGGCCTACATGAAACGAAATGAAATGAAAATCGCTTATTGTCACGAGTAGGCTTCAATGAAGTTACTGTGAAAAGCCCCTAGTCGCCACATTCCGGCGCCTGTTCGGGGAGGCTGTTACGGGAATCGAACCGCGCTGCTGGCCTCTTGGTCTGCTTTCAAAGCCAGCGATTTAGCTCTGTACTAAACAGCCCCTATGTGATTGTGACATGTGACTGTTGATCCACGGTCTACTGGTTCTGTTGGATATGTTCAATGATTCTCTATCCCGGGGGCAAGGATCCCATGGAATGTCGACTGATACCAGCCTATTTCTCTGTTAAATGCTGACGCTAAGCTGTTGGCTAAGGTATTGGCCACTCGTTTGGAGCCTTATCTGCTGCGGCTGCTTTTGGAGGAGCGGAGAGGGTTTGTTAAGGGCCGGCAGTTGTCGGCCAACGTGATGAGACTCTTGAATGTGCTGTTGCCCTCCTCAGTGGCCGAGCCAGAGGTGATTATCGTGATGGATGCGGAGAAGGTGTCTGATCAGGTTTAGTGGAGGTACATTTTCGAGATTTCGGGGCAATTCAGTTGTGAGCCAAAATTTATATACTGGGTGAGGCTTTCGTTTCGGACCCCCGCTGTAAATGTCCTTACCAATGCCAATGCCCTGAGCCTGTGGTACTTTCAACTGAACAGGGCGATGAGGTATGGGTGTCCACTATCCCCATTGCTGTTTGCCTTTGTAATTGAGCCACTGGCTATTGTGCTGAGATTGTCTTCAAAATGGAGGGGAGAGCAGGGGGACTGAGGGAGCACAGGGTGCCTCTATATGCGGATGATTTATTGTTATACATCTGCAATGTGGGGGAAATAATGGAGGTGCTCAGGAAGTTTGGTATCTTTTCAAAGTATAAGCTAAATCTGGGCAAGAGTGTACACATTCCGGTGAACCCTCCAGAGGCGGGGAGCTGATCTGGGGAGGATACCGTTTTGTCCGGCTCGGACCCATTTCCGGTATCTGGGAATTTGCGTGGCTCATGACTACGCCTCACTCCATAAAGCTAACTTAACCAGTCTGGTTGATGGGGTGAAGGTTGATCTGAAGAGATGGGATGCCCTTCCCTTGACTTTGGCAAGTAGAGTCCAGAGGGTGAAGATTAATAATCTACCAAGAGCTTTGTTTTTGTTCCAGCGTTTCCGAATCTTTCTTTCTAAGGCTTTTATTTGGTAGGGACAGTAAGTTAATCTTTGATTTGTTTGCACAGGTAGGACCCCACAGGTTCGTAAAGTTCTTTTGCTGAAGGATAGACAGTTGTAGGGAGGGGATGTTGACACAAACTAATCTGTTGTGTTATTACTGGGCTGCAATTATTGATAAGGTGCAGGGGTTGTTTAAGGATCCTGGCTCTATTCTTGCATAGGATTGAGTCTGAGGGCTCTTGTTACCACTCCTCACCCATTCTCTCTGGTACGATTTTCGTCGAGCCTTGGGGTCATAGCCTCTTTGAGAATTTGGAACTGATTTAGCAGCATTTTAAATTAGGCTCTATGTAGCTTTTGTCTCCAATTTGTGGGAACCATAGGTTTGTACCGTCTGGTCTACATTTCACATTCAGGGCATGGGAGAGGGAAGGGTTGGAGAGGTTTAGGGACATATTTTTGGAGGTGTGGTAGTATGACTAGGGTTATTACGGTACCTGGAAGTGTGAGCTGCCATTGGTGCAGAGGACTCGCTGCCCATTGGCCCAGGTATGTCATGTGCCTCTCAGCCGATTGGCTGAGAGGTAGGTAGCTCCGCATATGAGGCGGGGTATAAGAACCCGTGTTCCCCAGCTCTCTGCCATTCTTCTGTATGTCTGCTGCCGGGTACACTTCTTGTGTATTAAAGCCTATCGTTCGGACTTTACGTTTCGTGTCCATTGATTGTGCATCAGGAGGGTAGATTTCCTGGGCTAAGACAGATTGTAGAGATGTTCCAGCTCTCGAGAGGGAGTGTATTTTGATATTTTTGGTGTGAGATTTTGTGTGTAAGGGGCTTTCTTTGTTTCTCCCGATGCCGACGCCTTCACTTATGGATAGGGTGCTTTCCTTGGATGAGTGAGGGGAAGGAAGGATCTCAGACATTTATGGGCAGATGTTGGCAATGGAGCGAGCTTCTTTGGAAGAGGTAAGGAGGAAGAAGGAAGACAAGTTGGGTTTGGTCTTTGAGTGGGGTGTGTAGCCTGAGGCTCTTCATAGGGTCAACTTCATCACGAGGTTAAGTTTGATACAGTTCAAGGTGGTGCATAGGGCTCACTTGACCAGGGCACGTATGAGTGGGTTCTTCCCAGGGGTGGAGGATAGGTGTTTGCGGTCTTCCAGGAGGCCAGCGAACCCATGCACATGTTTTGGCTTTGCCCCACGCTTGTTAATTTTTGGGTTACCATTTTTGAAATGTCAGGAATTCTGGATGTTAGGGTGCTGGCTGCACCCTAAATGGCCTGATGGTGGCCATTTTTGGAGTGTCGTACTCACCGGACCGGCAGATAGCGAAGAAGGCCGCTGTCTTGGCCTTCGGCTCTCTAATAGCCCAGAGGCGAGTCTCACTCGATGGAGGTCTCCGGTGCCTCCTTTGGCTTGATGGGGACCTGGTGGAATTTCTGCACCTGGAGAAGATCAAATATGCTGTGAGAGGGTCGGTTGATGCGTTTCACTCAAGGTGGCAGCCATTCATTAACTTTGGTAAAGAGCTGGTTACCGTCAGCTGCTAGAGCAGGAGTGGGCGTGGTGGTTCGTTTGTCTAGTAGGGTTTTCTTTGTGGGCTGATCTCAGGGGGGTTGGGGGGGGGTTAATCTGGGCACAAATTTGGGTGAGGATGGATAGGTTTGTGTCGGGATATTTTTTGTAATATTGAAATGTTTGTTTGAAAAGTTTGAATATTTTGTCCGTTATAAACAGAAATTTTTGAATAAAAATATATATTTTAAAACAAGTGATATCAAGAAACAACTGAAGGCACTGGATACCGCAAAGGCTGTGGGCCCTGACAATATTCCAGCAAAAGTACTGAAGACTTGTGTTCCAGACATGTCCCGAGACAAGGGGCGCGATCCTCCGCTCCCCACGCGGCCTGGGAGAATCGCAGGAGGGCCCCCCGGCATTTTTTACGCCCCCCTGGCGCCCCCAGCGATTCTCCCCACCCCCCGCTCGGAAAAATCACCGCTCGCCGTTTTTCACGGCGAACGGCGATTCTCCGAGCCCGATGGGCCGAGTGGCCGGCCCTTCACGCCCGTTTCACGACGGCGGCAAACACACCTGGTTGCTGCATTCGTGAAATGGGTGCCAGATGCCTGTTTGGGGCATCTAGGGGCCCGATTGGGACGGGAGCACCACGACTGTGCTCGGGAGGGGACATGGCCCACGATCGGTGCCCACCGATCGTCGGGCCAGCGTCCAAAACGGACGCACTCTTTCCCCTCCGCCGCCCAGCAAGATCAAGCGCCACGTCTTGCAGGGCGGCTGAAGAGAAAGACGGCCACCGCGCATGTGCGGGTTCGTGCCGTCTGCGCGATGAAGTCATCCGCCGGTTGGAACCGGCAACCCGCGCATGCGCGGATGACTTCACATTCTCGGCGTGACGAGGTCGCTGCCGAGAAAGACGGAGGCCTGCTCCTAGCCCCCCGGGTGGGGGTGAATTAGGTGCGGGGAGCGGGCTCCGAGGCCGTCGTGAACCTCGGCCGAGTTCACGACGGCCTTCACAAATTCGGCCCCCTGCGGAAAATTCCGTCCAAGGTATTCCAATACCGCTACTGTACAACACAGACATCTACCCAACAATGTGGAAAATTGCCTCGGTATGTCCAGTAGACAAAAAACAGGATAAATCCAACCCGGCCAATTACCGCCCTATCAGTCACTCTCAGTCATCAGTAAGAGGGATGTCATGGAGAGCATTAACTCCATGCAGGTGGGGAAGGCACTGAGGCTGCACAGATTCACGGTGCACTTTGTAAAATATTTGCGCCAGCACTGGCCCCGGACCTGCGGGAGATGTTCGCAGACTCACTAGAAAGGGGCACCCTGCCACCAATGCTGGCCCAAGCCTCAATATCGCTGAACACCAAAAAATGCAACACAGTGCGGGTCCTACAGACCCATCTCACTCCTGAACAGGGACGCAAAGGAGGAGAGATGTGGGAGGCCTGGCCTTCCAGAACCTACAGTTCTGCCACTGGGCGATCACTGCAGAAAGAGTGCGGGGATGGGTTAAGAAACCCAGAGAGGAGAAGGTGAGGATGGAGGAAAGTTCCTGTAGAGACATCCCTCTGATGGCCAGCCACAACGCATTCCTATCCCCCCTCTCCGCCAGATACTCGAAAAACCCAGTGGTAGTAGCCATGCTATGAATGTGGACTCAAGTGAGGCAGCACTTCAGACTTACTGAAATATCCACCATGGCTCCCATCTGCAATAATCACAGGTTCACTCCCACATCAATGGACCCCTCCTTCAAGAGGTGGATAAAGGACGAGGGGACACTGACAGTAAGTGACAACGTACACGAATGGTAGAGTAGCGACCCTGGGGAACTCACAGAGATGTTTCAGCTCCCGAGAAGGAACAACCTGAGGTACATACAGGTTAAAAACTGCCTCCGCAAGAAAATGACGGCGTACTCTCAGATACCAGGACAGTCACTGCTAGAAACCACTGAACTCGGGCAACCTAGGGGAGGGCAACTATTCATACATGTATGGATGACTGTTAGAAGAGGTACGCTCAGCCCTGGACGAGACAAAGAAGAAGTGGGAGGAAGACCTAGGCAGGGAGATGGGGGAGGACTCTGAATTAAAGTACTGCACAGGACAAACTTCATCTCCACAAACTTCATCCCCTAACACAACTAAAGGTGGTGCACAAGGCACACTTAACGAGAACGCGAATGAGTTGGTTTTTCCCGGAGGTGGAGGACAAATGCGAGCGCTGCCAGGGAGACCCAGCCAACCACATTCATGTTCTGGGCGTGCCCCAGATGTGTCAGCTACTGGACGTCTTTCTTTGCAGCCATATCCAGGGTTGTGTGAATGAGGGTGGAGCTGTGACCACTAGTGGTAGTTTTCGGGGTATCAGATCAGTCAGAGCTCTTCACAGGGAGAGGGGCTGATGATCGAGCCTTTGCCTCCCGGATTGTCCGCTGGAGACTCCTTCTCGGCTGGCAATCGGCAGCACCAACCAAGGCTGCTGACTGGCTGTCCGTCCTGGCGGAATTTCTCAGGCTGTGGAAAATAAAGTTCGGCACCTGTGGGTCGGAAGAAGGCTTCCACAGCACTTGAACTCGGCTCACCAACTGTTCGTAGCCAGTAACCAATAAAATGGGGGTGTGGGGGGGGGGGGGGGGGAGAGAGATGGGAGACACAGAGTAAGTCACGGAACAAGGAAGGGGGAGAGTTTGGTGTGGGGGGAAGTAGGGGGCTGCGAACACACCCAAGAGGAGCACGGGGGGCAGGCATAAGGGAGGAGAACTGCCAGACACTAGTTTGCTGGTAAATGAATGCCTGAACCACACTGTACATAAAGCACTGTAAATATGTGTTTTGGCCAGGTCAGGCAATGTAAAGTCCTCAAGAGAAGTATGTTCGTTTAGAGGGGCTATTGTTACAGTCGTCAGTTGGAACTTCTTCCTTTGTTCATATATGTGTTGGTTTTGTTTAGCTTTGTGAATTTGTGATAAAAAAAATGTAAAATGATCAATAAAAATATTTTTGAAAAAAGTTGAGAACTGGGGATATTTTCTGATGATTGCAGAATGTTTAGCATCATTCACGATTACTCAGGTACTGAAGCAGTCCATGTCCAAATAAAGCAAGACCTTGACAATATCCAGGCTTGGGCTAACAAATAGCAAGTGACATTTACGTCACACAAGTGCCAGGCAGTGACCATCTCCAACAAGGGAGAATCTAACCATTGCCCTTGACATTCATTGGCATTTCCATTGCTGAATCCCCTACTATCAACATTTTTGGGGTTACTATTGACCAGAAACTGAACTGGCCATATAGATACCATGGGCGTGATCCAATGGCCACGTTGCACCTGAAAAGCCGCTTGCAGTGGCGTAGCATGGCCGATAAAAGCTGGGAAAACCCGCTCCCGAGATCTACAGCAATCTTCTCCAACATCATCAAATTTTCTCACGCTATTTTTCTTTCATACCAACCACTTTGCACAAAGTCCATCTATGATTAAATATCATTCCCATACTGGGAGGGAAGCCATTTTTAAAAACATATTTCTCTTATACACCTGGATAGTGTATAAAATCTGACCTGACGGGAACTTCCTTTGTTAACACTACTCTGGGAGCTTTGTCACTGTCGCAAGCTTTCACTTATCCTCTTCGAATCATTATTCCTCTCTTGCTCCTACTAGGCTGCAAAGATTGCATAATACTGTACCATTGACAATAGGGACCTCCTCTCAGCTCACAGGAAAAGTGTATCTTAACACTGATTTCAGGTCCATCAGCGGTGGTCATGAGTATAGAAAGTAGATTTTCTGACTCTCCTGCACTAATGGATAGAGAAAAATATACCCATATGGCTACTGGTAAATAAATAGGGGGAGATGGTGGTCAAGTGGTAATATTACTGGCCTGTAATCCAGAGAACCAGGCTAATGCTCCATCGCGACAGCTTCTGGAATTTGAATTCAGCTAGTAAACCTGAACTATACAGCTATTATCAGTAATAATGACTGTGACAACCATCATCAATTTTTGTGAAAGCCCATCACTAATGTCCTTTAGGAAATCTGCCATCCTTATCCAGTGTGACCTACATGTGACTCCAGATCCATGCCAATGTGGTTGCCTCTTAACTGCCCTCTGAAATGGGCTACCAGCCACTCCAAACCAGGATGCTGGGCAATAAATGCTGGTACTTGCCAGTGACACCCACAAATAAAAGAAATATTTGCTCATGCACATGGCTCAAAATTTCACTTTCCAAATATTTGTGGCATTGAGAATAACCTACAGCCTCCTCTGGCATTTTAGCAATGATTCTCAAAGGAGTGCATTGGAAATGTGATGGCATCATTCCCTGGCTTTTATATCTTTTACACGGGCTATAGATAAGTACAGAGGTTCCTTACATTTTATGTATGAGCTTGGAGCAACCTGCAGGTAAAACCTAACATCAACATCCTTCAGACATAAGCACCTCATGAGAGGGTCCCTTGGCTGCATTCACTTATTCCAGCATCTGCTACCTATCTGTTGAATGCCATCAACAAAATTGGATGAACCACTCATAGATGCACCATTCTTTTGATCCGTCATTTTAATTGCCACCATGAAGATTGGCTCAAAAACAAAATTTAATCCACCAAAGCCATGCTATGTTCTTCTTCTCAGTTGCTAATGGTCTCTCCCAGCTGGCTCCTTCTCCAACGAGAAGTAATGCTACTTAGATCTAACATTCGCCGATCACTCAGAGGCGTTTAACAAACCCCCTGTTGGCATTTCTGACGACCACTTGGTCCGCATCCAATTAGCCATTATTGTATTGAAAGCAATACCAAGCGCAGGATTTGGCTGCATAATTGGGCCAGTTGGAAAGGTCTCAAGCAGGAAATTGTTACGCAGACTGGCTTCCAATCTACTAGACAAAAGATCCAGACCTTGGGGCTCAGACAATCACATATCCCATCCAAGCAGCTAAGCACTGCCATCAGCTCTCAACTGTGGTTTTATGAAAGATCGACTGCGACTTTAAACAAAAGCAAAAATGCTTCAGTGCAGGGGACAATGCAAGCATCCAAAAGGACATAGAATCCGACAGCAAAGAAGGAGGTAGTTCCCCCGTATGTGCTTGTGCCAGCTCTTCGAAACAACTATGCAAATAGTCCACACCATTACTCTATCCCCACAGCCCTGCAATTCTTTTCCCTTTTTGAGGATATATCAAATTCCCCATTGAAAGTTGTGACTAAATTTTATTCCACCTGCCTTTCAGCCAGTGCATTCCAGATCATAACAGCTTGCTGAATCACCTCCCCTCAGGTTTCTTGCCAGTTGTGTCCTCTGCTACCCCGCCTGCCAGTAAAAACAAATTCTCCTTGTCTACTCTGTGAAAGCCATTCATCATTTTGAATACCTCTATTAAATTTCTTCTTAGCCTTTTCTATTCCAAGGAGAACAATCATAACATCTCCAGTCTCTCCACACAACTATATTCCCTTACTGCTGGTACTATTCCAGTAAATCTCCTGTTGGATGTTTCCAATGCCTTGTCATCTGAGTGATGCCCAGAATTGGACACAATGCATCATCTGAGGCCAAATCACCGATATATAAATATTTTGTACTCAATGCCTCTATTTATAAACCCAGGATCCCATATGTTTTTTCACAGCTTTATCTACTTTCAAAGACATGGGGAACTGTTTCCAATGAAAGAACTCTTCTGAAGAAACCCTGCTTTTAGCTTGTCAGAAACACAAGTCAAAGATACAATCCAATCTTCACAATTCTCTGATACCCTCCAAGAGCTAATTCTAACAGTAGATTCACCCCCTCATACCCTAATCTTGGTGAACTATAGAGCAAAATGCTGCTCTTTGTGAACAAGGAAAATTCATTTCATTGAGTATCATTGGGGAGGAATCATTGCAGTCACTGTTGATAGTAAGGGTAAATTCAAAATTCCAGGTCATTCTTTCCCTCTCCTACCCCATTGTTGCTGAAATACCATTTGAAATGAATAAGTTGAGCTTCTTTGAGTATCGTACTGCACTCCGTCACTAGTCCTATTGTGCCGAGGAGAAGTGTATAGTTGTTTATGTGAGCATCATTTTGTGTCTAACCTGTCAAAGTGAGGTTTTCTCATTTGCTAATGAGTGGGACTACTAATTTATACATTTTTGTGCAGCCAGCAAAGGAGACTTGCACCCTACCAGCACAGTCTTGCATTTGAACTTAGCAGACATAAGACCATAAGACCATAAGACATAGGAGTGGAAGTAAGGCCATTCGGCCCATCGAGTCCACTCCACCATTCAATCATGGTTGATTTCAACTCCATTTACCCGCTCTCTCCCCATAGCCCTTAATTCCTCGAGAAATCAAGAATTTATCAATTTCTGTCTTAAAGACACTCAATGTCCCGGCCTCCACCGCCCTCTGTGGCAATGAATTCCACAGACCTACCACTCTCTGGCTGAAGAAATTTCTCCTCATCTCTGTTCTAAAGTGACTCCCTTTTATTCTAAGGCTGTGCCCCCGCGTCCTAGTCTCCCCTGCTAATGGAAACAACTTCCCTACGTCCATCCTATCCAAGCCATTCATTATCTTGTACGTTTCTATTAGATCTCCCCTCAACCTTCTAAACTCCAATGAATATAATCCCACGATCCTCAGACGTTCATCGTATGTTAGGCCTACCATTCCTGGGATCATCCGTGTGAATCTCCGCTGGACCCGCTCCAGTGCCAGTATGTCCTTCCTGAGGTATGGGGCCCAAAATTGCTCACAGTATTCTAAATGGGGCCTAACTAGTGCTTTATAAAGCCTCAGAAGTACATCCCTGCTTTTATATTCCAAGCCTCTTGAGATAAATGACAACATTACATTTGCTTTCTTAATTACGGACTCAACCTGCAAGTTTACCTTTAGAGAATCCTGGACTAGGACTCCCAAGTCCCTTTGCACTTTAGCATTATGAATTTTGTCACCGTTTAGAAAATAGTCCATGCCTCTATTCTTTTTTCCAAAGTGCAAGACCTGAAAGTAGAACATTAACTCATATTTCCCCTCACTCCTCTCCCTTGCAAACAAAATTTAAACACAACATTAATCATCACTTTCTAAGCTTTGGTTGTCAGACTATATGCAGGTTCAGAGAAGAGATGGGGCACGTCTGTTAATTCCTGTAATTTTTCGAAGTCCTCATGCATTATTAGGTCAATTTCCGGAGACATCCCATTGCATTTTATTTTTCATTTCTCTCTGCTGTCTGAAGTGTACGGAAACGTCAAAATAAGTGGAAAAATTCTCTCTTCTTTTTCATTGAATGTAGGTGTCAGACTGGAAAGATGGTGTTTTATTAGGTAAGTGAATCGAAGGAAATTGAATTTTGTTGTTGATGTTAAGAGTGGCAACGTAAAGGACTCAGTAGAACAGGGCACACAGTCTTGTATTTAAAGTCCCTGCTGAACTGACTGATCTGCTTTTTTCTCATCATGCTCTCATAAACCATGCCTGGGTAGTCGGAAATGTGCAAAGAAATTGTACCAGGGCCTGAAGATATGCACTATTGTGGCAACTTGAACAAACTAAACCATAATATGCCATTCTGTGCACACAATATTCATAGTCTGAGAGTTGGCTATAAGTACACTGTCATTCAGAATGTGTCCAGTTCCATTGCAGCTTTCAAATGCAAGTCATTTTAAACATTGCAATATAGCATTTGAAATCTTCTCGAGTGCATCACTTATCGTGTGAACTATGAGATTATGCCACTGAAGACACAGCCCTTGTCACCGGTCTTTAGCAAGGGAGAAAAGAGGCAGGAAGAGAAGAGGCATCTGGAGCATCTTTCAGGCTGCCCACGCAAAGCTCATCAGACTCCCTGGTTTCTCGAAAAATATCTTCACATCACAGTTCTCCTACAATTATCGACCTTTCCTTCCGCTGTGATATCCCATCCCTTGACCAAAATCCTGAAATAAAAGACATGACAAAGAGAACCATTGTGTAAGATATTTATCCAACAACACTTCCAATAATATATACAAAACTGAATTATTCCCTCCTGTGTATTCCCTCAGTGCCTTTCTTGCGGGTGCCTTTGGCTGCATCGAATGCTCCTACACAGAGAATTGGAAGGCCACTGACCCAATGCTAGCGGAAGAACTACCAAGATCTCGTACCTCCGAGAACAGCAGGAACACTCACTCCGGAGAGTCATAGTAAATTCTGAAGAGCTGTGCCACACCTTGACTTGATCTCAAGAGATTTGAAGGAATCTCACGGTCCTACACCCTAGAGGGGAAATCTTGGGGTGGAATTAAAAGAATGGCAAGTGATCTTCTGAGATTTCCAGGTCTATAATCTAAATGTTTGTGAAATATATATAGTGTTAAATTAGTGGTAATTGCTTTGTTCAATTCTTGTACAGTAAAAGCTTTTGTTTAAAATGTCAAATCTTGTGGCGTAGTTCTTTCAGTTAATAACTGGGAGATTGAATTTCTTTTTAAAAGTCAATGTCTCTCTCACGATCATAATAGTAATGGGACCAGCAGTGCATCTTTCTAACCACTGAGATGAAAGGAAATAGACAGAGGTTAAGGTGGGTGAATTAGAATCAAATCAAGTACAGAAAGGGAAATAAAGGATGGAATTTTCAAAAGGCTGTCGAGGCGAGACAGAAGTTAAATGAACAATTATTAGCTTGTTAAAAATGGACTTGCACCATTAATTAGCAGGTTTACATTTCTGTGTTGAGTTTAATGGGTAACTATGTACAAATCCAGAAAGTTTTTAAAATAACAGGGAGCTAAAATGCGAAGCAAAAGGTAGAGTGAATCAGTCAGCAAGTTCTGGAGATTCGCAACTCATGGCATTTCTCTTAATGCCTCTATTTCTCTGGCCAATTTACATATTGATAATGGTAAGTATTGTTAACATACCATTACTGTCATAGCAAGATCCAACCCCAAATCAGCAGCAGTCATTTTCTACATATTTTTTAATGTAATGATGTAGAATGAGGAAAATGTTGCAAATAACGCAATAGTCCAGTTATCCTTACCTTTGTGTACTTCCGACCAATTAGTACAGGTATTTAATCATCACATAAACATAAGTTTCTACAGTTCATTGGTTGCTTTTTCTAGGATTTGCTGCCTGTACCTCCCCTGTACTTTCATTCCCACCAATTCCTCGCTTACCGTGCAAAGCTTGAAGGTGAAGCTGAGACTCAAAGTTCTCCCCTGAATCTCTCCAGCTCTCTAACTCTCTTTCGTTCTTTGATGTGCCTATTTCGCTCCCCCCCCCCACCCAATACATATCTCCTTATGTAGCATGCTGTCAAATTTTGTGAGATAACACTCGCATTTCTCAATGTTAAAAGGGAAGTGACTTGTGACATTTTGCAAGGTTAAAAACACTATATAAATACAAGTTGCTGCTGTTGATTATTTAACAGATAAGTGGTGATCTGAGCCAATCATGATTTTTTTTCTTACCTTGCAGATATGTGAGACATGACACTCTGAGATATGGCCCGAACAGGCAGGTTCTTCCAGACACAGAGATCTAATGATATTAACCACCAATGTGTACTGTAGTTTTATAATACAGTTTATTAAATAGTTTCAATTGATACTTTGTTACTGCCCCCTTAAAAATGTGTTTCGCTTTATTTTGTCTAATTTCACTCTCCCAACATCACTTACATTCCTTAAAAAGATGACCCAGCTTCTGGCTGTTTTCATACAAGCGGCAAAACATCACTCTGCATCAATTTAGCCGATGAATCATCCTTCCATCAGCACATTCTCAGTTTCCTGCTTGTTGTTTTATTTATACAGACCACTGATTTTGCGGGATTGGGCTTTGCAGATCATCTACAAGCACTCACCAAGCAAAAAAAAAATCTGTTCAAAGTGAATTTCCAAAATCAATATCAAGTAATTGAAACAATCACCAAACTTGAAGCAGGGCCCTCGGAGACTAGGCTGAGCCTAGCAGCATTGGCTAATGAACACAGAAAGCGAACACTGATTCTACTGTTGCCCATACGTCAACCAGGGCCATCACAGGCAGACTAGCAGCATGTTGTAAGAGAACTTTAGATGCCTGTACAGGATCACAGGGATAGTTTAGTACCACCCAGCCAGGATCTTGAAACACATCATTATTGTTACTGTGCAGAGGCAATAGCGTTATGGTGATTTCACTGGACTCGCACAATCTTCATTATTGTCACAAGTAGACTTACATTAACACTGCAATGAGGGGCAGCACGGTGGCCTAGTGGTTAGCACAACCGCCTCATGGCGCTGAGGTCCCAGGTTCGATCCCGGCTCTGGGTCACTGTCCGTGTGGAGTTTGCACATTCTCCCCGTGTCTGCGTGGGTTTCGCCCCCACAACCCAAAAATGTGCACATTAGGTGGATTGGCCACACTAAATTGCCCCTTAATTGGAAAAAAATAATTGGGTAATCTAAATTTATAAAAAAAACAAAAAAAAAAAACACTGCAATGAAAGTTACTGTGAAAATCCCCCAGTCGCCATATTCCGACGCCTGTTCGGGTACACAGAAGGAGAATTCAGAATGTCCAAATTACCTAATGGCACATATTTCGGGACTTGTGGGAGGAAACTGGAGCACCCAGAGGAAACCTACGCAGCCACGGGGAGAACGTGCAGACTCTGCACAGACAGTGACCCAGCGGGGAATCGAACCTGGGACACTGGCGCTTTGAAGCAACAGTGTAAAGGCCCAGGCTAATCATCTAGGGACATGGGTTTATGGCAGCTGGTGGAATTCATATTCAGTTAATAAAAAGTGAAAACTAGCCTCAGTTATGGTGAAAATGAAGCTATCATTGATTGTTGTAAAAACCCATCTGGTTCACTAATGCACGTGAGGGAAGGAAATCTGCCATCCTTAGCCAGTCTGGCCTACATGCGTCTCCAGACCCACAACAATGTGGTTTTACATTTAAATTCCCTCTGATTTGGTCTGGCACGCCACTCAGTTCAAGGGCAATTACGGGCAGGCCATAA
This sequence comes from Scyliorhinus canicula, assembly GCF_902713615.1. Lineage (NCBI taxonomy): Eukaryota > Metazoa > Chordata > Chondrichthyes > Carcharhiniformes > Scyliorhinidae > Scyliorhinus > Scyliorhinus canicula. The sequence goes on from NC_052147.1 coordinate 22,632,107, forward strand.
ATGCTGGCCTCATCAGCGATGCCCACACCTCCTGAAAGAATGTGAAATAAAAATCCACTGTTTGCTGCAAAATTCTCACTTCCAAAGAGCTTGACAAAGAAAAATCAGGTGAAAGAAGAGGTCCACCTGTGGTCAGCACCAGACAACGGGACTGACGAAACACTGCAGATATCGCCGCTGAAATAGTTTTGCAGAGTAATATACCTGGAGTCATTTACCTGACAGCTTATCTCAATCGCCCATGTAGTGGTCCAGGACACACCTTCAATGATATCCGCATCAGTCAGTGTCTAAGCTATCATGGAAGCCCAACCTTGTATCTGCTGCTACATTATTCCGTATGATAAGAAATACATCGTGGACTAGTTCGAGAAAATGTTTGCTTTCCTCAGAGTGATTGATACCCATGTTGTCAGTTGTCCTTGTTCTGGAGTTTCCCCCTTCATTCTGCAAGCTTACCGGAACCTGCAGGTGGTCCCCGAGAAGGTTCAGTGTGTGAGGCGGCTGAACATTGAAGAGAAACATGCGGAGATGGCTGTCGAGGACCAGGAACCTGCTGCCCGGAACTTCTTACACTTGAGATGCCCCTTCAACTCCCTTTGCCAAACAATGAAGTGGCATGGGCGCACTGCTCATGAGCCAGCTTATTCTCAGACAGAACCACTGTCATTAAGGATGGAGGCCTAAGAGTCCTGAGAGATAGCAATCTCTCCACGTTGATTCCAGAATGCTGAGCACTCCAACAGCTTACCTGCCGATCTGGTTGGCAACCTATTTCTGGGTGCCAATGAGGGCAGTGGAAGCCTGCTCTTTCAAATTGACTTAGTTCATATAATTCTTCAACACTGGAAAGGACAGTTTTTTTATAAGTTGGAAGCCTGAGTTTAAGCAACCATCTGACCGCTGATGGGAAGATAAAGTTCCCACAATATTACTGCTCATGGTGGAAGAGGCAGAAAGCGGGAAGATGCTATGAGCTTCTGCCATGCATCCTGTAGGGTGTATATACTGGAGCCATAGTCGTGAAAAAGGTGAATAATAAGTCCAGTGGCGGAGGAACCAATCAAGCAAATTGCCTTGGTAGTGTCAAGCTTTCTGATTGTTGTTGTGGTTTACCCCATCCAATAAATAGTGGCTATTCAATCACACTCGATCCATGTGTTTTGTCAATTAGAATGTAACCAAGGAATACTTGTTGCAAACTACCCAACCTCTGGAAATCTGTGTGATCCAGTTCAGCTTCTGCTCAAAAGTGACCCTAGGCAGGACTTTGTCTTCCTTGGAAAGGTCATTGTCTGGCATTTGCGTGGCATGAATGTTACCTGGCACTTGTCAGGCTAAGTCCTGATGTTATCTGTGCCCTGCTGTAAACTGGGACATGTTGGGTACCAAGTTATATTATTGCCTTATTCAAATTGTCTCAAGTACAATTGAAGCATTTACAGATTGCACCTGTTTTTAGTGGAAAAAAGAGCACAGTACATCATGAATAGGATAATATTAGACTTAGTTCATTCTGATTGGATTTAACTGTGTTCTTGAATGGATGCAATGGATCAAACCATTAAAGTAATCATTTACTGTGTCACTTTCTATTCATGGCAATCATTTTAATTTTCCTGAGATAAATAGGTTTTTTTTTCAACTTTTCTGCAGTTAATAATTTTGTTTTTACTGCAACGATTAAAGTGTTAGTTTCACTAATGCAAGTACTCTCACTGCAGTGAATATAATTTACATTTCACGATTGTAATTATTCTTACTTTTCCTATAGTGAACTCTCATTATAATTCATCGCAATGATCATCATTTTAATTTCACTGCACTGAATTAGAACGTTGCTTGGCAGTGAGATTATCATTCACTCCTGAAGATTAACATGAGTGTGTGAACAATAAACTGTTGGATTGCTTTTAATTTCCCCTCAAAAATATTTACTTAACAGGTATTTTTTGTAACAGGAATTGATGGGCCTTTGATTTTTCGTCAAAAAAGCCTTTGAGATGAGTTGATGATTAATGATAAACTGATCCAAAGTTCAATGGATTTTTCTTTTCAATGGGCAAAGGATGCTTGAAATCCTCAATGGGAAATGCCCGGTTTAGGCTTGAAGATTAAACCCCAACTGTGAGACATAATACAGCTGCTACTTTTTTGGGGGTCTTCAGCTTGACTGCGCCTTTGTCCCAGTCACATCGCCGCCAAATAAAATGGCCATCTGACAGGCAGCAGCAGACCCTGGGTCAGGGAACAGGTGCTGAGAAAGGTCACATTTTAATCGCTAGCCACGATACTTCACTCCGTCATTCCAAACAGCTGACAAACAAAAGGGCCAGTAATAGTGACTGACAGGATTCTTAATTGTATGCAGTCAGTCATGACAATTTGATTAAAATATTACGAAAAAGTCTCGCCCCCTGTTTGTTTCAATCCTCGAAATCTAATTTTAAATTTTCGAAAGGAGATTAACTTCACAAGCATGACTTGGATGCCATTAACTTCTACTTAATCTTTATTACTGATGAGAATTTAACATATGTATGGGTTTGTCTCGGTGCTCCTGGCTCTCTGAAGTAATGTCTAGAAAATACAAATGGTGGACCCTAATTTGCAATTATAAGAGATAGTAACCTCTTTTATAGCTGGACTGAACTGTTTGCATTTATAAATGATTTCAAGAAGAAAATAAAATCAAACCTTTGATAATCAAAGCAGGTACCCTTATTATTTATAAGTGATTTATCAGTACCTTTTTTTTTCCTGAAATTTGCTTCCATTGGTATAGCCTCCCGATTCATACCTGCATTCAAATGGTTACAACACAAAGACAAATTCACAAACCTCAAACTTCCAACAAGTTAATTTTCATAATGCCTGATTGTGACAAAATGTCTAAACTGCATTGTGCAATTGCTAACTTCTGATGCAAACTAAACATGGTTATGTCAGTAATCCTGGTAGCTGCTGCACCAGCAACATCCCATAAACATCCCATATGAGCGGCACAGTAGCACAGCAGGTAGCATTGTTGATTCACAGCACAAGGGTCCAAGGTTCGATTCCCGGCTTGAGTGACTGTCTGCGGAATCTGCACGTACCTCCTGTATCTTCGTGGGTTTCCTCCGGGTGCTCTGGTTTCTTCCCACAAGTCCCGAAAGACGTGCTGTTAGGTAATTTGGACATTCTGAATTCTCCCTCAGTGTACCCGAACAGGCACCGGAGTGTGGCGACTGGGGGATTTTCACAGTAACTTCATTGCAATGTTAATGAAAGCCGACTTGTGACAATAAAGATTTTTTAAAAACAGTAATGAAATGAACAGTTGGTTAATCTGTCTCGTTGAGGATGCTGATTGAGGGACAAATGTTGACCAAAATAACAGGACAACTCCCTGAAATCGTGGGATTTTTAGCATTTGCAGGACATGGAATGGTTTAACTTCTCAACCACTTTAACAATCAAGCTAAAACATTTAATTTGTCTTGGACTATATTTATCACAGGTGTCAAAGTATTATCAGTTTTAAAGAGTCTTTGCAACATTATCTCAATGGAGAGAAGGGAAGCCATTTGTGGAAATGCTCTGCCTCAGGCTGGATAGGTCAGAGTGGAGTCAAAGTTCCACTAAGCTGTAAATGGAGGAGAGGCCTCATGATGATGGCTTGCTCAATCAAAGACTGCAAAGAGGTTGAGGTGGAAGAAGAGGGAAGTGTACCACAGGCAGAGATATCTATCTGAGATCTTGATGATCTTGAGAAGCATTTATAAAATTGGCTTGCATTGGGGACAGGATGGGGCATTTGGAGGTGAGTGGTTTAGTGGGAACAAGGTCAAGCAATCAGTAGGTGACTCTGATGAACAAGTTGATGCCAGTTCTGGGTGAGGGTAGGGGCAATTGTACTGATGGATTTAGTAAGGGAGGGACACAACAGAGGTGATGAGACCATCAATTCACAAGACACGTGATTGGAAGTAAACCGTGGTTTTAATAGTCTTACAACTAAGCCAGCCTGCGACCAGAGGAACTGAGAGAAGGCTTACGGCTGCAGAGCTTTATACCTCTGGTTAGTGGGAGGAGCCATGGGCGGAGGCATGGCCAGAGCCAAGGGTGGAGCCCAGTACAAACTCCTCATCCCCCCCTATGGACAGAGCCGCCCAACGGCTCGTATACAGAGCCCACAAGGACACAATACATGTAATACAACTCAGTGTGAATTACTAGGTATATAATTCACCACAAGAGGCAAATGACCAGGTGCGCCAATTTAGTGGCCACGAAGTATGTGACACCTCTCATTGAAGATGTTGTTGGGTGGGGAGGGACGAGGATTGGGGGGTGGGGCAGTGTTGGCGGTGTCAAAGCAGAGGGGCAGTGGAGAAGAACCCTCATGAAATCCCTGGAGTAGTGGATGGTTTCGGCTGAGGAACAGGAGGTCCGATAGTGGTGGATGTGGTCCAACCAAATGTGCTGATGGGTGGCTAAGCCATTTTTCACCACACATAAACATGGGTGTGCACCTCTTCGGTGTAAGGGAATAGGGGTGAGGGACATATTGGAAGTGTGACCTGGAAGGGGGCGATTAAGTACGCAATCCTCTGGCCAAGCAGAGCCTGAAAAGCAGCTCGCCATGCTTCAGTGTGCCCAGTGAAAGTCAGGAGACCCCCGTTCCCGGGATCTACCCGGCTCGCAACGCCTCGCGAGATTCAACGCAATCTCGCGAGACGTTGCAAGGCGAATCTCACCCACAACGGGTGGGATCACTTTCTGGCAAACTGCATATTAGAGCGAGGCAGTAAGCCTTACGCTAATGTGCAGACTCCCAAGGTACCTGAGGCTTTGGGATTCAATCCCTTTGCCTCGGGAACCGCAGGCGAGTGCTGCTTGGTACTGTTCCCCATTTGTGACAGAATGGCGCTTGTAGTGGTCTCTAAGGGAATCAGAGGCCCCAGCTTCATGCCCTTTAGGCAGGGTGGTGTCCTGGCACTGCTGGTGCCACCTGGGCTCTGGCATTGCCTACTTGGCACCCTGACACAGCCATGCTGACAGTGTCACCTGGGTGGCAGTCTGATGGTACCCAGGTAGCACGGCCTGCTGGCAGGGTCACTGCTTGGATACCAGGGTGGCACTGCCAAGATACAAAGCTGGCATTTTTGCCTGTGTGCCATCAGGCTGTGGTTGCCCATTGTGGGGGCTCAGGGCCCTCCCATGTTGCTTTTGGGTTGGGGGGTGGTCGAGGATTCGTTTGGAGCCTCGGAGATCGGGATGCCATTTAGAAATGTGTGGCCTTGGCCGCACGTTCCCTGTTCAGGCCCCTTATTCAAAGTGAGTCACGTTGAATAGCCATGGGCGCGATTCTCCGCAACGGCCCACGCCGGAGTGAAACCGGAGTGTTTCACTCCGGCGTCGGAGGCCGCTCCTCACCCCTATTCCCCCCGGGGGGGCGAGGAGCGGCGTTGCGAGGAACTCGGCTGCCGGGCCTTGACGCAAGGCGGCGCGCCGAGAATGACGCCGCGGCGGCGCCTAAGTGACGTCAGCCATGCATGCGCAGGTTGGCCGGCTCCAACCCGCACATGCCCAGTTGCCATCTTCCCCTCCGCTGCCCCGCAAGACGTGGCGGCTTGATCTTGCGGGGCGGCGGAGGGGAAAGAGTACGTCTCTTAGAAACGCCGGCCTGACGATCGGTGGGCACCGATCGCGGGCCAGTCCCCTCCCGAGCATGCCCGTGGTGCTCGATCACCTTTCCACCCCCCACAGGCCCCACACTTACCTGTCACGCGCTGTTCACGCCGGCGGCGACCAGGTGTGGTTGCCGCCGGTGTGAACAGGTCGGGAACGTCAGGCCGCTCGGCCCATCCGGGCCAGAGAATCGCGAGTCGCCGTGAAAAACATTTTGGGGGGGGGGTGAGAATCGCGGGGGGTACCAGAGCGGCCCTCCCACGATTCTCCCACCCAGCCTGGGGAGCGGAGAATCACGCCACATGTTTTTCTTGGTACTGCAAGTGCTGGGGAACACGTGGCTAAACGCGCTTGCTCAGGGACTTTGTTCCCTTTTGGTAAGATCGCGCCCTCAGGATATTATTAATGTCTCCATTGGTCCACTAGAAAGAACATGAGGCGGAGAATGTGTGGCATTATCAGCTAATACCATTGCCGAGTGCAATCAGGAAATGGTCCCTGTGCAGTATGTTGCACAATTCTATTACTTGGCAAATTGACACCACCAAAGCCATTGCTCTTCATTGACGTCCAAAATTATTTTGTGTGTCCAATGTATTTGCCTGGCAGTGCAACTGTGGGTCCAGGCACCGCCTGCTGCAATAAAGACTGGATATAAAAAAATTAATCCTGGTTCTCATTTTCATCCAAGTAACAATCATAAGTGGTAGCCGCAATTTAGCCGGGTGTTTCCCCGTGCTTTCAGTGCCGAGAAAAGAAACGCTATCTAAAGGGACTCAGCAGGGAACGCATCCCCGAGACCTGTACTCAGTCCCATTTCTAAATGGTGTCCCGATCTCTGGCCCCCAGAACGACACCCAGACCCTACCTCTCAACAATGCCCCCCACATAATAAGGGAAAGGAACCCCAGGGCCCGATCCCTGACATGGGCTAAATGTCACCCAGGCACTGCCAGCCTGCTTCCACTGCTTAGTAAACCTAGCAGTGCCAGGGTGGCACCCAGGTGGCACTGCCAGAGTGCCAGTGCCAGGATGCTCAGGTGGCATTGAGGTTGCCAGGTTACTACCCATGGGCCCCTGATTACTGCTTACTGCAGTACTTTAATATGCAGAGTAGCCAGCTCTGGATCCCGCATCAGTTCTTCATTATTATCATGCATTATTATATCTGCTACTGCCAAAGGAGGCAGTGGCATAGTGGTATTGTCACTGGACTAATAATCCAGACACCCAGTGTCATGCTCTGACGACCAGGATTAGTATCCCATCAGGGCAGATGGTGAAATTTGAATTTAATAAAAACCTGGAAAGAAAAGTCTAATAAAGACCATGGAATCATTGTCAATTGTTGCAAAAACCCATCTGGTTCACTCATGTCCTTGAGGGAAGAAAATCTGCCATTCTTACTTGATCTGGCCTACATGTGACTCCAGACCCACAGCAATGCGGTTGTCTCTTAAATGCCCTCAGGGATGAGCAATAAATGCTGACCCAGCCAGCGACGCCCATATCCCGTGAACAAATAAGGACAAAAGAAAAGAAGCTTAAATGGGTTGGAACCCAGACAGGAGGGGTTTACCAACTATAAAACACTCCAGAGGTAGGTGCAAACAGAATATTAAGCAGAGGTAAAACAGCCCAATGCCTTCAAAGCTGCACAAAATGTATTTCAATTTTATGTTCAGAGGAGTTTTTGTCTTAATCGCTACGAAAAGGGGAAAAAAATTCTAAATGGTGTGCCCTGCAGCTTTAAGTGTCCCCCTACTGTTCTCTACTGAAAGTTTATTCATACATAATGGACACAGAACAGAGCAATCAGTCACATACTGTGTAATGTGTTTCATGCCAAGATGTAGATGACCATTACTCTGCGCGCTTAACTAAAATGAATCTTTCTTTGCTGTGCATTCATTTAGCATTGCCAAAGATTAGAGAAGATCTGATTTTAAAAATCTTCCCCCCTCTTTCTCGCCATTGGAGAGTATGATATCTTGGCTTGACCATTGAGATAGGGAACTAGAGGTAAGATTCTTACTTTGCAGGGAGAGCTAATTGGAAGATAAATTAACACGTTCTTTTCCAAACCACCTGCTATTATGCAGAGGTCGATGGAAATCAGGAAAAATCAACTATTTTTTACTATTGCATCAGGTGTTGGCATCACTGGCAGAGGCAGTATTTGCTGCCCATCCCTAATTACGCTTGAGCTGAGTGGTTGGCTAGGACATTTCAGAGGGCAGTTTAGAGTCAATCATATTATTGTGGGTCTTGTGTCACATGTCGGCCAGACCAGTTAAGGATGGCAGATTTCCTTCCCGAAAGGATATTCTTGAACCTGATGGGCTTTTACAGCAATTGTTGATGGTTGTCGTGGACTACCTTTATATTCCATGAGCTACCAAGGTGATAGAACATAGAACATACAGTGCAGAAGGAGGCAATTCGGCCCATCGAGTCTGCGCCGACCCACATTAAGCCCTCACCTCCACCCTATCCCCGTAACCCAATAACCCCTGCTAACCTTTTTGGACACTAAAGGCAATTTAGCATGGCCAATCCACCTAACCTGCACGTATTTGGACTGTGGGAGGAAACCGGAGCACCCGGAGGAAACTCACGCATACACGGGGAGAACGTACAGACTCCGCACAGACAGTGACCCAGCGGGGAATCGAACCTGGGACCCTGGCACTGTGAAGCCACAGTGCTGTCCACTTGTTCTGCCGTGCTGCCCTTGGTGATATTTGAACCCATGACGTTAAGCGGGCTTGTTGTAGGAGGAACGGTTGAGGACTCTGGGTCTGTACTCGTTGGAGTTTAGAAGGATGAGGGGGCATCTTATTGGCACTTACAGGATACTGGGAGGTCTGGATAGAGTGGACGTGGAGAGGATGCTTCCACCCAGTAGGAAAAACTAGAACCAGATTGCACAATCTCAGACTAAAGGGATGATCCTTTAAAACAGAGATGATGAGGAATTTCTTCAGCCAGAGGGTATTGAATCTGTGGAACTCTTTGCCGCAGAAGGCTGTGGAGGCCAAATCACTGAGTGTCTTTAAGACAGAGATAGATAGGTTCTTGATTAATAAGGGGATTAGGGGTTATGGGGAGAAGGCAGGAGAATGGGGATGAAAGAAATAACAGCCATGATTGAATGGTGGAGCAGCCCGATGGGCTGAGTGGCGTAATTCTGCTCCTATGTCTTATGGTCTTATGACTCCATAGCTTCTGAATAACTAGTCCAGTGACATGACCTTTTCAGGACTTCTTTGTTTTGTCTTCGGCTATAAAGTTGCAACTGTCTGAATAGTTTCTGAAAGTTTCTTCATTTCTGAGCCCCACATGTGAAAAAACATCACTTCAATGTACGCACTCTTGGGACATTGAGATGAAAGGATGGGAAATGGGATTGCAGAGTGGAGCATAAACATGAGTTGCCTTGTCATGTGAAAGCTAGAAGCCTGGAATGTAAACCAGTGGAAGCCATCCCGCTGCACCAGCTCAGTTTCTGCAAATCCCATGTTGAGGTTACCGTATGTGGTCGGGAGAATTCTGCCAAAATTCTATCACAAATCGTTTTAACCTGATTGTAACTGTAAAATGGAAGGAAAGTTTCAATTCTCTGTGGCGTGCAACGTACTCTATGATGCGTTGGGTACTCTGGATCTGTGGAGACTGCCTTTACCTTAGCAGTAACATAGACAGGCTACCAACACTTGTAATAGTACAACTCTATTTTATTTAACTAAGAGCTGTTGAACATACTTGCACTGTGGGTCGACACTATGTTAGATTGATTGAAGACCTATGCCGAACCTGACCAGCCTATACTGCTAACACATGGTGGATGTTTGTGCTACTGACTGCGGGCTCTGTCTGTCTCAGAGGCTGCATCCCGAATGAGGGGGAAACTAGTGCCCTCTGGCTTTATAGTGAGCGTGCCCTAACTCGTGATTGGCTGCTGTGTTGTGTGTGTTGATTGGTCTTGCAGTGTGTCAGTCAGTGTGCGTCTCTGCACCATCATATACTGATGTGTATATTATGACACTCTAAGGGAGGGAATTTCACCAAGTCAAAAGCTTTTACATAGAACATACAACATACAGTGCAGAAGGAGGCCATTCAGCCCATCGAGTCTGCGCCGACCCACTTTAGGCCTCACTTCCACCCTATCCCCATAACCCAATAACCCCTCCTTATCTTTTTTTCTTTGGTCACTAAGGGCAATTTAGCATGGCCAATCCACCTAACCTGCACGTCTTTGGACTGTGGGAGGAAACCGGAGCACCCGGAGGAAACCCACACACACACGGGGAGAACGTGCAGGTTCCACACAGACAGTGACCCAGCGGGGAATCGAACCTGGGACCCTGGCGCTGTGAAGCCACAGTGCTATCCACTTGTGCTACCGTGCTGCCCATAATGCCCGGCCCCGCTGGCCATCGGGATCACCTGACCCCATAGAACGCAAATGGATTTTTGCCTGGCCGCCAAATATCCTGCGGTGGGGTCCCGCCACGACAGGACTGGAAAACCCCAGCCGAAATAAGCCTCGAGTCTCTCAGTAGGTGGAGCATTTCCTGGCGAGCAAAGTTACTTCTTTGACCAAGCTTGGCAGTTCTCAGGATGTGGGTGTAGGTCGAAGGCCAGCATTTATTGCCTTTCCTTCGTTGTCCTCAAGAATCTGCAGCCACAACGCACTGGCGGTGGATGGAGAGAATATTTAAGGTGGTGGATGGCATGCCACCCAAGCTGGTCACTTTGCCCTGGGTGGTTTTTGAGTGTTGTCGGAGCTTCACTATTCTGAGCAATTACAGGCTATTTTATCACACCTCCAACTTGTAGGTGGTCAGGAGGCTTTTGAGGTGGCAGAAAGGGGTGTCAGGAGGTGAGCTACTCACCACAGAATACCCAACCTTTGACATGCTCTTGCCACCAAGGTAGTTATGTGGCTGATCCTGTTCAGCTTCTGGTCATTAACTGCAAGAATGTTGCTGGTGGGGGATTTAGCAATGATAATAGTATTGGATGTCAAGGGCAGAGGGTTAGATTCTCTCTTGTTGGTGATGACCATTCACTGCCTGGTGCCTATCATAGAGTCATAGAGTTTTTGCAGCACAGAAAGAGGCCTTTTGGCCCATTATGTCTGCATCGGCCATCAAGCACCTATCTACTCTCATCCCATTTTCCAGCACTTTGCCCGTAGTCTTGTGTACCAATGCATTTCAAATGCTCATCTGAATACTTTGTAAATGTTGTGAGAGTTGCCGCCTCTACCACATGTTCAGGCAGGGAGTTCCAGGTACCCACCACCCGCTGGGTGAAAAAGCTTTTCCTCAAATCCCCTCCAAACCTCCTGCCTCTTACCTTAAAATTCTGCCACCTGGTTATTGACTCCTTCGCTGAAGGAAAACTTTCCTTCCTCTCCACCCTACCTACACCCCTCATAATTTTATAAACGTCAATCAGGCACCCCACCCGCCTTCTCTACTCCAAGGAAAACAGCCTAGGCCTAGGTGAGGGTGCTCTTTCAAAGGGTCAGTGCAAACTCGAAGGGCTGAATGGCCCACTTCTGCAATGTAGGAATTCTATGGGTTCTCATGTAATCTCTTCCCTCCTATAGTGTGGCACCTAGAACTGGACACAGTACTCCAGTTGTGGCCTAACAAATGTTTTATACGGATCCATCATAATCTCCCTGCTCTTAAATTCTATGTTTTAGTTAATAAAGGCAATAATCCCATATGTCTTCTTAACCACCTTTTGGTCTCCTTGCATGAGAAAGGATGGACTGGCACTGGAGAGGATGCAGGGGAGATTCAGTAGGCTGATTCCAGACTTTAAAAGGATTGACTTATGAGGAGAGACTGAGTAGACTGGAACTAGACACATTGGAATTTAGAAATATGAGTGGGGATGTTATAGAAACATTTATGTAGATAAGATAGAAGCAGGAAGGTTGTTTCCACTGGCAGGTGAAACTAGAACTAGGGGGCTGAGCCTCAAAATAAGGGGGAGTAGATTTAGGACTGAGTTGAGGAGGAACTTCGTCACCCAAAGGGTTGTGAATCTGTGGAATTCCTTGCCCAGTGAAGCAGTTGAGGCTACCTCATTGAACGTTTTAAGGCAAAGATAGAATTTTGAACAATAAAGGAATGAAGGGTTATGGTGAGTGGGCGGGCAAGTGGAGCTGAGTTCACAAGAAGATCAACCATGATCTTCTTGAATGGCGGAGCAGGCTTGAGGCCTATTCCTGCTCCTAGTTCTTATTTTCTGATGTTCTTATCTACCTGTTCTGCTGTCTTTAGGGATCTATGGACATACACACCAAGGTGTGTTTGATCCTCTTGACTTCCTCGGGTTCAACCATTCATTTACTATTCCCTTGCCTTGTTAGTCCTTCTAAAATGCACTAGCTCACACTTTTCAGGTAACAAATGTTATTTACCACTTAGCAGGCCATGCCTGAAAGTTGTCCAGGTCTTGCTGCTTGCAGGCACCATTTGCTTCACGAAGAAATGTAGAATTCAGGATGATGTGTGACTTGAAGGGAACTTGGAAATCATCCATAATTGTCCTTTTAAGGGCAGCACGGTGGCCTAGTGATTAGCACAACCGCCTCACGTCGCTGAAGGTCCCAGGTTCAATCCCGGCTCTGGGTCACTGTCCGTGTGGAGTTTGCACATTCTCCCCGTGTCTGTGTGGGTTTCGCCTCCACAACCCAAAAACGTGCAGAGTAGGTGGATTGGCCATGCTAAATTGCCCCTTAATTGGAAAAAATAATTGGGTAATCTGAATTTATTAAAAAAAAAATAATTGTCCTTTTAGGTGTTGAAGGTGATTGATTTTGGACGTACTGTCGAAGAAGACTTATTGAGTTGTGGAGTACATCCTATACATACTATACCCTGCAGCCTTGGAATGCCAGTGGTGGAAGGAAGTTAACTGAAACACGGTGGATGTGCTGCCATTAAAGCGGGATGCTTTGTCCTGCATGATGTTAACATTCTGGGCAGCACGGTGGCGCAGCAGTTAGCACCACTGCCTCACAGCGCCGAGGACCCGGGTTCGACCCTGGCCCCGAGTCACAGTCTCGGGGTTTGCCTGGGTCTCATCCCCACCCAAAGATATGTACGATAGATGGATTGGCCACTCTGAATTGCCCCTTAATTAGAAAAAAAGTAATTAGGTACTCTAAATTTATTTTTAAAATGATGTTGAGATTCTTGTGTATTACCACTGCAACAAGCAATGAGACAAATGAAGACTATTCCATCACACTCCTGATTTGTTGGTTGTGGAGAGGTGTTGGGAACTCCAGAGTTCAGTGGTGGTACTGTATTGTCATTGAGTGTCAAGAGGAAATGGGTAAGTTCTTGTGTGTAGGATACATTCATTTTCTGAGACTTGCATGGCACAAATATTATTTGTCACATATCAGACCATACCTGAAGGCTATCTCGGTTTGCTGTGCACAGGCTTGGGTTGCTACCCTATCTGAACAGCCTCAACCCCACTTCTGGTGGGGTTGGTCCTGAGGAACTCCTGAAGTGATTCTCTAGGGTAGAGGTGGTTAGCCTCCAAATACCACAACCATCTTCCTTGTACCACGGTTGACTTTAGCCACGGTTGAACTTTTTTTCATGTTCTCATTCTCTTCAACTTTACCATAAACTCAAACACACAGACACAAACACACACGCATTCTTCTCCTTCTGGGCAATCCCTCAGGGTCGAGGATGAGCGGCACGGTAGCAAAGTGGTTAGCACAATTGCTTCACAACTCCAGGGTTCCAGGTTCGATTCCCGGCTTGGGTCACTGTCTGTGCGGAGTCTGCACGTTCTCCCCGCGTGTGTGTGGCTTTCCTCCGAGTGCTCCAGTTTCTTCCCACAGTCCAAAGATGTGCAGGTTAGGTAGATTGGCCGTGATAAATTGCCCTTAGTGTCCAAAATGGCCCTTCGTGTTGGGTTGGGTTATTGGGTTATGGGTGAGGGTGTGGGCTTGGGTACTGTGCTCTTTCCAAGAGCCGGTGCAGACTCGACGGGCCCAATGGCCTCCTTCTGCACTGTAAATTCTATGAAACTATGATGACTTGCTTCCACTCCACGGAGCTGGGTTCTGCAGTTGCTGAATAGTCCAATTCTGTGACGCTCGAGGTGATTGGCGCCTTCGCGGGTGCTTCTTCTCCAGTTTGTCCATTCGAAGGCAAGCGATTCCCACGTGTCAATGGGGATGTTGAATTTATTTAGGGAGGCTTTCAGAGTAACCTTGTAGCATTTCCTCTGCCCTTCTCGTGATCGCATGCTATTCCAGAGCTCGGAGTAGAGCACTTGTTTCGGGAGTCTTGTGTCAGACATGCAGACAATGTGGCCAGCCCATTGCAGCTGGTCGAATATGACCAGTGCCTTCGTACAAGAAATAATAGCCAGGGAGAGGATACTCACGTTGGCATGCCTATCCTGCCAGTGGATTTGCAGGACTTGAGGCAACATTGGTGATATTGCTCCAGAGATTTGATGGGTCTGCTGTGCATCGTTCATGTTTCTGATGTATACAGGAGGCCGCGGGCCACTGTTGCTCTGTAGACCATGAGCTTGATGCCGAATTTGAGGGAGGTCATGGTCTTCGGACACTCTGTTCTTCAGTCATCCAAAGACTGCGCTGGTGCAGTGGAATCGATGCTGGATTTCATTGTCGATGTCTGCCCGTGTCGAAAGGAGGCCCCTGAGGTGAGGGAAATGATCCACATTGTCCAGTGACTCACTGTGGATCTTGATGGTCGGAGGGCAGATTTGTGTGACAGGAGTGGGCTGGTAGGGAAGCTTTGTTTTCTGGATGTTTAGTCTGAGGCCTATTCTCTCATATGCCTCCGCGAATGTGTCAATGATGGTTTGCAGCTCGAACTCTGAATGTACGCACACAAGGGGTGTCTGCATACTGCAGCTCGATGACAGACGTTGGGATGATCTTGGTTCTGGCCTGGAAGCATCGGAGGTTGAACAGGTTCTCGCTTGTCCTGTAGGTTATCTCCACTCCAGCGGTAAGCTTCAGAGGGGTGGGGTGGAGTATTGCTGTGAGGAGGATGGAGAAGAGCATTGGTGCGATGACGCTGCCCTGTTTTCCTCTAGTTAGCACATGTATTGGGTCTGTACAGAGGTCGATGTTGCTCCCTGCACTTTTCTGGATTTGTCGCGTGCTTAAGATCAAGTCCATTGTGCCTCTTGATTGGCGGAAGCCGTACTGAGACTCAGGAAGGAGCTCTTCAGCCACTGGGAGAAGGCGGTTGAGAAGTCTTCTCACAATGACCTTTGCCCTGGTGGAAAGTAAGGAAATCCCTCTGGAACTATCACGGTCAGACCTGTCTCCTTCTTGAAGATGGTTACAATTAAGGCGTCGCTGAGATCACCCAGCATGCTCTCTTCCGTCCATCCAAGCGTGATGAGGTTGTGTATTCTTCTCTGCTGAGAACACACAAACACAGACACGCACGCACACAGACACACAAACACAGACACACACCCACAGACACGCACTCACACAGACATAAACACACAGACATGAGCCCGCGCACACATACAGACAGGCGCAAATACAGAAACACAAACACACAGACACATGCGCACACAAATGCCTTCCCATTTAATACATCTGTACTGCAACTAAATGAAGTGTACATTCCCAGTTTTAATTTCACTTCAGGTCCTCCAAACATATGCAAGAGGGAGATTGGCATTGCTTCCATTGGATCTGCATCTCAGTGGGAAAATCATCGTATTCCAAAACATTCTGCCAAGTTGTATTTCTCAACTTTCAATATTTATTGTATTTTAACAAACAAAAATAAAATAGTAAGAATTCTTTGTTAACTGCAATGACACAACTATATTTACAGCACCAACAATTCAATGCTTGCAATGTGCAGTGTAGCATTGATTTAATTGGGCACCGATGTACATTAAACTTGATTAAAACATTTGCTACATTGAAATACCACAGGCCTTTTTGCGTTGGTGTTGCGCCCCTGAGCTGGGACTTCCACCTATTGATGCTGCAAATTTCAGCATCAGCTCATTTCAATAGCCCTTGCCAGTTTGATACAGAATACCTATATAGCATGGAAGTAGTACACCTGTAGGACTGGCAATTTAGGAATGCATTCTTTAAAATCCCAAGATTGGCTGCGATTGCAAAGCAGGCCAGGGCAGCATCCAGGTAAATCAGAAAGTGTTTGCCTTCTTCTGTGTTTGAATATTCTCTGAAATGTTCAATAAAATAGAATCCATAGAATCCGTACAGTGCAGAAAGATGCCATTCGGCCCATCGAGTCTGCGCTGGCCATCTGAAAGAGCACGCTCGGACCATTCCCCCCGCCCTATCCCCGTAACCCCACCTAACCTGCTACATCTCTGGACTTT
Organism: Scyliorhinus canicula; assembly: GCF_902713615.1. Classification (NCBI taxonomy): domain Eukaryota; kingdom Metazoa; phylum Chordata; class Chondrichthyes; order Carcharhiniformes; family Scyliorhinidae; genus Scyliorhinus; species Scyliorhinus canicula. Next base: position 22,648,199 of record NC_052147.1, read on the forward strand.
GGGAGGAAACCGGAGAACCCGGAGGAAACCCCCGCAGACACGGGGAGAATGTGCAGACTCCACGCAGACAGGGTCCCTGGCGCTGTGAGGCAGCAGTGCTAACCACTGTGCCACCGTGCTGCCCACTGTATGGGGGGAAATTTCTCGAATTCTAGCCCTCAACTAATTTCCTCTTTCTTGCAGAAAAACAATTGCAAGCTCTGCCTTTAAATGACAGAGACTGGAGAGGGAATTCCACATATCAGAGTGCTCCGACCCTACCAGGGGCTGACCATATGAAACAGGTTTTGATAGATCAGCTGTTTTTTTCTGCTGTTATTTTTGCATGGAGAGGAAGTAGAGGCATTATGTTATAGCCATGGATGATGGTGGGATCATCAGTATAGTTCGATAATTGTATAACATACACTGTTGCTCTTCTGTTGCTCTTCTATGAAGAATAACACACCAGAGGTTTCTGCAAAATGTAGCTATTTTCTTCATCTCAAGGGGATTTTGCTCAACTATTCATTGTTTATATTACCCTCCATCTCAACACTTATTTGTCTTCATCGTTCTCTCTATTGGAGCATAAAAGGTCCACAACAGGCAATGCACCATTCAACATCTAAGTGTTGAGACAGTGAAGATGGTTGGGAATCGTAACAACGGAAACCCTCCAGGGATGATTAACTGTCTTTTAAAAAAGTATTTCATGGGATGCGAGTGTCACTGGCAAGGCCAGCATTTGTTGGAAATCCCTAATGGCCCTTGCATTGAGTGGCTTACTGAGCCTTTTCAGAGGGCAGTCAAGATTCGACAGTCTGGAGTCAAAAGATGGTAAGATAGGGCAAGATTGGCAGATTTCCTTCCCGAAAGAGTCATTGGTGAATCAGATGGGCTTTTACAACAATTGATGATAGTTGTCATGGTCACTGTTATTAGGACTGTCATGCTTTCCTACTGATATAAAGGCACTAATCACGAATAAGATTGTGTAAACATGTTGTGGGTTTGTTTTTCTAGTCACATGAGAGCATATGCTCTCATTGAAAATTTGAAGACATCAGAATTGTGCTGTTTTCTGCTCACAGGCAGACAACAGAGACTGAATCACATGGCACACTTCCCTTCTAGTGATGTCTGCTGCTGCCCTTAAAGGTGTAACAACACCCGCCCTTCTTTTTAAAATACTTTCCCCCCCTTCCAAAGAAGTGTAACTATTTACAGTACAGGTTCAGTTTAGTTGCCACTACACGCATGTATAGAAGTGATGAATAATGAGTCATATGTTATAGAGGTCTACATTAAAGAAAAGGGACATTGAACCATCGCATCTGCACCGGTCAAAATCAACCACCAACTATTCTAATCTCATTTCCAGCACCTGTATGCCTGGGCATTGCAAGTGCACACCTGAATACGTCTTAAATGTTATTTTCAGTAAACCATAGAGGTTTCAGAGGTTGCATGATGATGATGGAGAGGGTGCAGAGGAGGTGTACCAGGATGTTGCCTGGTCTGGAGGGTGTTAGCTATGTGGAGAGGCTGAATAGACTCGGACTGTTTTCATTAGAACGACGGAGGTTGAGCGGCAACCTGATAAAGGTCTACAAGATTATGAGGGCCATGGATAGAGTGGATGGGCAGGCACCCTTTCTTGGGTGGATGGGTGAGTCACTAGGGGGCATAGGTTTAAGGTCCATGGGGCAAAGTTTAGAGGAGGTGTATGAGACAGGTTTTTTACACAGAGGGTGGTGAGTGCCTGGAACGCGCTGTCAGGGGAGATTGTGGAAGCAGATACATTAACGGCCTTCAAAAGGCATCTCGACAAATATATGGATATGATGGGAATAGAGGGATATGGCACAAGGAAGTGCTGAGGGCTTTGGCCAAGGTTGGTATCATGTCCGGTCCAGGCTTGGAGGGCCGAAGGGCCTGTTCCTATGTTGTATTGTTCTTTGTTCTTTGTAATCTGATGGTACACCCAGATCTTGTAATAGTAACATTGTCTGGGGGTTTCTGTGATCTGTGGAGTAGTCATTCTTGAATGTTATCCCATTTGGGATCGAGCATTGGTGCAATAGGACTGGATGGTGATATAGGAGTTGGTGATTTTCCAGTCTCTATAATGTGGAATCTTTCACTCTTTCTTCTGGTAGCTACTGGCATTTGCATTGTGCAAAAAATGTCAAATCAATTTGGAGAACTTCTTCAAGTTTGATGCAGTCAACTTCTAGACCCAAGGATATATCTTCTGTTTTCGGTGTGTTAGGCAATCTGTTAAGAATGTCTGATGAGACAATCAAGTCATCTGGTTTATACCTAATCTCACAGTTGTAACATTAAATCTTGATCAAGAAATGCTGGTGAATTGGTCAAAGGTTTTTGCCAAATCATCTCCAATGCTTTGTTGCTGGGCTGTACCACAAATCCCTTGTCAAATAGACATGGAAGGAAATGCATGATTCAGAACACTAAAGCTAATTTTTCTTGTTCGATGCTGATGTAATTGGATTGCTCTAGGGACAGAGATTTTAAAACAAATGTAATTGGTTTGTCTTCTTGTAGTACACATGCTCACAGACCTTTCCGTGAGACAGCTAACTCCATGGTAGTTGCCTCACTAGGATCATATTGACTATTTCAGTGCTTCAAAGGTCATGGCGTTCTTCAAGCCACAGAAAGGTGCATCCTTTCTCAACAATTATTTTAACGGTGAAGATTTTGAGCAAAATTGGGAATGTATGGAGACCAGAAAGAAATTAAAGAGACCTAGACATCTTCAACGATCGTTCCTATCTTGAGGAATTAGTATGGATTTAATATCCTTTATTTTACTTGGATCAGGAAATATGCCAGCTCTGGAATAAATGGAACCAAATAAATGTATCTTTTTCTTTACATTTAAAAGGAATTTAAGTTTAACATTGTCCGATGTGTGGTGAAATCCAGAAAATAATAAGATATTGAACTGAATTCAGTAAGACTGTACTTAACAAGAAATCTAATTTCATGATAGGCAAATAGGAAATGAGAGAGAACGAGAAGCAGAAATGGAGATACAGAAGATAAAGAGGATTATACCAAGAGAAAGCGAAAACTGGGTGAAAATTATAGTCAATTGAGAGCAAGTTGTTGCTGGGATGTAGGGTGAGGGAGGCCTCTGCAACTACTATGATATCACATTTCATGCTGTTAACACAAATCCTTCACTACATGCTGCTTGCATCAACAAATGCAGATTATGGCCATGTTCTTGCTTTGTTCTTCCCCCAACAACAAGGTTATCTGTGATACAGGTGCATCCTGGCACACTGCACATAACACGGTCCCTGTGAGCTTGAAAGAGATTTCCCAAAAGGAAGTTGTTGAAAACAGAATTGTCCAAATGGGAAAATGTAGTAAGCTCTTGGGACTTCGTATTCAATGGGGGAGAAGGCTCGAAGAGCTGAATTGCCTTATCATGCTCCTCGTTCTTAAGTTCTTATGTTCATGAGATGTACTGACCAGAGCTTCAAGGAGAATTTTGCACTTGCAAATCTTGTATTTAACTCTTTTAATGTATGTATTTTGTAAGGACAATATTTCAAAGCTTCATTTAAATGTTGTGAATAGGCGCAATAACTTGTCCTTGTTTATGACACAAGTAATTGAGCGATTCTGTTTGAAACATGTTTGATTCAAGATTGAGTCTGCAGGCCTTGGCAGTGCCACCAATCCAAAGCTTTGTTTAGAAGATGTTAACACTACAGCCTGCGGTGTTAGACATCCCGTTTGCCCGTGCAACCCGCCACACGCAATCATTCTCTTAAAGCGCCCCTATTAAGCTCCAAGACTGTTGGTGAGGAAACTCTAAAAACATTATGAATACACAATATTTCCTCCCCTTTAAATCAAAGATCCCTGGCACAATAAACAGTATAACATTAACAATCAATTAGCAACATGACCAATCAATCAACACAACTGTCATTACATCAGACATTCCGGAGGTCGCCGTTCTCTGCGTGGCTGCTGACGAATCACAGGCGTCTGCTTTTTGGTACTTTCTGCAACCTCTGGTGTCTTTGGCTTGGTGTGAGTGTCGCCAGTGATTATCTTAACCGGAGTCGATGCAGTGATCTGAGATTAACTCAGTGCTTGATTCGCAATTGAGGTGCTTTCCCCAATTGGTTCAGTTAATGTCAGCTTCTCGGAAAGGTCCAGGCCATTTCTTGGCACAACTGGATTTGGACTCACTTGTCAGTTCTGCCTCTGTCAGATTGGTTCTTGTTGCCAAAAGTTGATCTGCATGCCTTCTCCATATTGCATCAAATCGGGTTTGTACAATGTCAGTGATCGGGGTCCTGTCTGTGTTAAGAGGGTGGCAGGAATCCACGCTTCATTTGTGATATAACTTCTTGCCAGAACTTCTTGACCCTGGCAAAAAATACATTTTGCCTTGTTCTCCCACCATACCCCCACAATCCTGCTGCTTTTTCGCAACAATATCTTTTGCCTTGGGTAATTTTAGCAAATCGAATGCTGCGCGTAGTTGAAATTTAACTATTTGTAACACCGGAGCAACTTGGGTTGTTGAGTGCGCAGTATTCCTGTACATGAGCATGAATTGACTCAAACGTTTAGATGATGAACATTCTTCTCTGGTTATCCTTAACGAATGTTTCGTCATCTGTACAAAATCTTCTGTCAGCCCATTTGTGGCAGGTTGATAAGAGCGGTCCAGAGCTGTTGAAATCCTTCCAGTAGTTTATGAACTCCTGAGATATTAACTGTGGTCCATTATCGCTCACCAGTTGTTCAGGGTAACTGAATCTGCTGAAGATTTCACTCAATCTCTCAATTGTTTTCTCGGATGACGTTGATTTCATGATGACAGCTTCAGGTCATTTCGAGTGAGCATGAACTAAAATGAGGAACATGCACCCTTCCAATGATCCAGCATAATCAGCATGCACCCATTGCCAGGCCACTTCTGGTCATTAGTGACTTTAAAATCGCCACAAATGAGTACTGATCTGTCTTTTTTCATCATGGGTATGATTGTTGTAGCCCAATCACTCACATTAATGGGTTCAAGGACTCCCGTCCTGACCAGCCATTCGAATTCTGCCTCTACCTTAGGCCCGACTACATAGGGCGCTGATCTATCCTTGAAGCATGTCACCTTACTTTCTGCCTTGATCTTCAGCACTAAGATATGAAAATGAAAATCGCTTATTGTCACGAGTAGGCTTCAATGAAGTTACTGTGAAAAGCCCCTAGTCGCCACATTCCGGCGCCTGTCCGGGGAGGCTGGTAGTACTTAGTGCTTCCCAGCTCACCGCTGAAAACAATGGCATGTTTCTTCAAGAGTTTGGGTAGGCCTAATTCAAAAGCTGTCATGGTTTAATCTGATCTTTTCCAGCCAAGATCTTTACGTCAGCGCCGAATAATTTCCTTTGTCTATGTGCAAGGACAAATCTGCTGTCTGTCCATTTAATTGAAGAGTTACACCAATATGGCCCCGCAATGGAAACACTTCTTCATGTCGGTTTTTGGCACTATTTTCTAGGGACGCAGAGCACTATGTCAGAACTTTTCTTGATAAAAAATTCTCTTCCACCAGCGAGACGGCTCCCCCAATGTCCACCTCCATCTTCACCGGCTCGCCATCCAGTAATGGAATGACCCAATGTCAGTTTGCTGCGCCAGCAATAGCTCGCACATTTAATGATAGTTTGCCTTTGGATTGTGAATCGAGGTCCTTTTCAGGTCATATTTGTATCGCGTCTGCAATTTTTCCTTGATTCAGCTCACCATTTGTTTTATTCGGCTCTTGCTTCCTACAACTTTTGCCAGAAGCTTGTTTCTTTTTCCAACAACTGCATGCAATGTGGCCCTTTCTGCCACTATTTCTGCACATGACGTCTTTGCACCAACAATCTGCTGCTGTGCCCATTTTTTACACACCTATGGCAAATGCGAGTCTGTGTTTGTATTTGTGTTTTAGCCGGTATCTTGTGAATTTTTGTGCTTGAACTCAATGGTTAAGCTTCTTTGGCTGCTAATTCTGTGAATGTAACAAATTACAAAGATTTCTTTAAGGTCAGGTTGCTTTCGGTGAACAACCACGCCTGAATATCTTTGTTCCTGAAACCACAGTCTAATCTATCTCTGATGGTATCATTTAATACATCCCCAAATTTGCAGTTTTTAGCCAGTCTTTTCAGGATAGCTATGAACTGTATAATCGATTTACATTCTTCTTGATTGCGCTTATGTGCCTGACTTTTCTGGCTGTACCAGACTCCTAAGGAAGTTAAATGCTTTCCCCCCCAATTATGCTCAGGAATGTTGGGACTTTTATATCTGCTGCTACCTTGTTAGCTTGAACAAAATATTCGCGTTGTTCTGTAAATGAGCACCATCGCTCTGTATTCCTATTAAATGGTCCCACAGTACCAAAAACCCCTGCCATTTATCTCAATGGAAGGACATGCATGTGAACAATATGCCACAGGTCTTTAGTACTATATTGCTTCCTTTCTCTCCAAAACAAGGCAAACCAGAGTTCAGCCTGTTTCCCTTTGTGTTTTGCAACACCCCCAGCTCTAAATTTGTTGTGATAGTGTGATGATAAGTAGATTCAGTAAGAAGTCTTACAAAAACAGGTTAAAGCCCAACAGGTTTATTTGGAATCACTAGCTTTCGGAGTGTAGCTCCTTCATCAGGTAAGCTATGCCCCGAAAGCTAGTGATACCAAATAAACCTGTTGGACTTTAACCTGGTGTTGTAAGACATCTTACTGTGCCCATCCCAGTCCACCGGCATCTCCACATCATGGATAAGTAGATTGTCATCTGTATTATCATCTGTATGTAAATAATAATATATGTATAACTGTTGTAGTTCCAGCATGTACTCAACCGAAAATAAACTCAGTAGCCATTGGCAGCAAGCACCCTGCTTCAACGTTCTTTGATTGGGATGATGTTGAATCATGATATTGTAGTGTGAACAATGAACATTAGACTTTGTTTTATGAACAAAGTTTATTTATGACTAACGCTACACTAACGAATGACTAAAATGTTTAGTTCCAGCATCCGACCACCAGATGGTGTGAGTATGCAGACACATGACTCGGACACACCATCTGTGTTGGTAAGGAGTTTGTAGCAGTCACATATTAGAGCAGCTCTGTAGTATCTTAGTGTAAGTTAGTGTTAGACCATTATTTCCAACTGCATCAATCGTAGACATTTTAGTCATTCATTAGTGTAGCGTTCGTCATAAATAAACTTTGTTCATAAAACAAAGTCTAATGTTCATTGTTCACACTACAATATCATGATTCAACATCAGCCCAATCAAAGAACGTTACAGCAGGGTACTTGCTAACAATGGCTACTGAGTTTATATTTGGAGGAGTACATGACAGGCTTCTCTCCAAGGTTGTTTCCTTCAGACATTTCGGTGATTTTTCAGTTCCCCGATGGCTGCAACCATTGTTTGGCTCTCCCCCATTGCCAGCTTTCATGTCGCAATGATTTCAATCCTTTATTATTTTTTCAGGTGCCGACAAATGCTGTTTGTCTACCTTGTCGCCAGTTTTTACGTGATGGATTCAAGATTGAATCTGCAGACCTTGGGAATCCAACTAAATCATCGAGCTTTATTTAAAAGATGCTAACACTACAGGTTGCAATGTTAGACTGCCCGTTTGCCTGTACAAACAGTTAATGTCATCATCTCCGATGGCGTCACGTAATTGTTCAGTCAAGGTGCCCCTGTTCAGCTACAAGGCTGCTTGTGCGGAAACGCCAAAAACATTATGAATACACAACAGTGTTCACCGCTCTCCCACTAATCGTGCATATCAGGGTCATTTTCTGTTTTGTCATTGTCTTATGTGTATGTTTCTGATGGGATAATGTATGGTCAGACTTATTGCTGAAAGGTACCTTTTCGTATCGCCTGCTTCATGCGTGCATGGCCCTTTGTGCCTGCGTCAATCGTCACTACAGAGCACTGCACCTGCCAATGGCCCTTTCTGCCACGTGCTTTCCTAAATTAATGGAAAGATGGACATTTCCACACCTTCCACATGTCCTGCTAGGTTGACAAGTTCTAGGGAGTGCGTCAACAATAAGGGTTTTTTTCCGACCTGTAAACATCGCCAACCTACTAGGATAATTTTGTGCTTATATTCACTCATTGTGTTCTTTGATGCACTATATCTTGGGCTTATCTAGCAGATCTTTGTGGAGAGCTTTTGTAAAAAAAAATCACAGTACATAATCCTTTTCTTTGCATCTGCTGACAAAGTGTGAGCCTTTGTTCCCAATTGCCAGGTGATTTTTTATGGCTTACTTATCTGGTTCAGATGCTCCTGAATCAAGAAACCAAAGCTCTATTCGTTACTTAAAAGTTCTGAATTTGGATGGTAGGACAGTTGCATCCCGATACAAATTGGGCATTAGCCAAACACTTTGTGGATTCATTTATTAAGTCGAGATACATGCAAACAGATATATATGGATAAGAATCCTGGAAACATGAGCAGCTGGACCATATGTGCTGCGTTCTGCTGTAGCCTATATGAAACGTAAAAGTTGGATCATATGTCACACTTCCCTTCCAGTGATGTTATGCTGCTATCCCTTAAGGGCAAAGTGCAACACTGTGATAGTCCAACACTCCCTCAGCACTGGACTGGAGTGTCAGTTTAGATTTTGAGTGGATTCGGACTTTTGACACCAAGGCAAGATCCCCAGCAGTGTCAACCAGAAGTAAAAATCTTTTTAGGAGGGCAGAGATCCGATATTTAAATTTTGTGCGATGCCTAAGTCCATTGACAAGCATTTGAGGGTCTGGGATGGTGGTTCAGAGAGATGCGAGGGAGAGGAATAGAAGAGAAAATATCTTCAAAAATGGAGATGTATTGAATCTCAGTCATAAAATAATAAGTCAATAGTAGTGGAATGATTTGGGACATTACCTGTGTTGTACTCAGTATTATGTTATATAATTGTAACATTATTAGTAAAAACTGCTTTTATTCTAAAGCATGATGATACAAAAGGGCAGTACTTAGTATTGATAGTCCAAAAGTATAAAATTAGCAAAACGGAGCATTTAGATCATCTAAAAAAAAGTAGTTTTTATACTGCCCATTTAAGAATTTATTCTACAAAGAGTGTAAAAATCCCAAATTGTGAAACTTCATAGGTTCATAGAATTTACAGTGCAGAAGGAGGCCATTCAGCCCATCAAGCCTGCACCGGCTCTTGGAAAGAGCACCCTTCCCAACCGCACACCTCCACCCTATCCCCATAACCCAGTAACCCCATCCAACACTAAGGGCACTTTTGGACATTAAGGGCAATTTAGCACGGCCAATCCACCTAACCTGCACATCTTTGGACTGTGGGAGGAAACCGGAGCACCCGGAGGAAACCCATGCACACACGGGGAGAACGTGCAGACTCCGCACAGACAGTGACCCAAGCCGGGAATCGAACCTGGGAACCTGGAGCTGTGAAGCAATTGTGCTAATCACTATGCTACCGTGCTGCCCATAAAACTGTAGCGTAATGACTTTTTATATTTTTGATAGTTTTCTTTTAGTTATTTCGAGTTGATTACGAGATTTGAATTCCCTGATGTATCAAGCCTGCAACACCACAACCCTTCTGGTGTATCAAAACCCAGTTGAAAAACCTCAATTGTTTGAGGCTGGCAGATTCAAGTGAAATGCAGCTGTGAAAATCAAAACCAATATCTTTCCAGCTGGAGGCAAACATTCTGTACTACCGGGCTAGTGTGCATGAAAATAATCTGCCATAATGTGTAAATAGGATGGCTCACTAATAGCATTTAAAGAATTAGAATAATGTTCAAAATCAGACAACAATGTTCAGGCATGTTCTCAGTGCTATCAGAACTATGACCTGAATTTTTAGGACGGTGGGAGCACGACGCCACCATACAACGAGTCCGTGGGGAACACCCCGCCGCTGACTCCATCAGCCCCGATGCCATATTACCCTCTAACGAGTGTTGAATGGCATAGGTTCGGGCTTCCACTCCTCACTCAGGAGAACATAGAACAGTACAGCACAGAACAGGCCCTTCGGCCCTCGATGTTGTGCCGAGCAATGATCACCCTACTTAACCCACGTAACCGGTATACCCGTAAACCAACAATCCCCCCATTAACCTTACACTACGGGCAATTTTAGCATGGCCAATCCACCTAACCCGCACATCTTTGGACTGTGGGAGGAAACCGGAGCACCCGGAGGAAACCCACGCACACACGGGGAGGACGTGCAGACTCCGCACAGACAGTGACCCAGCCGGGAATCGAACCTGGGACCCTGGAGCTGTGAAGCATTGATGCTAACCACCATGCTACCGTGAGGCCCCATAAAAGAACGCCCTGGCTTGGAGCACTATCGGCCAAGCATAATAGCCGGCAGCTCACCAGTCACCCCAAGCACAGCGCTGCAGTGGCCAAAAGAGGCATAGCAGGGATCTGTCTGGAACTATGTCCTGGGAACAGGCAGAGGACCTGGTGTTGAGAGGGTAAGGAACATTGGGGGGGGGGGGGGGGGCGCAATGGAGTTCTTTGGAGATAGGCCAGGTGGTGGTTGGGGGGGGGAGGGGAGGACGGAGGCCAGTAGGTCACTGTACTTGAACGGGACAGCGCCCCAGTCAGAAGGGGGCTTCTGATGGAGGCACCCTCCCCCATTCCTGCCTGAGATCAAATTTATTTTATTTTTGCATTTTCCCTCCCCCTCCCATGAGCTGTCATCCACCTGCCAGCCTAAAACCTTGAGGCTGGGTGAAAAAGGCCTTTAAGTGAGCATTAAGTGGCCACTTAAGAGCCTTAATTGGGTCAAGGATGGCCCCCCCGTCCGAGGCCCTGCCCGCTCCAGCATAAAATGACTGCCAGGCTGTGGTGGGTGGGGACCCAGAAGGAATCCCATCCATGCAATTTCACACTGAACCACCCCATTTCACAACCCGCCAGAGAGGGGGAGGGGTTGTGTAATTGCGGGGGAGGGTAACATTCTTGCCTATGAAACTGTGTAAGCTGGTGTTCTATCTAGTCATCTAGGACAGATACCTCTCTCAGTAGTAGTTCAGTGGCAGAGTTGACTGCAACCAGTAATATGACACAGTAGGAGTCATTCAGCCCTGCAATCCTGTGGCAACCAGCTAAATACACCCCATGCGATACTGCTGATAACCCATATAATTTTTCTGGAGAAGGAGCTTAATTTCATTCTTGGCTTGGCATCTGCAGCCGTGTTATCGCCCTCTCCGGTTTATTGCTGTGAGGAGAGAGGCAGAAAAATAAGATTTAGCCTTTCAAAGGCTATGTCTGACTAAAGGATATTAGAGTTGGCAAAAGAGAGAGAGAAAAAGAGAGGCCAATGGTTGATGTTCGAGGAGCAGTCACTCACAACACGTGCAGTAGAAAGTGCCTCCAGGTTTTCAGATGAATTGTGAAGGTGCACTTGGCAGTGATTAATGTCCAGAGATAATTTACTTTTTAACATTCCTTGATGGAAGGCACATCAGAGGGTGGTATTGGCAGTAGAGATTGAGGAAAGTTAGGAAGCCACCTCGGCAATCCCCCAATATCACATTCCTGCCGGCAAGTTATAGACCTCACAGCCTGGGAGGTTGCTAGTTGCATGCCATAACTGCACACATATCATGCCCTCACAGTGTAACTTAATGGATAAAGTACACATGATGGGTCTCATACAGTAAGCCTACAAGCATCGGCGCACTCACACATGCAACTTTATATCAGGGCCCAACAACCCTAGCAATTGCAACAGCACCACAGGAAGTAGATCCTTCAGGACTTGTAACTTCCTGTCTCCCCACTATCAGATTTCGTGGGGTACCCAAATATCCCTCTTGAAGGTTCCCGTGTAAATTGTCCAGAAGGGCTAACTTCCCCTGGACAATTGCATTGCACTGGGAACCATCCAACAAAGCAGTTTAAATCTCTAACTTCGGGTGGTTCTGTCAGTGTTACACTGAAAGAGTTAGAAGAAATAAAACCACTTCTAACTTCAGCAAAACTATTTTTAAACACCCAAAGTTAGCCCCCCAGAGGACACCGTCACCCCCCACCCCACCCAATCTGGACACCCCACCCCCAACTAATCACCCCATCTAGGGTATTGCCGACCCTCTTTCCCAACTCTGGGATTCGTCACATTCCCGATCCCCAGCAGCATGGGACTTCCATCCCACCCTATTCTCTCCCTGACATCCGACCTCCCCTGCCACCCAACCCAACCACCACTGATGCGACCTGACCTCCCCTTGACCCATTCCAACCCATCCTAAGCCGAATCCCCCCCCCAAACCAACACGTCCCTCCCAACACCTCCCCTCCCCGACATGCTCCCTCTCCCTCCCCGACAATCCCTCCCCCTAACACCTCTCTCCTCATCTCCCACACCCATCCAACTCCCCCGTCACCCCCTCATTTCCCCGACACAATGCCCCCAAACCAGTCAAATCTCTTCCACTCACCTGAGATACTTGCCTTCCCCTGGCCTGTCAATCTCACTGGGACCTTCAAACATCGGTGCTTTATGGTCACCAGTGCAGTAAACAAAAGAGGGGGGCATGCCCTCCCTGAGGTTGACGGAGTAGGGTTGGGTCTTTGGGGATTCTTTCACTGCTGTCGCTGAGCAACTCCAGCCAGCAGTTTTATACAAAGTTTCCCAGAGCAGGTAAGTTCACTTTAAACTCTTGAAATTCCAGTGGGCCATGATGTCTCAATGCTTAGTTGGAAGTTTGTTTAGTAGACTGTCACTTCAGGTTTCAAAACCACAATTGAAAACATTCCAACCATGTTCCTTTCTGTCACTGATCTGGCAGCATATTTAAGAAACAGGTTGGGAGCATATATTAGCAAGAATCTAGTCGCCAGGTTTGGGCAGCGTAGTACAGTACATGACTCCTTGTTCTTTATGTCGTAGAATAAGCAAGTGACGCATTCCTGAAAGAACCAAAGACTGTTTGTGTTCGAGCATAGCACTTATAGTAAGGTGGTTGATCAGGCACCCTCTGTATTTCAAGATGAAGAATGGAAGCCAGGATGGATTGGTACTGGCCAATATCTGCATGATCTGCTGAGTGAGAGCTTCTTCCTTCAACCATCTCTTCAATCACCTCATGGCAGGATGAACCCTTTCTGAGTTGGATAGTTTCTGCTGACACAGCAGGGAATGGTCATTCTTCAAATCTTTGCAGGTTGTCCTAGAATGAATGTCCTGACCTATCAAGGCAACTGAAATGGGACTTCAATATGCCAGTTGTTTACTTAATAACGGGCTGGATTCTCTCGGCTGCCAGCCGTGTGTTACTCTGCGATGCGCCATTCACTCGCAGCGCGATTCTATACTCCCACCACCTGTCAATGGGTTTTCCACTGAAGCCACCCCACACCACTAGGAAACCCATGGGTGGCATTGCACTGCCAGCGGGAAAACTGAATCCCAACAGCCGGAGAATTACGGCCAAGAATTTAAATGGAGCTCCCAGCCTCAATGTACTTATTTGCATCTTTAGAGCTTGGATGTTGTCATCATTCATGGTGACAGGGGGTATTTTTCAGAGCTGTGGGGCAGGATTCTCCCGCAATTGGCGTGATGGCCCGACGTCAGCGCCAACAACGATGCGAACACTCCAGTGTTGGAGGGGTTGGAATCCTCCTCACTTCCGGGGGCTAGGCCGGTGCCGGAGGGGTTGGTGCCGCACCAACCGGCGCCGAAGGGCCGGCGCGAGTTGGTGCATGCGCAGAACAGCCGCCGTGGTTCCACGCTTGCGCAGAACAGCCGCCGTGGTTCCACGCTTGCGCAGAACGGCCGCCGTGTTCCTGCGCATGCGCAGGGGGATCTTCTCCGCGCCGGACATGGCGGTGCCCTACAGAGGCCGGCGCGGAAGGAAGGAATGCCCCCATGGAACAGGCCCGCCCGCAGATCGGTGGGGCCCGATCGCTGGCCACGCCACCGTGGGGGCCCGCCCGGGGCCGAATCGCTCCCCCCCACTCAGTAGGCGGCCTACAAGCCATGTGATGGACCAAGTCCATTTCACGCCGGCGGGACTGGCCAGGAACCGACGGCCGCTCGGTCCATTGGGGCTCGGAGAACTGCTTGATCCCTCCCTTGCCCGAAAACCGACGCCGGAGAATACAGCAGCCACCATCGGAGCGGCGGGGTGGGATTCATGCTCCGGGGATTCTCCCACCCGACAGAGGGGTCGGGGAATCCCGCCCATGTTCTGTCTCATCCACACCGATAATTGTCGAGGTGCAAGTGCCACATGGAAACCTTCTGGGGAACAAGCATTCTCATTCACAATCAAGGTTGGCATCAGATGCTAGCTGTATATTGGATTGGATGAATCAAGTCCTTTTCTGTCGATAGCATTTAAAGGGTTCTCAGATGGGTTTGATTTAACTGTGATTCCATGACTGCTCACTCCCCATCCTCACAGCTTGACCAAGGGACAAGATGTAAAATGCCTGTCTTAAAAGAGCACGCATCACCTTCTTGCCATGGTGGTGCAGTGCAGGATTGATTTAAGTGGGGAAGCATGACGACGTGGTGGTTAGCACTGCTGCCTCAAGATGCCGAGAACCAGGGTTCGATCCCATCCCTGGATCACTGTCAATATGGAGTTTGCACATTCTCCCCATGTCTGCCCCCGCGACCCAAAAAAGGTATGCAGAGTAGGCGAATTGGCCACACCAAGTTGCCCCTTAATTGGAAAAAACATTATTGGACTCTCTAAATTTAAAAAAAAAGGATTGATTTAAGAGACTGACATCATCTGCGGCTGCCTGGCAGAAAATGTCATGGCTGCAGTTGCTTTAAAAGCTACTGACAAGGCCACACTTCTTGATGAGTTGAGCCATGATTCTGTAACCAGCAGCACATACAATATTCCAACGTCCTCCAGGGGAAAGCATACTTTTCTTCCACATTGACTCAAGGTAGAGCCTGTGAGGTCAATAACCCCTCAGAAGTGGGCATTGATATGTTGGAATTAAACACCTTTTGTGATACCTCCCTCTACATTCATCCAAACAAGTGTCCTTCATATCCTTCTCCTCCTCTTGCTGAAACATTTCCCTCAGGGAAATCCAACTCTCCACTGCTGAATTTTAATTTCCCTTGCTCTACCCTGTAAAATGCAAGACGTTTTCCTTCAGCAAGTGACCAAAAAAAAAATCACTGTGCAAGTACATCTCCAGAAACATCCGCAGGGAAATTCTCTTCTTCACTCAGAGACCCTCTACGCTCAAGTTCGTGACACCAGAATTACAAATGTGTGACATGAACAGAATAACCAGCGAGACAGGTTTCTCCTGATAACTCACATTCACGTTATTGAATTATCCGCAATCCACAGGGAAGGGTTACACTCAGCAATCTGAGTACAATTAGATTACCCAGGACCCTGGCCTGTTAGAAGCTAAACCCCTTATCCTTAACTTAATTCTGTTACCCAGGGCCCTGTCGTGTTGGAGGCTAAACCACACCACTGCCCCCATCACCCCTCCATTCTGAACTTAATTTCCTAATTTATATTTAGAATCACTCCTCAGTCAGTCTTCAATATTGTGTGTTGGCCCCTTGGTGGAGTTGATCAAACTCTACTATTGTCCTTGACTGTTTGCAGGAACAGTAATGTATCCTGATCTCCACGATTGCCGGCTTGGATCACTGTCAGTCTGGAGTTTGCATGTTTTCCCCGTGTCTGCGGGTTTTCTCCAGGTTTCCTCCTACAGGCCAAAGATGTGCAGGTTAGGTGGATTGGCCGTGCTAAATTGCCCTTAGTATTCAAAAAGGTTAGGCAAGGTTACTGGGTTATGGGGATAGGGTGCAGGTGTGGGTTTAGGTAGGGTGCTCTTTCCAAGGGCCGGTGCAGACTCGATGGGTCGAATGGCCTCCTACTGCACTGTAGATTATATGATCTATGATATTTCTACCACTTTCTTGTTGCTGGCTTGGCCATCTCGTCTCCAAATTTGGCAATACTCCAAACCTTTCGTTCTGATTATCAACTTATGTCCTCATTCTTCATATCCTTATATTTTTAAATCTGCTGCGAGAAATCCCAAATCACCAATTTTCTGTCGAAAATCAATTCCAGGAAGGCCAGCCCCCACCTTCCCTCCCCAATGGTTAACACAGTACTTGAGTCCATCTCCTTCCAATGCAATCAGGTTGGATGGTCAGATGTAAGTGAACAAAACTCTTCCGGGAAATCGTTAGTGTCCATTTGTTGGTGTGGGTTCCAACAGTAAAATACCCACCCATTTTAGCATAATGGGATAAGGATAGTCAGACCCTGGTAGTTTATTTTTATTAATAATTCCATCCTCCAATGTAGATGCAAAAATTACTGACCAAGAGTTTGGCTTCTAGGATTGAGGACTGTGTGTCAGACGTGATTATGGAAGACCAAACAGGGTTCGTCAAGGCCAGGTAGCTGGTGGCTAACCTAAGAAGGCTGCTTAATGTGATCATTATGCCCCCGGAGAGTAGGGAGGTAGAGGTAGTCGTGGCAATGGATGCCGAAAAGGCTTTCGACCGGGTTGAGTGGGACTACTTATGGGACGATTTGGGTTCGAGGAGGGCTCTATCGACTGGGTTAGGCTGCTGTACCAGGCTCCGGAGGGTAGTGTAAGGATGAATAGGGTGATGTCTGACTATTTTAGACTGTACCGAGGGACAAGGCAGGGGTGCCCCCTCTCCCCATTGCTGTTTGCGCTAGCAATAGAGCTGCTGGCAATTTCTGGGTACTGGGGAGGGGGGAGGGGGTGGGGGGGGGGGGGGGTGGAGGGGGGGTGGAACACAGAGTTTCATTATATGCCGACAACCTGCTCTTATACATCACGGATCCAGTGGCTGGGAGGGGTGGAATCATGGGAATCTTGAGGGAATTTGGCTGGTCCTCGGGGTACAAACTGAACATGGCAAAGTGTCAGCTGTTTGTAGTCCAGGCGAGGGGCCAGGAGGGTCGGCTGAGGGGACTGTCGTTTAGGTTAGTAGGGGACAGTTTCAGATACTTAGGGATACAGGCGGTGCAGGAGTACAGGTGGTACTGGGGTTGGTTGCACAAGCTGCACTTATACCGGTTGGTGGAGCAAATGAGGGTCGAGTTCCGGAGATGGGAGAGTGCAGGCGGTTAAAATGACGATCCTCCCGACATTCCTGTTCGTATTCCAGTGTCTCCCCATTTTCATTCCACGGTACTTTTTTAATCAATAAAATGATTATGGGATTTGTGTGGGCGGGAAAGTCCCTGCGGGTGAAGAGGGTGATGCTCGAGAGGACCCGCGGGGAAGGGGGGGCTGACGCTGCCAAACTTTAGCAATTACTACTGGGTGGCCAACATAACTATGATAAGGAAGTGGATGGTGGGTGCGGGGTTGGTTTGGGGGCGGATGGAGGCTGCTTCGTGCAGGGACACCAGTTTGGCAGCCCTGGTTATGGCGTCCCTGCCGTTCCCACCAGCACGGTACTCCACAAGCCTCATAGTGGTGGTGACTTTGCGGATCTGGGGCCAATGGAGGAGGCATGTGGGGGAAGTGAGAGCATCGGATTTTTCCCCAATTTGCGACAACCACCAGTTTGCCCGGGGAATATGGACAGTGGGTTCCGAATATGGCGGAGGGCTGGGATTGAGAGGATGGGGGATCTGTTCTTAGAAGGGTGCTTCCCGAGCATGATGGCACCGGAGGAGAAATTTGGGCTGGCGAGAGGGAATGATTTCAGGTACTTGCAGGTGCAGGACTTTCTACACAGACAGATTCCATCCTTCTCACGCCTGCCACTTAGAACAAGAACAAAGAACAAAGAAAATTACACCACAGGAACAGGCCCTTCGGCACTCCCAGCCTGCGCCGATCCAGATCCTTTATCTAAACCTGTTGTCTATTTTCCAAGGTATACTTCTCTCTGTTCCCCACCCGTTCATATATCTGTCCAGATGCATCTTAAATGATGCTATTGTACCCGCCTCTACCACCTCCGCTGGCAAAGCATTCCAGGCACCCACCACCCTCTGCATAAAAAACTTTCCACGCACATCTCCTTTAAACTTTTCCCCTCTCACCTTGAAATCATGACCCCTTGTAATTGACACCCCCACTCTTGGGAAAAGCTTGTTGCTATCCACCCTGTCCATACCTCTCATAATTTTGTAGACCTCAATCAGATCTCCCCTCAACCTCCGTCTTTCCAATGAAAACAATCCTAATCTACTCAACCTTTCTTCATAGCTAGCACCCTCCATACCAGGCAACATCCTGGTGAACCTCCTCTACACTCTCTCTAAAGCATCCACATCCTTCTGGTAATGTGGCGACCAGAACTGCACGCAGAATTCCAAATGTGGCCAAACCAAAGTCCGATACAACTGTAACATGACCTGCCGACCCTTGTACTCAATACCCTGTCCAATGAAGGCAAGCATGCTGTATGCCTTCTTGACCACTCTATCGACCTGCGTTGCCACCTTCAGGGTACAATGGACCTGAACTCCCAGATCTCTCTGTACATCAATTTTCCCCAGGACTCTTCCATTGACCATATAATCTGCTCTTGAGTTAGATCTTCCAAAATGCATCACCTCGCATTTGCCTGGATTGAATTCTATCTGCCATTTCTCTGCCCAACTCTCCAATTTATCTATATTTTGCTGTATTCCCTGACAGTCCCCCTCGCTATCTGCAACTCCACCAATCTTAGTATCATCTGCAAACTTGCTCATCAGACCACTTATATCTTCGTCCGGATCATTTATGTATATCACAAACAACAGTGGTCCGAGCACGGATCCCTGTGGAACACCACTAGTCACCTTTCTCCATTTTGAGACACTCCCTTCCACCACTACTCTCTGTCTCCTGTTGCCCAGCCAGTTCTTTATCCATCTAGCTAGTACACCCTGAACCCCATACGCCTTCACTTTTTCCATCAACCTGCCATGGGAAACTTTATCAAATGCTTTACTGAAGTCCATGTATATGACATCTACAGCCCTTCGCTCATCAATCAACTTTGTCAGTTCCTCAAAGAATTCTATTAGGTTTGTAAGACATGACCTTCCCTGCACAAAACCATGCTGCCTATCACTGATAAGTCTATTTTCTTCCAAATGTGAATAGATCCTATCCCTCAGTATCTTCTCCAACAGTTTACCTACCACTGACGTCAAGCTCACAGGTCTATAATTCCCTGGATTATCCCTGCTACCCTTCTGAAACAAAGGGACAGCATTAGCAATTCTCCAGTCCTCCGGGACCTCACCCGTGCTCATGGATGCTGCAAAGATATATGTTAAGGCCCCAGTTATTTCGTCCCTCGCTTCCCTCAGTAACCTGGGATAGATCCCATCCTGTCCTGTGGACTTGTCCACCTTAATGCCTTTTAGAATACCCAAAACCTCCCCCTTCCTTATGCCGACATGACCTAGAGTATTTAAACATCCATCCCTAGCCTCAACATCCATCATGTCCCTCTCCTTGGTGAATACCGATGCAAAGTACTCATTAAGAAGCTCACTCATTTCCTCTGACTCCACGCATAAATTCCCTCTTTTATCTTTGAGTGGGCCAATCCTTTCTCTAGTTACCCTCTTGCTCCTTATATATGAATAAAAGGCTTTGGAATTTTCCTTAACCCTGGTAGCCAAAGATATTTCATGACCCCTTTTAGCCCTCTTTATTGCGCGTTTGAGATTTGTCCTACTTTCCCGATATTCCTCCAAACATCAGTTTTGAGTCGCCTCGATCTTATGTATGCTTCCTTTTTCATCTTAGCTAGTCTCACAATTCCACCCGTCATCCATGGTTCCCTAACCTTGCCATTTCTATCTATCATTTTCACAGGAACATGTCTGTCCTGCACTCTAATCAACCTTTCCTTAAAAGACTCCCACATTTCAAATGTGGATTTACCCTTAAACAGCTGCTCCCAATACACATTCCCGAGCTCCTGCCGAATTTTGTTATAGTTGGCCTTTCCACAATTTAGCACTCTTCCTTTAGGACCACTCTCGTCTTTGTCCATGAGTATTCTAAAACTTATGGAATTGTGATCGCTATTCCCAAAGTAATCGCCGACTGAAACGTCAACCACCTGGCCGGGATCATTCCCCAATACCAGGTCCAGTATGGCCCCTTCCCGAGTTGGACTATTTACATACTGCTCTAAAAAACTCTCCTGGATGCTCCTTACAAAATCTGCTCCATCTACGCCTCCAACACTACAAGAGTCCCATTCAATGTTGGGGAAGTTAAAATCTCCCATCACAACCACCCTATTGCTCCGACATTGTTCTATATTCTGTCTACATATTTGTCGTCTACTTCATCCTCGCTTTTGGGAGGCCTATAGTAAAGTCCCAACAATGTTACTGCATCCTTCCTATTTCTTAGCTCTATCCATATCGCCTGAGTGCTCGTATCCTCCATCGTGCCCTCCTTAATCAGAGCTGTGATATCATCTCTGACCAGTAATGCAACTCTTCCACCCCTTTTACCTCCCTCTTTATCCCTCCTGAAGCATCTATACCCTGGAATATTTAGTTGCCAGTCTTGCCCATCACTCAACTAAGTCTCAGTAATACCAATAACATCATATTCCCAGATACTAATCCAAGCCCTAAATTCATCTGCCTTACCTGCTACACTTCTCGCATTAAAACAAATGCACCTCAGACCACCTGTCCCTTTGCAATCATCATCTCTTCCCTGTCTACTCTTCACCTTAGTCACATTGAGTTTTATTATCCAGTACCTTACTGGCTTTAGTTGCTGCTTCTTTACTGACCTATAATTTCCTAATCTGGTTCCCATCCCCCTGCCACATTAGTTTAAAACCTCCCCAACAGTGTTAGCAAAAGCACTCCCGAGGACATTGGTTCCAGTCCTGCCCAGGTGTAGACCATCCAATTTGTAATGGTCCCACCACCCCCAGAACCGGTTCCAATGTCCCAAAAATCTGAAACCCTCCCTCTTGCACCATCTCTCAAGCCACGTATTCATTCTGACTATTCTTAAATTTCTACTCTGACTGTTTCGTGGCACTGGTAGCAATCCTGAGATTACTACCTTTGAGGTCCTACTTTATAACTTATCTCCTAACTCCCTAAATTCTGATTGTAGGACCTCATCCCGTTTTTTACCTATATCGTTGGTGCCTATATGCACCACGACAACTGGCTGTTCACCCTCCCCCTTCACTTAGGTGGATCCAGGACAGGGTAGTTCCCAGTGGATGGGTGGGGGAGGGGTGGATCTCGGATATACATAAAGAACTTATGGGGGCAGAGGAGACGCTGACCGAGGAGCTGACGCTTAAGTGGGAAGAGGAGCTCGGAGGTGAGATAGAAGGGGGCTTATGGGTGGAGGTGTTGAGTCGGGTAAACGTGACCGCAATGTGGGCCATGCTCAGCCTGATCCAATTCAAGGTCGTCCACCGGGCCCACATGACAGTGGCCCGAATTAATAAATTCTTTGGACTGGAGGACAGGTGCGCCAGATGTGCTGGAGGACCAATGAACCATGTCCACATGTTCTGTGCATGCCCAAAACTCAGGGGGTACTGGGAGGCATTCGTGGACGTTATGTCCCGGGTACTGAAAACAAGGGTGGTGATGAGTCCAGAGGTGGCAATTGTTTTCGGAGGATAAGGGAGTCCAGGAGGAGAGAGAGGCCGTTTTCTGGCCTTTGCTTCCCTGATAGCCTGGCAACGAATACTGCTGGCATGGAGGGACTCAAAGCCCCCGAAGTCGGAGGCCTGGCTATCGGACATGGCGAGCTTCCTCGGTCTGGAGAAAATTAAGTTTGCTCTGAGAGGGTCACTGTCAGGGTTCCCCGCAGATGGCAACTTCTTTGTGGAAAATTAATCGTCAGCAGGGTTTGGGGGGGTGGGTTAGGGCAACGTAGATTAGGGGGTTAGCTAGGCGGGTCATTATGGGATGGGAGCTGGTTTTTGCACTATGTTGATTGATCTTTGCACACTGTTCTGTGTTGTTGCTGTTTACTATGCCAAAATGCCTCAATAAAGTTGTTTATTCAAAAAAAATAATTCTATCCTCTTTCTTGATTTTCTTCACAACCCACTATTCCGCAACCCGTTCTCCATCAACTAGCTATTAGGGCATGTGCGAAGAAGCTTGTGTTCCTTCTTATCAAAAACATTGCTCTCCTCCATTTAGTGCCTCTCCATAATGAGCTTATTATGTGGGGGCGAAATGTGAGCTGTGGCCTATGACCTTTTACACAAAATCCTTTCCAATTCCTGCACTGTACTTTATGCGATATGCCCCGTATCGTAACCATTGCTTCATAATACTTGAAAAAACCAAATACCCATTGGCTTACTGCAACGAATCTACCCCTCACTTGTAAGACTGTGAACGGAAAGATTCATTTCAATCCCATGGTGACTGGAAACACAGAACAACATATGTAAGGGAAGGATACTGGTTACATGACTGAAAGAAGCTTAATTCCATGGGATTATAGATTATTCCTCAATGCATAGTAAAATAAATACACATATATGAAATGAAATGAAAATGAAAATTGCTTCTTGTTACGAGTAGGCTTCAATGAAGTTACTGTGAAAAGCCCCTAGTCGCCACATTCTGGCGCCTGTTCGGGGAGGCTGGTACGGGAATTGAACCGTGCTGATGGCCTGCTTGGTTTGCTTTAAAAGCCAGTGATTTAGTCCAGTGTGCTAAACCAGCCCCTATGGAGAAGTATAATATAAATACACGAGGCTACAGGGGGTAGGGTAGAAATTGGTATGTGTTATATTGTTTATAGTGCATGAAAAAGACACAAGATGAGCCAATTTAGCAGTGGGAAGGCCTAAAACCAAACCACACGAAAGGGCTTTTGTGAAAAATATCCAATTCATTTTTTTTCCAATTAAGGGGCAATTTAGCGTGGCCAATCCACCTACCTTGCACATCTTTGGGTTGTGGGGGTGAGACCCACGCAAACATGGGGAGAATGTGCAAACTCTACACAGACAGGACACGAGGCCAGGATCGAACCCAGGTCATCGGCGCCGTGAGCCGGCAGTGCTAAGCACTGCGCCATCTTGCCAATGAGCCTTTTTTTTCAGATGTTTTATCAGACACCTAGAGTGGACATCAGATCCCTTAAATATTTAAATTAGGTGTCCATGGCCCGTGGCAGGCTTCTGCTGAGGAATAGGTTGACAATGAGTGAGGGAGGCATCGGGCCGGCATGCCTAGGGAAAGTCCGCAACAACCCACGACCCCCAGTCCAGGAAAGTGAGTAAAATTTGTTTCTATCTTTAAACGAAGATATCCTGTGGACAGGCCGAGAGGGGCAGGGGTGCAGAACCATATCCAAGGCCACAGTGTCTTGTGGGGGAGCAACAATTCAGCGTTGAAACAGTTAATTTTCTGTTTTTTTGTTAAATTTCTTTATCTATGACTATGTGCACTGCAAAATGTTCACGAAAGGCAATATCTACAGTCCAAATGGTTTAACACAAATAACAACTACAGGCTTCTGTTCGCCGGCATGAGATACAAGAAAAATCAATCAAATCTCTGGAAGGGGGATTTGGAAAAAACATGTACTCTGCACCTGATTTGAATTGCGCCTCCCTGTGAACCTCAGCCAAATAATTTTGTACATTAAAAATTGGTCAGGGATGATGAGATTCCATTTCCATGGTTGACAATGCAGAACCACTGAAAGAATACAATTACCAGTGCCAGCGTAAACCCTTGGAATGTCAAGTTGATGTAAATGATCAACTACTGACAAAAAGAACCACACAGAAATCTCTTCAACTTTTTTTTTTCTCCTCCGCATCTTTCTTTAACCCTTTCAGTGGGCTGAAAGAAGGTGCCTGTACCACGGATTTCTCAGCATTGCTGTTAATTAGAGGTTAACCAGGCAGAAGGACCCTGTTTACCGATATCCATTGTGCATCTGTGTTCTTATTTATGTCTCTTTTGTATCACTCCTTGCGGGCAAAGTGAGAGGGGCTCGTTTTACGTAAAGGAAATAGCTGCCGACACACGCGGCATAGCTCAGGAAGAAGAAGATTTGGGCACTTGCTCAAAGAGGTTGAAATTGTGCAAATATTTCAAAGGGTGAGTACAAATCTCCGCACGGCGTTGCTTTAAGAAAGGTCATTTTAAAAAATAGCACTGATACCTTTAAGGGGAAGCTAAATATGTATAAAGGGAGAAAGGAACAGAAAGGTGCACAGGAAAGATTCAGATAAGTAGAGAGGAGTGGGGCTGTTTGATGTATAAACACTGGCACAGAGCAGTTGAGGCTAATGTTCCTTTTCTGTGCGATAAGTTGTAAGCAATTTTATGAAAACTGGCTAACACGTTCACTATTTCACACAAGTTTCTGACTTACATCAATTTCAACCCAAATAGATGCCAAAAATGAAAGTTTTTTGTTTTGTTATCCAGTCCCGACAGTGTCTCCTTTTTGAGCACAGCAGCTCATGGAAATGTCAACAACAACAAAAAATAGGTGGCAGCTTCAGATTGCCTGTATGCTTCTGAAACGATTCTCAAAACAAAACTGCCCCATTTTAGTCAATTTATACTCCGGGTTCTCCAATATGCAGGCCTCGAAGCCCGGGCTGCTCAGTCCGACTTGTACTCCAATTTCTCATTTCATGGTGCATTGTTGGAACTTTCTGGGTCTCTGAAGAATTGTTCAAAATGGCCTGGAATTCCTGCTCAGTTGCCCTGGTCCTTTCGACATTGATAAAATAACCTCGGAATATCAACCCTTCCTCACAGCCTGAGTTTCAGCGATCTTTTTTCCACTAGTTTTAAAAATATCGCATTAGAAGCAGGCCCTTCCTACAAAATCGTCAAACCCCCAGGACAAATTAATCCTCATTAGGAGTTTCCACTAATTATGCTCATTTGCAGGCCTTCAAGGAGGCTTTAACTAAACTGGAACTGTTGAGTATAATGACGCTAATGGGTCCGCTTTGTAAAACGTTGAAGGAGTTTTTCTTCTAATTTACTGAGGGGCGCCCACCAACAAGCTAACTTGAAAACAGGTTTGTGCATTTTTAACCGCCATTTCCATGAAGTTAGAATCAGGCAGCACCACAAGTTGTGGATTGACATCGTGAATTAAATGCTGATTTTATCATAAAACTGATGCTCAGCTGCATTAATCAGCTGGGCTTCGCTAAGTTGCCGCTTAATATATTGAGGATTCTTTTGAAAATCAAAATTTGAAAAGTAAGTATATTTCAAAATGGTGTCCGTTGCAGAAATTAATGGAAGGTTTCACGTTCAGCGATATACAGATGAGTTTGAGTGGAAACTAGGGGGAAGAAAGACACTTGTCAAAACGGGCGCCATTTTGCACTCAACTTAGATCAGAATTACTGATTGCACCCACAGTGAAAGCTCTACTGGGTGCGTTTGCCTCATTGGTAGATAACGCATAAATTACAATATTAAAATCTGCAAATGAGCAACTTGTGGAAGCAAATATGTAATCTTTGCACGTACCCTCGAGGCGCCAGAATATATACTCGTGACGCATAAAGACAAAAATATGCACCACACAATTCAAAGCTTGATTCAGAATGGAATTCCTCCTTCAATGGAATACGTCTTCCTTCATAATTAACAACTCACAAACTGCTTTGAAATGTGTAATGTCTTAGCATGTGATTTTATTAATGAGAAAGCAATTACAAATGAAAAACACTTAATATCCTGTTTAGCGTTAAATGAAAAATCACCCCTGATATTTGAAGGATGTTAAGGGCAGACTTGAATTTAAAAGGCACCTCATCATAGCTTTCAGAAACTTCGGATGTGAGTTATTTTGAATGAGTGGCTACCGTGACATAGACAAGCAAGAGTTTAAAAACAGCAAAGAGTTGAATAGCTGGTTCATCTGTTCGTTTACAGTGACATGGGTTGAGTGAAATGGCCAAAATCATAGAATCCCTACAGTGCAGAAGGAGACTATTCAGCCCATCAAGTCTGCACCGACCTTCTGAAAGACCACCCCACCTAGGCCCACTCCCCCATCCTATCTCTGCAACCGCACATGCACATCTTGGGACACTGAGGGACGATTTAACATGGCCAATCCACCTAACCTGACCATCTTTGGACTGTGGGAGGAAACTGGAGCGCCCGGAGAAAACCATACAGACATGGGGAGATCATGCCAACTCCTCACAGACAGTCACCCAAGGCCTGAATCAAACACAGGTCTCTGGTGCTGTGAGGCAGCAGTGCTGACCACTGCCTTCCTTGAAAGTACTATAGGATTTTTAATGCTCACCTGAACAGGTAAACATCTCACCTGAAAGATGGCACCTCTGACGGTAGAGTATTCCCTCAGTACTCTAGTATCAGCCAAGATTATGAGTTCAAGTTATGAGCGCAAACATTTGTGCAGAAATCCAGTTTTTGGATGGAGGGTTCATTTGTAATGTGCCTGTGCTGGTTCCGATTGAGGAGTGCACACGTACATTTGGTGCATGCGCCTCATCTGCATGATTGTACCATGTGGCCAAGCAGATCCTGCACTGCTTCTTTCTTCTTTGAACTGCCTGCTGCCTCTCCACTCAGCAGGGGACCGAGGAACAGCATTGTGAAGATGCCACATGACGCAGCCACTCAGCCCTACTCAAAGGCAGCGGGCCCTCCCTGAAATGAAATTGAATAATTTAAATGATGGAAAAGTGAACAGCAGGGCAGAGAGAAGGTTCCAGGATGATAGGTAAAAGGCTGGAGGATTAGCAGTGGAGCTGAAAAAAGGGAAAGATGTCATGGGTTGTCCACAGATGACGAGGAAGTCCTCAAAGACAGGATCAGGAGGGGTTTGGAGGGGATGTCCAGGTAGGTCAATTCACCGTGTCCGGATCTGAGGACCTGACAGAAGTGCCACAAGATGTTTAATGAAGCCAATGCCAGTCAACTGCATCTTCATGTAGCATGTCCTGCCCACCACCTCAGCAACCTCTCACACTACTCACCATCATTCACCCAGCAGCACTCCCTCAAGATTTACACTTGAAGCCGAGTTATCCCATCCCGTGCTCATGCACCTTCCACTGCTCCCAGCCTCTCAATGGCCCCTCACATATCTTTTGCTGTGGCAGGCATATCGCCAAAAGTGTTGCGCAAGCATTGATATTCTGCCCTATACGCTGCTTGCAGGGCAAGATAGCACTCAGGAGAAGAAAGCAGAGGAGAGCCAATGGGCAACAGGAACACCTGTATCCCCTGAGACCTACAGGGGAGGTGACCCAGCATCATGGGGCTGGCAGCAATAGAGTCCATGCCACTGTGTCCTCCTGCTATCCGGAAAGTTGAGCACGTTGTAGATGATGTGACCATGAACCTCTTGGTTCCCATCTCAACC
The DNA here is from genome assembly GCF_902713615.1 of Scyliorhinus canicula. Lineage (NCBI taxonomy): Eukaryota > Metazoa > Chordata > Chondrichthyes > Carcharhiniformes > Scyliorhinidae > Scyliorhinus > Scyliorhinus canicula. Next base: position 22,675,647 of record NC_052147.1, read on the forward strand.
TGCTTCCCACATTCCAAACTTGGCCTTCCAATTTCCTGCTTCCAACAGTTGAGAACTGAGAGCCGGGTAGCCTACATTTGCTCCTATTTTGTCTGTTTTTAGAACTATCACCAGCCCAGTCACAGCTAATAGAGGAAGAGAAGGAGGTACACTTAGTTAAAAGACCACAGTCACTTTGTCTGACACTCACAGCCACCAGTGCATACACTGGCACTGCACATACCTTGGAGGCATGTATAGTGTTGGGATCAGCACATGCTGAGTCATCAGACATGAGTGAGCTGCAACCAGGCCTGGGGTATAGGATGGTTCATGTGGCAGCTTAACAGAGGACACGTTGCAAATGGATTCTGTCAAAGGGACACAGATCAGAAACTCAGTGGGGTGCTATAATGCAGAACGCTGATGGGCATGCGTATTGAAATGCAGGGAGCATTGTCTGGCCTGCCACACAGCCTCTCATTGACACTGTCAAGGAGCATGGAGGAGTAAGGCCGTAAAGTGGCAGAGGGCATCGTAAGAGTTTGCCTCTCTGCAGCCTCTGATCCACCTCCAATATTGGGCCGCACAGCTAGTGACACTGCAACTACAATCCTCTTGCCTGTAACAGCCTTTATGTGGACAGCAACACACTCCCTGCCAAATCCAGGAATCATAGAATCATAGAATTTACAGTGCAGCAGGAGGCCATTCGGCCTATAGGGTCTGCACCAGCCCTTGGGAAGAGCACCCTACTTAAGCCCAAGCTTCCACTCTATCCCCATAACCCAGTAACCCCACCTACCCTTTTGGACATGAAGGGCAATTTAGCATGACCAATCCACCTAACCTGCATATCTTTGGACTGATTTGATTTGATTTGATTTATTGTCACATGTACCGAAGTACTGTGAAAAGTATTTTTCTGCGGCCAAGGAACGTACACAGTACATAGTAGGCACAAGAATAATAAACAGTGTACATTGACAAATGGTACATCGACAAAACAGTGATTGGTTACAGTGCGAAACAAAAGGCCAAACAAAGCAAATGAGCAAGAGCAACGTAGGGCGTCGTGAATAGTGTTCTTACAGGGAACAGATCAGTACGAGGGGAGTCGCTGAGGAGTCTGGTAGCTGTGGGGAAGAAGCTGTTCCTATGTCCGGATGTGCGAGTCTTCGGACTTCTGTACCTTCTACCTGATGGAAGGGTCTGGAAGAAGGCAATGCTTGGTGGGAGGTATCTCTGATAATGCTGTCTGCCTTCCTGAGGCAGCGAGAGGTGTATACAGAATCAATGTGGGGGTGGCAAGTTTGTGTGATGCGTTGGGCTGAGTTCACCACAGTCTGCAGTTTCTTGCGATCTTGGACCGAGCAATTGCCATACCAAGCTGGGATGCAGCTGGATAGGATGCTCTCTATCACACATCTGTAGTAGTTTGTGAGAGTCGATGCAGACATGCCAAATTTCTTTAGCTTCCGTAGGAAGGTAGAGACGTTGTTAGGCTCTTTTGACTGTTGCATCAACGTGAGTGGACAAGGGCAGACTGTTGGCTATCGACCATCTCCACTTCGGAGCCATTGATGCAGACGGGTGTGTGTGTCATGCTGCGCTTCCTGAAGTCAATGATCAGTTCCTTGGTCTTTCCAACATTTAGAGAGAGGTTGTTTTTGGTACACCATGCAACCAAGTGATTTATCTCCCTCCTGTAGTCTGATTAGTCTTGATGTGGAGATGCCGGCGTTGGACTGGGGTGAGCACAGTAAGAAGTCTTACAACACCAGGTTTCACCTGAGGAAGGAGCTGCGCTCCGAAAGTTCGTGTTTGAAACAAACCTGTTGGACTTTAACCTGGTGTTGTAAGACTTCTTACTCTGATTAGTCTGTGGGAGGTCTGTGGGAGAAAACCAGAGCTCCCGGAGGAAACCAACACAGACACAGGGAGAACGTGCAGACTCTGCACAGACATTGACCTAAGCGGGGTATTGAACCTGTGACCCTGGAGCGGTGAAGCAACGGTGCTAACCACTGTGCCACCCCAACTCTCCACAACACCTCTGAAAACACTCCAGCGTTGTTCCAGACAGCTTGCAACAGTACCACCTCTCGAAAATGACCTCACCTGCAACTGGGTTGTCTGATCATTTATGGAAAGCTAGCATAGGGCCTGTCCTACAGCTCCAGCCTTCTGGTGGGTTAAAGGCTGATAGATTTGCTGCATGGACCAGCGCGGTCCAGACCAGATATTCGAGCGACCTTTCAGCCGATTGACTATGTGACGTCAGGATAGCGTTGACTCACAGCTGTCCGGATCCCCGCACCTGAGTCCCTCCCCTGATAGCATGCTGCAGGGTGGGGCACGCTGATGCCTCGTGCCCTAGCGATGCATTTGCAATAATGTAGTAGGGTCGTACCCACCACTTTCTAATCGTTCACAGTCCTGTAAAATATGCCACGCTTTGAAAAAATGAGTAATCTGAGACCCACTTAGAAAATGCATTTGTCACAATGGTTACTGACGGTACTCACTCAGGAGTTACATCTGCGGGGAATTCAGTGTGCTTCACAAATTCCCCACTGATCATATTTTAAACTTCTATTTAAAGTGGTTCCGGTGGAACTGGTTTAAATTGCTAGCTTTGTGCTGTGGAGTATAACAGCACTGATTCTCCTTGCGGTTTCCCACCAACTGCAGAGATTTTAGCTGATTGGTGGGGAGGACTTTCGGAAAGGGAATGGTGGCAAAATAAATCTGAGAGCGGATCCACCATGAGTCGCAGCTTTCAGCATTGGGCCGTCAACTCCTGTTGGATCTATTCTTGGAGATTTCATCACAAAACCTCTTCCCATTAACTGTTCCGGCCCACACTCCCCAATGTACTCTGTCTGTGTTCCCGGCGCTTGACCTTTCAATGCCAATCGAACAGCACACAAACATTGCACCCCAACTAAATGTTTCATGACTGCCAGTCCAGTAGCTTTTCTTTCCCAACTCCCACCTATCTATAACAATAATGCACAGCTTTTGTCTGTCCTGTTGTGCTTAATCTGTTTTAGGGGGCCTGTCTGTTGCTGGGTGCCTGGGCGTACTCAGGACCTGAGTGATGTAGTAATGGGTTAAAATATCCAATTAACAAACTGTCAGATCAACGGAGTTTTGCAGAACGACCTCACCAAATGTAAAGAATGCCACAAGAGGGGGAGGGGGGAAGAGGAGGTTGTGCGGGGGTGGGTGGGTGGGGGGGGGGGGTGCGGTTGGTGGGTTGGGAGGGTATGCAGCTGGTGGTGCTTCGCAGCTGTCAGCGTATCAGAAGGACAGGCTTGGGGTAGGGAAAGGGGGTTGAGGTGGAAAGCGGGAGGTCCATGGTCACGCCAGCTGCAACTTGTTCACCATGCCAGATTGCACGAGGTGACATGGACTCAGGCGTGTGCGGCATGGGAATGTGGAAGAACGCCATGGGATTTCCCCCCACTCTCCCTCCACGGTGGTGGAGGTGGCTCATCACTGGGCGCCTGCGGGGTCTTCCGGCCCTGCCGATGTCTGAGGTGTTTTGCCTGGCTCGGGGAAACCCCTCTGGGTGGGGCATCAGCGGCTGTACTGGAAGATTCCACTGGCAGTACAGGCCAGAAAATCCCATCCGTGGAATGGGGGGTAGGGGGGGGGGGGGGTGGGACAGCCTGGGAGGGATGGAGTGGGGAGGGCAAAGGAAGAAGAGATGGCATGGGGAAAGGGATCTGATGATATGAGGGGAATGAAAGGTATGAAATTGGATGAGACGGACGGCATGGGAATGATAGAACGGCATGGGGGACGGATTTGAAGAAGTACTATTGCATCCCACACGCTTTGTGAATCCCTGCGAATTTATAACTAATAGGCGAAAGTATTGCACAATTTATTTTTCTCCTGGGTTGTCCTAGAATTTAATCTTTAATTCCTGAAAATTGCAGGACACTCCTGCGCGTCGGTTGGCAACTCCCATCCCAGAAGTCAAATAAAATATTGCCCTGAAAAAGCCCCAGGACCCCTGTTAGTGTGGTTATCCAAACAACCTGGAGAAAATCAAAACCAGGAAATCGTGAAGCCAAAAGATATTTCATTTCCCGGGGTATTCGAAAGGCCTGGATAAAAATCCACATCCGATCCAAATATCTGTTCCTATATTTATACCATGGCATTTCCCATTCACTTCCAGCATAAAAATTCCCAATCTAAGGATAAGCTATTTCCCGTTTTCCATTTTGACTGCTCGCCAAATTTAATTATTACAGTCAATCATCTGCCAAATTCCACCCGGAGACAGCAGCGTATGCTGGAAGTCTAATCACTTCTGTGTAAAATTCTTGGTTTTATTAAGTGTTTTTTTTTAAAAATTGTGTTTAGATTAAATTGCTGAGCGAACGATTAAATAGGCTATGCTACACAGATTTGCAAATGAGTTATCTTTAACTACACTTTGGAGAGATTTTAATGAAAGCAGGTCCAAGTGACTTACATGTTTATCAAGATTTTTGACCTACAGTAAAATGAATGGGCTAATTTTAAATTTAGGATTTTCTGAGGAGCATTTCTCCTTTGTAATGACACTAATGGATAGGACCTGCATTTACATAGTTGGTTCACAGCCTCAGGATCTCTCAAAGGACTTTATGGACAATTAAATCCTTCTGAGATGTGGGGCGCCATTTAACAGAAAAAGTTCCAAATGTCATTTTGGGCATGACTGGCTGGGTGTCTGCCAAAGGCCGCATTGGCAAGATCACGGCCCGTATTTAGCGGCAGTTAGTGCTGGATGTGAGCCCCCATGAGATTCTCAACATTACTGGCTGTCTCACCGTCTGATTCGCCGGACCCGTGCCTCAGCGTCTCGCTGCGAACAAGCGGGAGCTGCTTTTAAACACCACTTGCTCCCAGTCAACACACAACCATGGCAGCGCACAGACCTGCTCCTCGCTTTGGCGATGCCAACCTGGCCAGGCTTCTGGGCTCAGTGTATGCGCGTTAGGACATCCTTTTACCCGGAGGGGAGCAGCAGAGCCACCAATACTATTTGGGAGGCAGTGACAGCGGTTGTCAGTGTAGGCAGCATGACCAAGAGGATCACCGTACAATATCAGAAGAAGGCCATTGACATCCACCAAGCTGCAAGGTGAGTTACACCTCTGTCCTGGCATCATTCCCGCCATCCACCCCTCAAATTCCCACCCCCCCCACCCCAAATCACGGGGTGACACCTTGCACCCTCCCCACATCAGGGGCAGGATTCTCCAGTAATGGGGCTATGTCCCCACGACCGCGGGAAAAGGGGCGCAAATCACTCGAGATTTTTGCCTAGAAAGTCCGAGGTGATTCTCCATTTTTAAGGAGGCTTGCAGTGCCCCGGAGTGCTCCATGCAGCTTTGGCTGCCGATACGGGGCCCTGCAGTCCTGGCCGCGGGTCAGTGCATGCACGCAGCGGCTGCTGGAGGCGTCGGCCCCCCGCAACATGGAGGACCCACACAGCGGGCCGGCGCCGAAGAAGTAGGCCCCTCCCGAGATCACGCGTGCCCGCCGATCGGTGGCCCCCGATCTCGGACATGGCCATCGTGGACCCCCCCCCCCCCCCCCCCCCCAGGGGATGGATTCCCCGCCGCCCCATCAGGACGGCCACCGCAAATGCGACTCCGAGCTCCCGCCAGGTGGAACCATACGTGAACCACGCTGACGGGAACTCGGCCGGTCATCCATGGAGAATCGCCACGGGGGGCTTTTTCAACAGCCCGCGCCACCTGCGCCAGGTTGTAGAGGGCACAGCAGACTACCTCAATGTGGGTCCAGGCACCCCTCAATGACAGCATGGGTGGCAACGTGGGCCTTGTCATATTGGGCCTCCGCCACAGTCTCCAGTCTCCTCACTGGTCAGCAAAGACCTCAGTGGGTACCCCTTAACCCGCTAGAGCCAACCAGTCATCCTGGGGTAGTCTTTGAAGATGCCAGGGATCTCCGAATGTCCCAGGATGTAGCTGTCATGCATGCTCCCTGGAACCTTGCACTCACAAGCATTATCTGGAGGTGGCAGACACACATGAATTGGAGTGGAACCCCTTCCTGGTAATGAAGGGCACACCTTCATCCCAGTGTACGCAAGGGGTACATGCGCTCCATCAATTATCCCCTGGACCTGGGGCATCCCAGCGATCGTGGAGAATCCTGCCGCCCAGGTTACTTGATGGGCTTGGTCCAGCTCATAGTTGATATAGTCAGCTGCCCGAGCAAACCGGGTGTCCGTAAACTCACAGATGCACTTGTTGCTGAAGCTTGTGATATGCTGCTCGAGCCCTGGAACGAACCAGTGGCATAAATGTTCAGGGCTGCAGTGACCTTCACGGCGACCAGGAGCGGGTGTCCTCCTCCTCCAAAGGATGCCAAGTCCACGGGGAAATGGCACAGGTGCCACGCTGTCTCTTCATAGAGACGGAGTCTCCTGTGCACATGCTATCCATAATCTCCTCGAAAAAGCGACGACGCCTGTACACCGTTGGTCGTTGCTGGCTTGCCCCTCTGGGTTCCTCCTCAGCTTAATGTGCGGCCAGGTCTTCAGGGTGTGCAGCTGCCCCTTGGACATGAGGCGTCGCCAGCAAGCTGTGTCGGCACTGCTCGCTTCTATGGTGCTTGGCTGCCTGGGCTGCCACCATGAGGCGTCTCTGCAGATCAACATCACCATCCATTTTGGGCAGCACGGTAGCATAGTGGTTAGCACAGCTCCAGGGTCCCAGGTTCGATTCCTGGCTTGGGTCACTATCTGTGCGGAGTCTGCACGTTCTCCCCGTGTGCGTGGGTTTCCTCCGGGTACTCCGGTTTGCACACACAGTCCAAAGATGTGAAGGTTAGGTGGATTGGCCATGCTAAATTGCCCTTAGTGTCCAAAATTGCCCTTAGTGTTGGGTGAGGATACTGGGATATGGGGATAGGGTGGAGGTGTGGGCCTGCGTAGGGTGCTCTTTCCAAGAGCCGGTGCAGACTCGATGGGCCGAATGGCCTCCTTCTGCACTGTAACTTCTATGAAATTCTATGAAATTCTAGTATCTCTAAGGAAGAATAGAAGGGGAGAGACAGGCAATCAGTTGGGGCTTCCACCCCGGGACACTCAATTCCCTCAAACCTCCACCCTTCCTGCTGTCCCACCTTCTCTCAGAGTGCTGAGCCAGTTGTGCTGGAAAAGCTCGCTCTGAAAACTCACCCTGGGCCACAGCAGGAGCCCCTAGACCTCAAACCCCTGCCGGGAACATTGTGGAGACTGTGCCAAGGTGCCCCCCGCTGATCCACACACACCCTCTGGTCATGAGGATATCCCCTGTGCTGAAGCCCAGCTCTTGAGTGTTTGATTGTTGGCTGCTACCTCGATGGTGCTGACACTTCTAGAGTCTAGGTAAACTGTTCAGGCTTCAAAATTAGATTGGAATGCGATGCAATAATCATCGTCTGAGACATGGCACCTGTACCCGCGAGAATGCACTTGAGAATATTTAGTTTATTAAATGATCAACCGTAACAAAGATTTGAAAATCAACTACATAACATTCCACATATCACACTAATCATTAAACAATGAGGAAACATCACCGTCCCATATTGGTGCCAATACAAAGCCTTATCAGCTAATTTTCTCAGAAAAATACGGAACACGCGGGATCACCCCTCGCAGGTTCCTCAACAGAAACGGAGGATGCGCCTGAAAATGTGTTATCATGTGCAGAATGTTGTCGTAGGAATTATCTGTCCGTCAATGTGTTACTTGTTCTACATATCAGTGTCATTCTCCATCCAGGAGCTATGCAGTCCCAATCTCACTGGAACCAAATCCTGGCATCCAGATATTCCGCTGGCACTCGAGGTGCAGTTGAACATCCTTGACTTCCAATGTGTTTAACCCACAGTTACGTGCCAGTTACATGCAGCACTCACCATACCAGCGACAGAAGCTTCAGCAATCTGCAAAAGCATTTCTTCAATGGCATTAGCAGGTGGCCCATTTGAATCAATGTCGCGCACCAGGTCCCATTGCATCTTCTTGCTTCAATCCAGATAGCCTTAAGGCCTCATACGCCCCCCCTGAGTCCCGTGTTCCAGGACCCAGAAAAAATTGTCCTTCTTTCCGGCTACAGAAAAGGAAGAAACAGAAACAGCAGCCTCCAGGCATCTGCAGCCACCAGCAGGCGCAAGGAGCAAACACAACCTGCAGCTGTGACGCACTCTCACAATTAACAAGGCCAATTCTTTTTAGCAATGGCCTTGAGCTGTGAAGCTAGAGGCTTCTCACAGTCAAAGGGGGTTAAAGTGACCGTCAACATATAACCAAGAGCAGGGCTCTGTCCTGGTGGGACAGATAGGCAGCAGTTGTAGTTGCCCCTGTTATTGGTAACCACAATATTGAAAGATTGAAGGCCACACGGACGAAAAGCTCCTCACCCACACCCTGACCCAGGAGCGACCCCCGACCTGGAACTCTGCAGCCCCCCCCAATCAAGCCCAAGCCCCCCGAATGGATTCCCACCTCCCTCCACCAAGACTTGGGGCAGCAGCTCCAGTGCCCTTGAGCCGCATGCCGGAAAATGGAAATGGCCACTCACCTCCTCAGTTCCCCTCAGCAACCATTGCGGCAGCTTCATGTTTTTAAAAAGGAGTGCTGAATGACGTCCTCGTGATGTTCGCCGTTGAGTCGGTCAATTCCCGGGAGGCCGTTACATTCAACTTCAATCTCGCTAATGAGATGGAAATTGGGGCTAATTGGGGTCAATTATATGCACACCATATTTGGGCGAGATCTGGAACTTGCAATCCGGAGCAGGCCTGTTAGATAGCAAACTGATTTGCGCCCTGTGCAGATCTCGATTATGGCCTTTCTCATTATTTTCTCCCGCGCTCAGATCCACGCTGGGCACAGCACAGTGGTTAAATCGCCCAGGTAGTCACAGTTGCGATATAAGAAACACAGCAGCCAACGCACCTGTCATAATATCCACTCATGTATATCATGAGAAGCAGGCAGGCAGTGATTGACACACAGGATAACCAATGAACACACACGACACAGAACAACCAATCACCAGACAGGACACCGCCACTATAAAGCCCACAGGACATTAAGGCTCTCTCTCTCTCTCACAGGACACGGCGAGGGAGATAGTCACAGTGCACAGGCCAATGAACATCATCACCATGTGGTAGAGAGCTAGTCTGGTCAAGCCAGTAGGAGGTTATCAGTTAGGTTAATAGGGTGTCAACCCACGGCAGATTATGTACAGCAATCAACAGGTTCAATAAAACAGTGTTGGACCATCTCCTGTGTCGGAAGCCTGTTATTCGTTTTACTGCATCCAGTTGCAGTTGGTGTTAGACCAGCACAGATAGCACATCAACACCAAGAACCTTTAAAAACAGAAATGTGATAATGATGACACAGTCAGGGATAAATATTGACCAAGACATCAAGGAGAACTCCATATTTCTTTGAAATATCTAGTTGAGGGGAAAGTCGGAGCTGCGGTTTAGCACTTCATTCAAAAAAAGGCACATCCGACTGTACATGACTGACTCAAAACTGTATTGGCATGTAACCTAGACGGTGTGTACAAGGAGTGGGACTTGCACCCTCAACCTTCTGCCTCATGACGGAGAGAACAGAGATATCAATGCCTCGCCAATCCAGCTGAGGGGAAACCTGTGGTGGAAGGGCTGGAATATTCCAGCCTTAGATTAGAGATTCCGAAGAGAAAAGGATCAAAAACGCTGCTCAGAACGTGACAGCAATGTTGTGTCAAACCACATCTAAAAAGTGCCTTGCAAAATCCCATCAACTTCTGGACATTTTCTCTACCAAATAAAGTAGGGTTAACGGCCAGGTTCACAATAGCGAAACAAAAGTATTATAATTTTCCAAACTCACCTAGCTCAAGAAGCTCCCCTCCTGTATCACACAGAATTCATTTTGAGATCATGTACTGGTCCTTCCAGAGTCTCATTCCATCCCGTCAAGGCTTCTTTGGATTTGGATGTGGATTTGATTTATTGTCACGTGCACCGAGGTACAGCGAAAAGTATTGTTCTGCGTACAGTCCAGACACATCGTTCCATACATGAAAAAACACCTGGCACCACACACACACACACTTTGTGTGGTATTTAATTCAGGTGGCGGGGCTCTTGCCCACCTCTGCCCCGGCTGGACAACCTGGCCTTGCATTGCCTCCATTGGGGAAGGCCAGCCAAATTAAACCTGACACTTAAGTGACCAGTGGCAGGTCTTTTCCCGGAATAAGGAACCCCAGAGGCAGTATACACCCCACCCCCGCCCCGGCTGCCAGCAAATCAGAGGCAGCCAGTGGGCCTGATGGAAGCTGCTGGCATCCCACTCACCAGAGGCTCAGGATCAGAAGGAACCCAGGCCACGGCTGAGTGTTTGCGGGGGGAGGGGGGGAGGTGATGTGGGGTTAGGCAGCCCGCGGGAGCGGGAATCGTGGGACTTGGGGGTGAGCAGCAAGGGTTGTTCTCCACCACTTCTCGATGCCAATCCCTCAATCAGGCAAGGAGTGGCTTTGAACACCCGAATGCATCCCGTCACTCCCAGCTGGAACTTGCAATCCGGAGCAGGCCTGTTAGGTAGCAAACTGATTTGCGCCCTGTGCAGATCTCGATTATGGCCTTTCTCATTATTCCCCCCCCCCCCCCCCCCCCCCCCCCGCATCCGGGTAGCCTGCACGTTAAGCATTTTTCATCCCACCCACACCCCAATCCGTCCCCACCCCACAAGCCACTGGTTGAATACCAACAGCATAATTTGCCCAATTTAAGGCTCTCAGTTAGCAGAGGGGCAAGAAGCCCAACCAGTAGCCTTGCCACCCTGGACTTAATCAGGGCAGAGACAGGAAGACCCTGCCCAATTTAATGTCCCCGCCTTCAAATGTGCCTCAAAAACGGACATTAAATTCCACCCCCTGTTTCTCTAATTCCGGGTGAATATCTATTCCATGCTTCCCCCATTTAGATATTAAACCACAGGCTCCTGAAATTCACTCTCCCAAAACCACTTGGACTCATTTTCTCTCTCGTTGTCATCGAGTCAATGGAAATGTGAAACATGTTGTAGAAATTTCTGGTGCCATCTGCACATCAATGCAGAATTCGGATGCTGAATCCATTTCTCTTTACTTCTGCAACTTTTATTTGCAGGTTTGGGATTATGTTGAATGATACCGGAATAAATAAAACAAGAAATTTCAAAGCAGCCCACACCTACATTCTCCAATCAACCAAATCCGCTGAATCAATAGGTTGAACAGGTAAGGGATGAGTTAATGTCAGCTCTGAGACACTTCCACGTTTTCACCGTTCCAAGAATCATTTGTAATCCATTGGCGTTGCTTCACAATGTAATCACTTCTAACTCACTCCTGCCCTGTCTCGTTCCATATGCAGCAGGTTTTAATGTGGTAAATTCAGACGGATGGAATCAATTTTTGCAGTAACAAAATAGAGTTGTTGTCTCTTATTAGAAGAGCTGATTTGTCAGCCAAATTGATATTAAGTTAGTTATGGTGTTAAATAGGATGGGAAAATAACTGAGGAGAGTACAAACTGTGGTACATTCGTAATAAGGAGGAGATCAAGAAAGTCAAGGGTAGAAAAATCCATTAATGCAACACGCACAGTGCGGTTCACATCCTCTTGCTGCAGTCAGCTTGAGTCACGTGAATTGATTTTGACCCTCTCTCAGGACTGCGATCGGAGGCTGGCAGGAGCTAACAGTAGCCCCTTTCAACTGAGGTGCCTGTTCCGCCTCTAGGCCATTTTTGTGAAGATGGGATGGTGGGAGGGGGATTTGGGGAGGGGTGGGGACGGGGGGGCGGGGGGGGGGGGGGGGGGTTACAGGGCTATTCAACCACGAGGTGCAGGTAGGAGATTTTCCAGTTGGCCTGCAGGTTCCTGTGGATGGCAGCAACTGGTTTAGTCGCCCACAGGTAAGATAGAACCAATGAACATAAAATCCTTACAGGGCAGAAAGAGGCCATTCGATCCAACGAGTCTGCACCGGCCCTCTGAAAGAGCACCCTACCTAGGCCCACTCGCCCACTCTATCCCTGCAACCCCACCTAACCTAAACATCAGTGGACACTAAGGAGCAATTTTATCATGACCAATTGACCTAATCCGCACATCTTTGGTAGTGGCTGGAGGGCAGCCTAAAGGCCCTTCCTGTCCACTTCAATGCTGTACCAACCATAGACAACCTATAGAGAGGATTCCTCCCACATTGTTCGCCCAGTTGCATAACACATTTAAAAAATTAAACTTTCATACATTTGGACAGGGCGGGTCCTTGCATTTTGAAGCAATCTCTTCCTTACCTTACATTGCAACCTGTTGGTTCTTTCTATCTGGAAGGTTTCTGATTGGCTCTCCAGCTTTGGGAGCCCACACTTTGTCCATTAATAGATAATAGCAAGCAAATTCACAATGAGGAATTGTCTCCTACACAATAGATAGGTTTCTGACCCACATTTCATCCTGACGGCAGGTTTTAGAAGTTCACAGGGAACGTCCTGCTTATTTAGTCTGCTGGTGGGATGCTCTAGTTTAGATCATTGAACAACAGAATGTGCTTGTACTATTTCCATGCACCCTCTGACAATGATCTGACAACACCTTGAGTCAGTAACAACACGGAAGTTCTTTAGAAGTGGACAGAGTTCGACTCGTCGACTATGCAGGCAGACCAGAGCTGGGGGTGGATCAAGACGTCAGATGGGTGGAATGTCTACCTTAATTTTATTGGGAATTGTCCTAGTTTTAATGGGCTTTAAACTTTTTCACTGCTCTCCAACCCCACCCACCTACCCCCTCCCCACCTCCCATGCTCCTCATTTGCCTTCCATACCTTATTATACCAGCATGCCCCTTGTATCCCCTGCCTTCTCCATGCCTGCTCATATCCACCATGTTACCTCATAGCCCCCACCGTGTCCTTCCATGCTCCCCATATACCTTCCATGGCCACTCACCCAGTTTCCACTCACCCAGTTTCCACTTTGGTCAGACCTCAGGGTGCCTTTGTAATGGACATTAAAAACAAATAAGCTTTGAACAATTGAATCTCATGCAACACACACCATACAGAAAGAGAAAAACCCCTTCAAAAAAGCCATTCCAAAAAACTGCTTAAAAACAAACATCCATTTCATGAACCATATCAAATAGAGTTATTCATTTAATAACCTCTCAAAGCTGTCAATCTAAATGCATGTACAATCCCCTTCTGAGATAAGTGATTCTGGACATTTTGAAATTCAGTCAAGCATTCATAATGAACACAGCTGTAATAAGAAATCATTCTAGCTGAAGACAATGGAGCCTATTAAAATGCAAAATCAATGGCTACATTGTTTTAAGCTACACTAGTTTGCCTGTCAATCAAAGCACCCCATCATAGGTTGATGTTCTTCTTTCTCTCAGTGAAAGTTGAGGAAGGTTTTTTTCCATTTTAATAGGACTCTTGGCTTTTAAATAATTTCAGATTATTACATCAGAGATTCCAAGTAATGTTTTCTTCAGTTTTGAATGCATAAGGCCATTCTTAGCAATGGGAAAATGAAACAAATGAGAAAAGTACTCTAATGCATCTCAACACTTACACAATGCTGATTCATGTAAAGATTAATTTACCTTTGCAGGACAGAGCTCTGTAATCAATCATCAGAGTAAAAACACTTAAAAGACAACTATTAAACTGAAAGAACATTTTTTTAAGCCTATCAATTAAAGAATTCCAGAAGTAGTTCTCCATTGGGACTGAGGTTCTCCCATGATTACTGGCTCCTCCGAGAAGCCATGAATGGCAGCTATTTACAGAAGGGACCTGGCTCCACTAAAATTGCAGGGGCTGAAACTGCCCACACATTTAAAGGAGCCAACTGGTTGGAAGTGCTGCACATGGGCTAACTGCCAGAAATTGGAATATGGGCAGATATCCCAGAGTCGCTCCCTGCTTGACATTTGTAAAGGGCTCCAAAGCCCACCCGCCTCAGCAAGAACCCTCCCAATATCTCAAGAAATAGTGAATCCCCAGTCTATAGGGCGCAATTCTCCCATCGGGAGACTAAGTCCTGACGCCGGAGTGAAAACTGGAGTGTTTCCCAGCCCCCTATTGTCCCACCCCCGGGGGGGGCTAGGAGCGGCGCCGCGTCATTTACGCGTGCCGGGCCTTCGCGGCACCGTGTAAATTACACGGCCGGTGCCGTGTAAATGACGTCACCCGCGCATGCGCGGTTGCTGTCCACCCCGCGGTCGCCCCGCAAGACGATGTCGGATGGATCTTCCGGGGCGGTGGAGGAAAGGAGGTCTTCCTTCAGAGAAGCCGGCCCGCCGATCGGTGGGCACCGATCGCGGGCCAGATCCCTTTTGAGGGCCCCCCCGGTGCAAGAACCCCCCTCCCACAGGCCGCCCCCCAGCGTTCCCGCGCTGTTCCCGCCGGCACAGACCAGGTGTGGACGGCGCCGGCAGGAACCTGTCATGTTGGGCAGGCCGCTCGGCCCATCCGGGCCGGAGAATCACCGTTTGCTCATTACAAATGGCGAGCAGCGATTCTCCCAGCGGCCAGCCGTGAATCTCGCCGCGCCGGTTTGGGGGGCTGGGAGAATCGCGTGCGGGTGCCGGGGCGGCATGGCGGGACTTGCTCGGCGCCCCACCGATTCTCCCACCCAGTGTGGGGGGAAGAATTCAGGCCATGATATTTCAGCCAGTAATTTTAATGGATGAAATATTGAGAGAGAGTGCACCATTTCCTGATACATAGGGCGGAATTCTCCGCTCCCGGGAAAAATCGGGAGGGCTGTCGTGAACTCGGCCGAGTTTCACGACGGCCTCGGAGGCCGCTCCTCGCCCCCTATTCTCCCTTCCCGGTGGGGCTAGGAGCAGCACTCTGTAAATCTCGGCTGCGGGGGCGTCGCGCCGAGAATGACGTGGCCAGCGCGCCTAATGACGTCAGCCGCGCATGCGCAGGTTGGCCGGCTTCAACCCGCGCATGCGTGGCTGACGTCATGACGCTGACGGCACAAACCTGTGCATGCCCGGTGGCCAACTTTCCCCTCAGCCGCCCCGCAAGACATGGTGGCTTGATCTTGCGGGGCGGCGGAGGGGAAATAGTGCGTCCGATTTGGACGCCGGCCCGACGATCGGTGGACACCTTCCGCGGGCCTGTCCCCTCCCAAGCACAGTCGTGGTGCTCTTTCCTTTCTAGGCCACCTACAAGCCCCAAACGGGCTTCTCACTCCCGTTTCACGACGGCAGCGACCAGGTGTGGTTGCCGCCATCGTGAAACGGCCATGACCAGGCCACTCGGCCATCCGAGGGGGGCGTGAATTTTGTCGGGGTGCCCTCCCGCGATTCTCCCACGCCGCGTGGGGAGCGGAGAATCGCGCCCATAGTCTCCATGTGCCCTGGAAAAACATTATAATTACTGAAAGTTGGCAAGCCCATGGTCCAGATGGAATGCATCCTAGATTGCTGAGCACAGCAAAGGTAGAAGCAGCAAAGACATTGGGGGCAATTATCCGACTATATTATGCGTGACGCAGGTCCCACTATACCGGGAGAATAGTGGGAGAGCCCTTAAATGTGGTTTGCACCGGGCACTGTACAGAGAACGATGCTGCTGGACTGATGCCATCTGGTTCACACCCTCACTGAGCGCGAACAATATTAACATATTTAAATTAGCATTTAAATATGCTTGGTCAGTTTAAAGCCGGATTCTCCCAGCTCCAAGTAATCTCCCTGACTTGCCAGCACAACTGAGGCTGGCAGGACACACTGCTGGTCTCCACCATCAGAGATCAGACGTAATGACAATGCCGGAGGAGCTCAGAGGCCATTGGGGCCGTCAGGTGGTCGCGGACATGGCAGTACCAGGTTGCTGCTGCCAGGGGGCAGTGCCATGGTACCCGGATGCACTGCCAAGGGGCATGAATGGGTCAGGACCATAAAGGGGGCATGGTCACAAGTGGTGTTTGCTGGCGAGAAGGGGGCACGGCTTGAAGGAAGACATTTTGGGAGGGCCCTGATTACAGTGATCCTTGTGGGAGGGGGTGGGGGAGGGGTTGGGGAGAGGAGGGTGATGCTGGCGAGGATGCTGATGAGGGGGAGGTGACTGAAACCCCGATGCCGGCGATTTTGGTGGAGAGGACATTGACAGTCGTTTAGAGAACGGGACGCCCTTCAAAAAGGGAATCCCAATCGCTGTGAAGCCGGGCTTGCTGGCATGTTTAGGCACCACCCTGCTCAGTACCAGTGCAAAGGACGCCCCTACAAAAAACATTTCTCAGTGTGGCTGGATTGCGATCTTGAATGCACCCAACCACCCGATGGGAATCGCACCTCGTTTCCCACCTGAGACCAGACTTAGAGGGCACGATTCTCCCAAAAGGGAACAAAGTCCCCAGCGAGCCCATTTAGCTGTGTGTTTCCTGACCCTCGCAGAGCCGAGAAACACATGGCCTATCCAACACAACTCGTGTTGTATAAGGAGCCTGAACGGAGAACGCGTGGCCGAGGCCGCACATTGCCCCGACTTGTAGCGTGGGGAGCTCCACTCGCCAGAGCTCCCCAGTTTAGCGGGAGAAATGGCGTCCTGATCTCTGAAGCCCCTGAAACGATCCCATCATCCCTCCCAGCACTATGGAAGGGTCCCCGGTCCCCCCAACACCCACACAGACCATCCCCATCCCACTCACACGCACACAAAAAAAGGCCAGCTTGACGGTGCCAACCTGGCAGTTCCAGGCTGGCACACAGGTGGCACTGCCAGGGCACCACCCTACCCAAAGGGCATGCAGTTGTGGGCTTCAGATCTCCTGGGAGACCCCCGCTTGAGCTGTTCCGTCTGGTCCCCATTTGTGGGCACCAGTGCAGAATAGCGCCCCACCCCCCCCCCCCCCCCCCCCCAAGGTCTCTCTGAGGCAAATGGGATGAATCCCAAAGCCTCAGGTCCCTAGGAATCTGCACATTAGAGTGACGCTGACTGCCTCGCTCTAATATGCAGGTTTGCTAAAGAGTGATCCCGCCCACAATGAAATGAAAATGGGCAAGATTTACATTGCAATGTCTCGCGCGATCCGATGCGATCTCGCGAGGCGTGGTGAGCCAGGTAGATCACAGGAACGGGGTCTCTCAGCTTTCATCGGCCATGCTGCGCGACAGCGAGCTGCTTTTCTGGCGCAGCATGGCCTTTGGATCGCGCCCAGAGTGTTTTTGAGATAATTGCTCCCATATTTCACAATGCCAGGAAGAGCATTGCTGGGGGACTGGAGTGTTACTAATGTTATGGTATTATTCAAGATACAGTGAAGGGATGAACCAGGAAACTAACGTCAATGGTTGGCAAATTATTGGGAATCATAATCAGGGGCAAAGTAAACTTTCAATTGGAAAAGCATAGATTAATCAAGGAAAACTAGCATGAGTTTGTGAAAACAACTTGTGTCTGTCTAACTTGATTGAAACGTTTGATGAGATAACAAAGGTTGATGAGGGTATTGCAGTAGATGTTTCATATGCAGACTTTTAGAAGGCATTTGTCAATGTGTCACATAGCGCACAGGAGGAATTATTTCCTGTAATATATAATGGCCGGGATTTTCCGTGTTCCCTCCCACGGCGGGTCTTCCGATGGTGCAAACGACTCACCGTTGGCGGGGTGTTCCAGCGTTGCTCGCCTTCTGCACCGCTGGGCAACCCACCGCAGGAAGTCTCCTTCAAAAGGACCAGAAGATCCCGCCGGCAGGAAAGGTTGGAAAATCTGGCCCAGTGCCTGTAAATTTGTTGATGCTGCACCCATTTCTCAGGGAAAAAAATTAAATGTCTAAGTGCCCAACATGGCGGGAACGTTCGATCCAGAAAAATACGGTATCTGCTATTTTGACAAATGTGGAAGTGCAGGTGTCCAGGGCCAGCCTTTTGACATTTTGTAAATGTAAAAATGCATTTGTTTCACCATCCCTTCTTGAAGTTAGGTTGTTCCAAACACAACCAGCATCAGTTAACCAAGTCGATAAGTACTCTGGCCAGTATTCCTTAAAAGGAACTGCTTGGGGCTGTCACCACAAAAGTATGTTTTAAAAGTGATACTCACCCGAATGTGGAGCTGGGAAAAGTGCGAGCGCTCCTAGTGGCTCCACAATGATGACTGCCGCTAGTCCTTGATCATCTCCCCACCCCTCCCCGTCAACTGCCCCAACCCATCCACTCTTGCCCACTCTCAGTCGCCTGCCTCTGCCTTCCAGGATCCATCTGGGGCCATGTTGTTGACATTCATTCTGCCATCCTTTGCTCACCAGTCTAATTTTAATAAAGCCTGAGCACTGATTTCAATCAGGCCTCAGGCCTACTAGGTCTGTTCAAAACACGGATCATTACCTTGATGGCTATCAACATTTCACACTGAATAGGATGGAGTTGTACCTATTTGCTCCGGTTCCAAAGGGGGACAAAAATCGGTATCTGAGTCACTTGATAAACAGCTCGAGTTGTGGCATTTAAAAAGTGCATAATTAATAAATAAAATGCAGGGGCAGCATGCTGGCCCAGTGGTTAACACTGCTGCCTCACACCGCCACGGTTCAATCCCGGCCCTGGGTCACTGTCTGTGAGGAGTTTGCACATTCTCCCCGTGTCTGCGTGGGTTTCGCCCCCACAACCTAAAGATGTGCAGTGTAGGTGGATTTGCCATGCTAAATTGTCTCTCAATTGGAAAAAAATGAATTGGGTACTCTAAATTTATTTAAAAAAAAGGAAAAACATAAATAAATAAAATGCAGTAAACTAGCAATCGAACAACAACATTGGAACTTTACATTGGTTCCCATGTATTTATTCAATTATAGAATCAAAGCATGCACAGAATTCCTTCAGTGCAGAAGGAGGCCATTCAGCCCATTGAGTCTGCACCAACCCTCCGAAAGAGCACTCAACCTAGGCACACACCCCTATCCCTGCAACCCCATAGCATAACCTGCACACCTTTGGACACTTTGGACACTTAGCATGATCAATCCATCTAACCTGCACATCTTTGGCATGTGGGAGGAAACCGGAGCACCCAGAGGAAACCCACACAGATATGGGGAGAAAGTGCAAACTCCACATAGGCAGTCACCCGAGGCCGGAATTAAACCCGGGTCCCTGGCGCTGTGAACATAGAACATACAGTGCAGAAGGAGGCCATTTGGCCCATCGAGTCTGCACCGACCCACTTAAGCCCTCACTTCCACCCTATCCCTGTAATGCAATAACCCCTCCTAACCTTTTTGGTCACTAAGGGCAATTTATCTTGGCCAATCCACCTAACCTGCACATCATTGGACTGTGGGAGGAAACCAGAGCGCCTGGAGGAAACCCACGCAGGCACGGGGAGAACGTGCAGACTCTGCACAGACAGTGACCCAGCAGGGAATTGAACCTGGGACCCTGGCGCTGTGAAGCCACAGTGCTGACCACTGTGTCACAATGCTGCCCCATATATTAATAATCATGTGGTAAACTTAAACCAGACAACAGTTTCTCATTGTTCACTTGATATAATAAAACACTCTCGCCTTTGGAAATTGAAGTTTTAAATTAACATGACCAATGATGGGACCACAGGTTTGAAAGACTGCAGCCCCATTCATTAATAATCCTGAGGAGGACGTTATCCACTAACTCAATGTCCCTGTTGGCTTCGGGCCTCGTTATTTCATTAATTCTCTTCAGGCAACTGAGAGTGTATCTTTGCTGAGGTGCCCTTGTGCTCATCTGCCTGCCTCAGCTGTCCTGCATTTTCCGAAAGGGGTACCGGCCTGACATTACTCTAGGCCCTTTGATTGACCCTGCAGCCTTGATAGCCACATGTTGAATAGGATGGCAGGCACAGGGGAAGCGAGTTAGGAGATTGCCTCCTGGATGGTTGCGCCGACTGGAACAGTGACAATATGAATGGACTTGGGGCCTTCATATGGGCCTGGCATTGGGGTCCTGACACCTGCCCAAAAATCCAGTCCGAAATCTTTGCTGTGAGGAATGGACCACAGCACATGCTCTGACCCGCAGTTTTCTTTTAAAAATGTCATTCTTGTGGTGATCCACCACTGTGTAATTGTGTGTGTGCCTGTATTAGGGGATGTACAGCACTACCTGTATTACAGGTTTGCCGGTAGCCCCTGCAGGCTAGCTCCGCCCACAGGGAGCTGTATACATATGTATGAGATCTGCTGAGCTGCCATTCTACCAGCTGCAGTCGAAGGATCAACATCTCATGGTAATAAAGCCTCTCTTCTACCGATTCGAGTCTTTAAGTGCAATTGTTAGCGCATCAATGTATTACCGTGAGATTTTCCGCATCATGGACATCAGAATAAAACCCGATCGCTTGCAGCTGGATCCGCAATCGCCAAACTCCAGAAAAGACTTTAATCACTGGTTGGCTTGCTTCGAGGCCTACATCACCTCAGTGGACCCCGCACCGTCGGAAGCTCAGAAAATTCAACTCCTCTACTCAAGGTTGAGTTCCAGTGTGTTCCCGCTGATACAGGACGCGCCGAATTACGCACGCGCCATGGAACTCCTTAAAGAAGATTACGTCCAGAAGACGAACACTCTGTTTGCGAGGTGTGTGCTCGCCACTCGCGTACAACTACTTGGTGAGTCGATTGAAAACTTCTGGCGGGCCTTTATCCCTCTGGTACGGGACTGTGACTGTCAGGCCGTCACGGCCACAGAACATTCCAATCTCCTCATGCGTGATGCATTTGTGATGGGGATTGCATCGGACCCCATCCGGCAACGACTGCTGGAAGGGGCCATGCTCAACCTAACGGCGACAAAGACTTTAGCGCTCTCCATGACGGTCGCTTCTCGTAATGTACAGTCCTACTCCGCTCGGCGCGCGGCCCAAGCATCCTACCCCTCGTGGACCCCGCAACCGACCCCCCCGACAGGGGCTGCTTCCGCGCAATATGCCTGCGTTGCTCGCCACACCGTGCACTCTAAGGGTCCCAGCTGCTACTTCTGCGGCCGACAGAAGCACCCCCGCCTGCGCTGCCCGGCCCGCGCCCAGACCTGTAAATCATGTGGCAAGAAAGACCATTTTGCAGCGGTGTATCAAGCCCGTGCAGTTGCCGCTATCGTGCCCGACCATTCTCCCTTCCCTCAGCCGATCGCGCAATGGGCGCCGCCATCCTCTGCTCCCGGGGCCACAAGCGGCCCATGGGCGCCGCCATCTTGCCCCGCGCCCGCAACGTGCGCTGCATGGGCGCCGCTATCTTCTCCCCCACAGGTACTTTGGACGCCGCCATTTTGTCCTCCCCTCGGGACTGGACCGCGTGACCCGGGTCGCTGCTGCTCCTCGTCGGACTCCTCGGACGATCACCCGCTGCTCACCTCCATGACGCTCGACCAGACACGTCCTCACAACCAAGCTACCGCTTCGACGACGGTGCTCATCAACGGCCACACGACCTGCTGCCTCCTAGACTCCGGGAGCACCGATAGCTTCATCCATCTGGACATGGTAAGGCGCTGCTCCCTCGCGGTCCATCCCGCCAACCAGCGGATCTCCCTGGCTTCCGGATCCCACTCTGTCCCGATCCGGGGTTTCTGTCTGGTCAAACTCACCGTACAAGGCGTTGAATTCAGCCGTCTCCATCTGTATGTTCTCCCCAACCTCTGTGCGACACTTTTACTGGGCCTGGACTTCCAATGTAACCTCCAGAGCCTCACCCTCAAATTTGGTGGGCCCCTACCCCCACTCACCGTTTGCGGCCTCACGACCCTCAAGGTTGCCCCTCCCTCCCTCTTTGCCAATCTGACTGCAGATTGCAAGCCCGTCGCCACCAGGAGCAGACGGTACAGCACCCAGGACAAGACCTTCATCAGGTCCGAAGTCCAGCGGCTGCTTCGGGAGGGTATTATCGAGGCCAGCAACAGCCCCTGGAGAGCCCAAATGGTGGTGGTTAAAACTGGGGAGAAACACAGGATGGTCGTGGACTACAGCCAGACCATCAATCGGTACACGCAGCTCGACGCGTACCCCCTCCCACGCATATCTAATATGGTCAATCAGATTGCACAGTACCGGGTCTTCTCAACGATTGACCTGAAATCCGCGTACCACCAGCTCCCCATCCATAAATCGGACCATCCCTACACTGCCATCGAGGCGGACGGTCGCCTCTATCAATTTCTTAGGGTTCCCTTCAACGTCACTAACGGGGTCTCGGCATTTCAAAGAGAAATGGACCGAATGGTTGACCGGTACGGACTGCGGGCCACGTTTCCGTACTAAGACAATGTCACCATCTGCGGGCATGACCAGCAGGACCATGACGCCAACCGTGCCAAATTTCTCCACATGGCATCTCTCCTCAACCTCACTTATAACAAGGAGAAGTGCGTATTCAGCACAAACCGCTTAGCCATCCTCGGCTATGTAGTCCAAAACGGACTCCTGGGGCCCGATCCCGACCGCATGCGCCCCCTCATGGAGCTCCCCCTTCCCCACTGCCCCAAGGCTCTCAAACGCTGCCTGGGGTTCTTCTCCTACTACACCCAGTGGGTCCCACAATACGCGGACAAGGCCCGTCCACTGATACAGTCCACTCAATTTCCCCTCACGGCCGAGGCACAACCGGCCTTCGCCCGTATTCGCTCAGACATAGCCAAGGCCGGGATGCACGCAGTAGATGAGACACTGCCCTTTCAAGTAGAGAGCGACACTTCAGATGTCGCCCTTGCCGCCACTCTAAACCAGGCAGTTAGACCCGTGGCATTCTTTTCCCGCACCCTCCATGCCTCCGAGATTCGACATTCGTCTGTTGAAAAGGAGGCCCAGGCAATTGTTGAAGCGGTGCGGCACTGGAGGCATTACCTGGCCGGCAGGAGATTCACTCTCCTCACTGGCCAACGGTCGGTAGCCTTCATGTTTAACAACACGCAGCGGGGCAAGATCAAAAACGATAAAATCTTGTGGTGGAGAATCGAGCTCTCCACCTATAATTACGAGATCTTGTATTGCCCCGGCAAGCTCAACGAGCCCCCAGACGCCCTCTCCCGAGGTACATGAGCCAGTGCACAAGTGGACCAGCTCCGTGCCCTGCACGACAGCCTTTGGCATCCGGGGGTCACTCGGTTGTACCACCTAGTCAAAGCCCGCAATCTGCCCTACTCCGTCGAGGAAGTACGGACAGTCACCAGAGACTGCCAGGTCTGTGAGGAGTGCAAGCCGCACTTCTACCGGCCAGACCGCGTGCGCCTGGTGAAAGCTTCCCCCCCCCTTTGAACGCCTCAGCGTGGATTTCAAAGGGCCCCTCCCGTCCACCGACCGCAATACATATATCCTTAGTGTGGTCGATGAATTCTCTAGGTTCCCCTTCGCCATCCCATGCCCGGATATGACGTCTGCCACCGTCATCAAGGCCCTCGATTCCATAATCGCTCTGTTCTGTTTCCCCGACTATATCCACAGTGACAAGGGATCCTCATTCATGAGCGATGAGCTGTGTCAGTTCCTGCTCAGCAGGGGTATCGCCTCCAGCAGGACGACCAGCTACAACCCCCGGGGAAACGGGCAGGTAGAGAGGGAGAACGGGACGGTTTGGAGGGCCGTCCAGTGAGCCCTACAGTCCAGAAATCTCCCAGCCGCTCGCTGGCAACAGGTCCTCCCAGATGCATTGCACTCCATCCAGTCTCTACTGTGCACTGGCACAAATAACACGCCGCATGAACGTGTTTTTACCTTCTCTAGGAAGTCTACATCCGGGGTATCGCTCCCGACTTGGCTCGCAGCTCCAGGGCCGGTCCTACTGCGTAGGCATGTCAGACTCCACAATGCGGACCCTTTGGTGGACAGGGTACGCCTGCTCCACGCAAACCCCCAGTATGCCTACGTGGAGTTCCCGATGGCCGCCAGGATACAGTCTCGCTCAGGGACCTGGCTCCCTCGGGTGCCGATCCCACTCCCACACACCTCCCCACCCACGCGCCACCCTCCCCTCCCCCGGCGCTCCCAGCATCAGCCCCACCAGGTCCATCCTTCTTTCCCCTGCCCACACTGGAGGACATGGAAGATTTTGGCATGCTCCCGGAGTCATCCAGCCACTGGCCAGCACCAACACTGCCAGCACCGATGCCGTCGACGCCGACACCGCCTGTACAGATGTCGCCACCACTGCTGCGTCGCTCTCAGCGAACCATCAGACCACCGGTCAGACTTAACCTCTGACGGGCACCAGGTTGCAAGATGGACACTTAATTTTCTTCCCCTCCCCTCTGTAAATAATTCACGGATTATGTATATAGTCCCAAGTCACCCCCGCCTGACTCATTTTAACAGGGGTTGAATGTGGTGATCCACCAGTGTGTAATTGTATGTGTGCCTGTATTAGGGGATGTACAGCAGTACCTGTATTACAGGTTTGCCGGTTGCCCCTGCCAGCTAGCTCCACCCACAGGGAGCCGTATAAATATGTATGAGATCTCCTGAGCTGCCATTCTACCAGCTGCAGTCGAAGGATAAACATCTCACGGTAATAAAACCTCTCTTCTACCGATTTGAGTCTTTAAGTTCAATTGATAGCGCATCAATTCTTTTCTCAGAGTTACAAAGCCATTGCGCAGAGTGGGCAGGGCAAGCCTTTGATCCATCTCCGCCCTGTCTGCTCCAAACAAAACAATTCAAATTTAAATTGAATCCAGTTCATCATCCCCACAAGAGAGAAATACAAGATTCAGGCTGACAAGATGAGGCATTGCATCTGATAAATGCAAATTACTGAAGATGCTGGAATCTATCACAGACAGAGAAAATGTTGTCAGCAGGTCTGAGAGCATCTGTGGAGAAAGAATGGAGCTAACATTTTGAGTCTGGATGACTCTTTGTCAAAGTTAAGAGAGAACCGGAAATAAGATGAGATTTAAACTGCTGTTGGTGTGGGGGGTGGGGATGCGTGGAGGAGTAGGGTTGGATAGGGGGGACAACAATAGGTGGAGATTGACAAAGATGTCAAGGACAAAAAGACAAAGGGAATGTAGATGGTGGTGATAATGACTAAGAAGAGTTCTGAGGTTGGCAAATTAAGAGATCAGAATGGCATAACAGTTGTAAGCAGTGTGTCAAAGGACAATTAGGAACAGGGATCAGATGGCCTTCATGGAGTGGGGAGGGAGACAATGGTGAGGAGAAAATGGATGGATGGAAAAAATGAAAATAAATTGATAGAAATAAAAATGGGGTAAAGGTGGAGGAGAGAATTCACAGCCTGAAGTTGAACTCAATGTTCAGTCCGAAAGGCTGTAACGTATCTAATTGGAGGATGGGGTGCTGTTACTCCAGTTTGTCATGGGCTTCACTGGAACATTGCAGCAGGCCAAGGATGGACATGTGGACATGAGAGCAGGAGGGTGAGTTAAAATGGCAGCGACAGGAATCAGGGTCCAGCTTGCGATGTTCTGACGTGGTCACCCAGTCTGCGTTTGTTCTCTCCAGTGTGGAGTAGACTGCATTGGGAGCAGTGAACACAATATCCCAGATTGTAGGAGGTGGATGTGAAGCACTGCCTCATCTGAATGGGCGGTGAGCAGGGAGGTGGTAAAGGGGCAGGTGTTGCACCTTCTGTGATTGCATGGCATGTTGCCATGGGAAGAGGATGAGGTGTCGGGGGTGATGGAAGAATGGACCAGGATATCCCAGAGGGAACGGGAGCCCAGCGCAAACTGGAGGAACAGCATTTACATTCCCTTTGTCTTTTCGTCCATGACATCTTTGTCAATCTCCACCTATCGCTGGCCCTCTACCCAGCCCCACTGCCTCACACCTGCTCCCCCCGCCCCTGATCTTGGGCTTGATATGACGCTTCATCCGAGCTAAGCGGCTGAGAAATGATTCTGTAGTTTAAAAGATCTGATGGCAGGCACTGCAGCAGAAACATTTTCTGAACCTCAAACCCAGCAGGAAAATTTCCCTAGCTAGCATAACATTATAGTTTGATTTACCATACCTTCAAAGATCTAAGTGACTGAATGAGAGTGAGATTAGCCAATCAATGTCAATTTTGGTATGTTACATCAATGAGCACAACAATCTGCAATCCAATCCTTTAATTGAGAAAAAAAAGTGAAAGCTATCAGATGACAAAGCTCATGAAATTGGAGCCTTTGCCCTGGATCTATATTTGGATCTGTGTTAAATGCCTTGCTCATTCTTTTATCCATGTAGATCATCTTGGGAGTAAGTTTTCTAAGCAATTTAAAATCAAGACAATAGCAATTATGTGAATGTAAAACGTAACGTCATTTGGAGGGTGGAGACAGAGAGAACCTCTTCTAAATTCTAAGAGGAACTGACAGTACTTTCTGTATTTTCATTGTGTTTCTGTCTTATTGGGTGTATCATCTCAATTAAATAACTCACTGCTGTTGTTCTGGCACTACATTTAAAGCAGGGTTGTACAAACACATATGTGCTTAAGGAAAGGATGTATAATATGAGGTTTTTAAAAAATCATCATTCATCATGAATGGTTATATATGATCATCCTACATTAACAATGAAGGCACAAGAGTTTCTAAAATTGTATTATACTAGCACAGAGCTCCTGGTTATTGTTTGTGAGATAAGCAGGAGAAGCGAATCTCCCCCCCGTGTTTCCACAGATGCAGAGGCTGGAGTGGGAAATAGGCAGCGGGTACATTAAGCGAGTCACAGTCAGAGGTCCAAGGAGAGAATGGCAGGAAAGGCTAAAACATGTAGTGAGCTCAAGTGAGAGGTAGGGTAAGGACTAATTAGAGACTGGGAGGCCACCGGGAGGAAGAAAGCTCAAAGGAAGGCCCAGGAGTAAGGAGAAGTTGCGGGAGTGAAGAGGAGGCTCGTAGCACAGGTGCCTGAAGCCAGCAATGGGGAAGGGAAGCTCTTGTGGTGGTCAAAAAAAGCAGCTAAAAATGTTTCAGAGTATTTGTGAAATATAATTGTAGCTAGTCAGAACGAAAGCACTTCCTGTATCCTGTGGGCAGCATGGTAGCACAGTGGTTAGCACTGCTGCTTCACAGCGCCAGAGACCCGAGTTCAATGCCCGGCTTGAGTCACTGTCTGTGTGGAGTCTGCACGTTCTTCCCGTGTCTGGGTGGCTTTCCTCCGTGTGTTTCCTCACACATGTTCCGAAAGACGTGCTGTTAGATAATTTGGACATTGTGAATTCTCCCTCAGTGTACCCGAACAGGCGCCAGAGTGTGGCGACTAGCGGCTTTTCACAGTAACTTCACTGCAGTGTTAACGTATTATTGTGACAATAATAAAGATTATTATTATTACCATCAGTCAGAAATGATTCAAACGCTCAGAAGTATTAGAATTGTGACCACAGATACCAATCAGAACCAGCGGAAAGCTGCAACATGATCCTACAGACAGGCGTGAAACATTTTAACATCCTAAACAGCAACAGTAAAATTCAAACACTGCTGTAACATGCCCAAATCAGAACCTGAATGCAATACAAAAGATTTTACACAAACACAATATGGAGCACAAAATATGCAGGCATTGATTAACCTTTAGCTAAGTACAGTGTTTATAACTTATATAATGAAACAATGCCACTTTAAATGTAAATGTTATCAAGTTTTGAGATGTTTGTAAAGGGGCCAGGGACTGACCCCCAAACCATTTACTCATCTAAACCTGAACAAAGCTTAGTCGAAGCAATGATTAGCTTCAACTGAATTTTTTGAAGACATCATAGCAACAAGCGCGTGATGTCGCAATGGGTTCATCCTCAGATGGAATGGAGAGGTCGAAGGAGGTGATAGTACACAGCACACTATTTGGTTTAAACTATTTCTTTATAAAATTGGCAGCCCTCATATTGATATAAGTTTCCAAAGTGGACTATAATTTGAAAGAATGTGATGCATGTGTGTGTGTATGTGTGTGTCTGCGACAGAGAAGGAAGAGCATTATTTTTTTTAGCTCCATGATGCCCCATAAACATGAGGAGACATAACAAACAAAATGGGCACTGATCCCTATCCCTGCATCGCCACTTATTTTGTCTCCGACGTTTCCAACAGCACCCGGGTTCAATCCCGGCCTTGAGTCACTGTCTGTTTGGACATTCTCCCTGTATCGTCATGGGTTTTCTCTGGGTGCTCCGGTTTCCTCCCACAGTCCAAGGATGTGCAGGTTAGGTAGATTGGCCATACTAAATTGCCCAAACTATTAGGTGGGGTTACGGGGATCAGGCGGGGGAGTGGGCGTAGGTAGGGCGGTTGGTGCAGACTCGATGGGCCAAATGGCATCCTTCTGCACTGTAGGGATTCTCTGATTCAATGATTTAATGCTATTATTTGCATATATTGTCTCAATTCTGGATGTGTGATGTTCAGAGACTCTCGAGTAATCCCGTAATTTTGCTGTTTTCATGAGGAAGAAACAGAGGAACTGTAACATAATGTTTGGCAAATAAGGTCCGTCGATTAGGGGTGGTTCTGTCGATATCTGCCCACCACCCACAAATCCAGCAGCAGGAAGAGCTTTTAGTATGAGTCATAGAGTTTTACTGCACAAAAAGAGGCCCTTCGGCCCATTGTTTCTGCGCTAGCCGTCAAGCACCTATCTATTCTAATCCCATTTTTCAGCACTTGGTCCATAGCCTTGTGTGCTATAGTATTTCAAATGCTCATCTGAATGCATCTTAAATGTTGTGATGGTTTCCACCTCTGCCACCCTTTCAGGCAGCGAGTTCTAGATTCCTACCACACTCTGGGTGAAAACGCTTTTCCTCAAATCCCCTTTAAATCTCTTGCTGCTTACCTTGAATCTATGCCCCCTCTGCCAAGTGGAAAAGTTCCTTCTTATCTACCCTATGTCCTACCTATGTCCCAACCTTATCTATGTCCCCCATAATGTTGTACACATCAATCAGGTCCCCCCCTCAGCCTTCTATGCTCTAAGGAAAACAGCCCCGGCCTAACCAGCCTCTCTTCATAGCTGAAACTCTCCAGCCCAGGCAACATCCTGTGCACCCACTCAAGTGCATTCACATCCTTCCTATTTGTCATGACGAGGACCGGTTCTGCTCAGTTGGCTGGACAGCTGGTCCCTGATGTAGAACGAGGCCAACAGCGGGGGTTCAAGTCTCGTACCGGCTGAGGATATTCTTGAAGGTCACCTTCTCAACCTTGCCTCTCGACTGAAGTGTGATGATCCTCAGCTTAAATCACCCCCACTCAGCTCTTCCCCTCATAGGGGTAAGCAACCTACAGTCATCTGGGACTATGGCGACTTTAATTACTGGCGGCATGATGGCACAATGAGTAGCGCTGTTGCTTCACGGCTCCTGGGTCCCGAGTTCGATTCCCAGCTTGGGTCGCTGTCTGTGTGGAGCCTGCACGTTCTACCTGTGTCTGCGTGGATTTCATCCAGGTGCTCCGGTTTCCTCCGTCAAGTCCGGAAAGACGTGCTGTCTTTCGTGGATATTCTGAATTCTCCCTCTGTGTACCCGAACAGGTGCCAGAATGTGGCTTTTCACAGTAACTTAATTGCAGTGTTAATGTAAGCCTACTTGTGACAATAAAGATTATTATTATTATAGTTTGATGACCAGAACTGCACACAGTACTCCAGCTGTGGCCTAATAAGCATTTTATACAGCTCTATCATAACCTCCATGCTCATATATTCTATGCATTGGTTCATAACAGCTGAGGATATGCCTTCTTAACCATCTTATCCTGTTGCCTTCAAGGATCGTATCTAAACTTGTCTGATGATTTCTACCTGGATATGTTCCGATTCACCTGAAAGGCTGTGACACAGTGGTGCTATCTATTGTAATCTGTATCCAAACAACTGTTTTACAGATGGCACTTTAAGTTACTCTGAAGGTGATTTCCAATGAATGCCACAGTAGGTGCAAATCTTCATGTGCCGACCTTATATGTCATGCTGGGCATCTCTGATACTTGAACATTGGCACTTTTGGTTCCTCTTTTACCTGTCACACTATTGTCGTGTTATGTACTCTGGGATAACACAGGCTGCAACTGGATGCAGCTTTAACCAAAAGATACTCCAGACCTTGAAGTTAGTTCAAACTGATTTATTGAACTAGTAGCTCAGTTAGCTCAGTTCTCTACGAGTTTGACTCTCTGCTAACCTAAGTGTGGTTACTCTATCTGACTGAACCAGACTAGCTCTTAGCCACGTGCTGGAGGTGTGATACTGTAAGTACACCCTGACTCACTCTGTAGATGTTCATCAGTGGAAAGAGGCGTAGTGTGAGTGCCGAGTGCCTTTTATTGTGAGATACCATCCCTGTGTGTCCTGCCTGCTCATTGGTCATGTCCTGTTCTCTGTGTTCATTAGCTGCCTGTCTGTGCCTGTCTGTATATGGTTATCTGCATGTCTGCATATCATGACAACTATTAGTCCACTATACCTTGAGGTAGTTTGGCACCTAGGCCTTAACCATCGTCAAAGCATCAATATCAACCCTAGAATGTTAGAACTGAGAGCTTGAAGACATACAAAATTAGTGAAAGAGGCATTTTGAAGATATCTATGGGAACAGATAGGGTAGATAGAGAGAAATTATTTCAGTGAGTTCAGCTGTCTCGGGGTCATTAGTCAAAACATTAGAGAAAGATTTTCCAGAGGTGAAATTAGGGAAGATTTCTTCATCCAAAGGGTGACGTCTACAAATGGCAATTGATATTAGTTCAGTTGTTGATGTTAAAATGGAGATTGATTGATTGATTGATCTTTTGTAACCAAAGTTATTAAAGGTTGTTTGGTAGCAAATAGATCTCATTGAATGGATCAGGCTGGTGGAGCTAAAATGTCTGCTCCTCTTCCCACATTCCTATTGAAGAAATACTAATAAACCTGCAACAAACAACACACATTCTTTGTAATGGCAGCATGTTTCTGGTCACGCCATTCCTTTAATTGGCAGGCAATGCCAGTGCAGTTCATTCAATTAATACTACCACTGAGAACAAATGAATTGACATTAACGCCTCCAAAGAAAGACTGAGTTAGTGGGTAAAATAGACCACATGAAACTCTCACTGCAGCCGCAGAATGAGCACACTTTGCGGCTCTCTGACAGTTAGACAGAACCCATAGAAAGCAGCCTCTTTCTAAAATGTTCTCTGTTATCTACGATTGCTTCTTAACTGGTGAATAAACGTGCATTGTAATGCTTTTTT
The DNA here is from genome assembly GCF_902713615.1 of Scyliorhinus canicula. Classification (NCBI taxonomy): domain Eukaryota; kingdom Metazoa; phylum Chordata; class Chondrichthyes; order Carcharhiniformes; family Scyliorhinidae; genus Scyliorhinus; species Scyliorhinus canicula. Next base: position 22,706,892 of record NC_052147.1, read on the forward strand.
TAATAATGCAAAACATTTTTTTTTTTAAGAATGCTCCCGTGCCACCTTCCCAATTAGGGACAGAAGGAGTTAAATGATTATGCAGCAAATTAGAAAATTCATAATTTATCATTACACCCAGTCAAAATGCCACCCAGCTGAGTCGCACTCCTGCAAAAACAAGGAAGAAAAAGCACAGAGAAGCTGTCAGAAAACTGCCACAGCCGACGGACAAAATTAATATGCAAATGTATGCAAGAAATTAAAAAGCAGCATTACACAGGCAAATGAGGTAGCTACACTTGAATTGTTAGGATTATGAATAATTACTGCGAATTTTCTGCTCCTAATATAACTTGTTTTTTGATAAACAAAGACTTAATTATCAAGATGCGCCGGAGAATTTCCGTGGCGCTCATTAATCTTGCAAAAAACAAGTCCCTGGTGTCTCTCGGTAATGAAGCACGCGTGCCCGGAATTTGCAGAAAGATCAGAGGCAGCAGGGTGCCAGGGTAAGAAAGAATTGACAGTGCCATTGCATCCCCTCGCACCAAACCCCTCCCCCCACCCCATGCACACTTCAGTACCATCACTTCTACCCTTAACTATCAGAGGGACCTATTTCTGTCAGCCATAGAGCTACAAGTCTAATTTATGATACTATCTGCAGATGAGTAACAATCTCACGATCTGCTATGAGATGCCCTGTCTTCTGAGTCGAGGCACTCGGTCTTATTTTGGTTTCAGCGATTACCAGCCACCTTGACCTCCCAGAATAAAGCTGGAGGCTTGTGCAAATGCTGTGACCTGATGAGAACTGCATGAAGATCCTGGGATCCTTGCTCAGGGAGTCCTCTGCAAAAATAGCTTTCTGTGATGTCCATTGAAGGAACAAAGGCACAGGTTGTAAACTTTCCTGTCTGTTTCTGAAATCTTGAGTGAGCCTGTACCTGTGATCATGATGGTTTATTCTGTTGGCTTGCATTTTATTAAGCCAATTGACATCAAAATGTAAATCTTGACATGGAATTTACAGTACAGGAGTGGGGCATTTGGCCCAATGTGTCTGTTCTGATGTTCATGCTCCAGAGAAGCGTGCTACCCCAGTTTTATTTTTCCCTATCAGCATATCCTTCTATTCCTTTCTCCCACACATATTTATCCAGCTTTCCTTTAAATACCACTATGCAATTCACTTCAACTGCTCAACTTTGTACAGAGTTCTACAATTCAACCACTCCCCATGTAAAAAAAAGTCCTAACTTCCTCATTGGAGTTATATCCTGTGACTTGAGAGATTTAAAACTGTATATACTACTTTTCCACTGAACATGAGCACCATCCAGTGAAGTGTGCATGCATGATATAATCACAGCACAGGTACCATCTTTCACACGAGATGTTAAACCAAGAGCCCATCTACCCTCTCAGATGTATGTACATGACAGCTAGCCACTACTTTGAAGAAGAACAATGGAAATCCCTCTGGTGTCCTGCCCAATGGTTGTAGTTCAACAAAACATCGCTAAGACAGATGATTAGGTCATCATCTTATTGCTATTTGTGGGAGCAATGCTGTGTGCAAATAGGCCGCCGTGTCTCCTGCATTACTAAAGTGATTAGACTCACAATAAAAGTATTCATTGATTGTAAATTCATTCATTCATTCGTTCTTTCTTTCTTTCTTTCCCTCTTTCTTTCTCTATTTCTTTCTTTCTTTCTCTCTTCCTTTCTTTTTTTCTCTTTCTCTCTATCTTTCTATGTTTTTTCTCTCTTTCACTGTTTCTTTCTCTATTTCTTTCTCTCTTTCTTTCTCTCTCTTTCTTTTTTTCTCTCTGTCTTTATCTCTGTCTTTCTCTCAATCTGTCTTTCGCTCTTCCTTTCTCTCTTCCTTTCTCTCTTTCTTTCTGTCTCTTCCTTTCTCTCTTTTTTCTCTTTTTTCTCTCTTTCTTTCTTTCTTTCCTTCTTTCTCTCTTTCTTTCCCTCTTTCTTTCTCTCATTCTCTCTTTCTTTCTTTCTTTCTTTCTTTCTCTCTCTTTAACTCTTTCTTTCTATCTCTCTCTATCTTTCTCTTTCTTTCTTTCTCACTTTCTTTCTCTCTTTATTTCTCTGTCTTTATATTCCAATTTATATGTCTCTCTTCCTTTCTCTCTTTTTCTTTCTCTTCTTTTCTTTCTTTTTTCTCTCTTTTTTCTCTTTCTTTCCTTCTTTCTCTCTTTCTTTCCCTCTTTTTTTCTCGTTCTCTCTTTCTTTCTCTTTTTTTCTCTCTTTCTTTCTCTATTTCTTTCTCTATCTCTTTCTTTCTGTCTCTCTTTCTCTCTCTCTCTTTCTTTCTTTCTCTCTTTCTTTCTTTCTTTCTTTCTTTCTCTGTCTTTCTCTCTATCTTTCTCTCTTTCTTCTCTCTTTCACTATTTCTTTCTCCCTTTCTTTTTTCTTTCTCTCTCTTGTCCATTCATTCTTTCTCTTTTTCTCTTTTTTTCTCTTTCTACCTCACTTTCTCTCTTTCTTTCATTTTCTTTCTCTCTCTTTCTCTCTCTCTGTCTTGCTCCCTCTTTCAATATTGGGTCGTCATTCTGAGAGACCAGTAACAGAACAGCAATTTGCTTTTATAGCACTTTCAATATAATAAAATCTCCCACACACACACTTCACAGAACCACTATAAACAAGATATGACATGACACGCCATGTAAAGAGACATTCGACCTGATGATCAATAGCTTGCTCAAAGCTGTGGGGTCTAAGGACTCGCAAAGTAGAGAGAGATGGAGAAGACCAGGGAGGAAATTCCAGAGCCCGGGGCCAAAGAAGCTGAAGACGTAGTCACCAATGTTGGAATGATTAAAATTGGGTTGCCCCTGAGGGTAGAATTAGAGGAGCACATCTTTTTCAGAAGTATTGTAAGGCTGGAGGTAGGGAGGATGTCAGGCCATAGAGGAATTTGAAAACAACGAAGATAATTTTACAATTGTAACATTGTTTAACCAGGACAACAGGGGCGTGATTCTCCGCTGCCCACAACGGGTCGGAGAATAGCGGGAGGGCCTTCCCGACATTTTTTCCGACCTCCCGCTACTCTCCCCCCCCCACGGCCGCCCCACAACATGAATCGCTGCTCGCCGTTTTTTACTGCAAACAGCGATTCTCCCCAGGCCGATGGGCCGAGTTCCCAGGCCTTTACGGCCGTCTTCATGAACGCAAACACACCTGCTCTCACCGTTCGTGAAAACGGCCGCAAAATGCCGTCCCGGACAACCATGGCACCATGGCTTCTGCTCAACCAAGGGTGGCATGGGCCTGCGATCGGTGGGCACCGGTCGCGGGCAGCGGGTCCGATACCCGCGCACTCTTTGTTCTTCCGCTGCCCCGCAGGATCAGTCCGCGGGGCGGCTGAGGGGCATGACGGCCCGCGCATGCGCGGGTTTGACGCGTCTGCGTGATGACGTCATCCGCGCATGCGCGGCTGAAGTCATCGTGCGCGACGGTCGCTAAGCCCGCGATGCCGTGCTTCACGGGGCCGCGCTGCTAGCCCCGCCCGTGGGGTAGAATCGGGTCCCGGGAGGGGGCGCGGAGGCTGCCGTGAAACACGGCCAGTTTCACGGCAGCCTTTACGACTCTCCGCATTTGCGGAGAATCGCGCCCCAGATTTCTGGATGACTTCAAGTTTACAGAGAGTAGAAGGTGGGAGGTCATCCAAGATTTGGTTAGAATAGTCAATTCCAGAGGTAACAAAGGTTGGATGAGGGTTTCTGCAGCTGAGAAGCTGAGGCAGGGATGGAGATAGGTGACAATACAGAGATGGAAATAGGTGGTCTTTGTGTCGGTGCATTTACGTGGTTGAAAGCCCATCTTGGAGTCAACTATGGCCATGAGGTTCTGAACTGTCTGGTTCCGCCTCAGACGGTTGCCATGGTAAAGGTTGGCGTCATTGGCTAATGAATAGAGCTTGTGGTGGACACAGAAGACTCTGGCTTCAACTTACCCAATATTGATGGAAATTTCTGCTCATCCAGTACTGGATGTCCAGCTATCTGACAATTTAAGGATGGCCCAGAGAGTGGTGGGAGAGTTGAGGTAGACCCAGAGGTAGTCAGCGTACATGTGAATCAACACGTAAATTTACGTACTGCGTAAATAAACGAAGCATCAGGTAGCCGTGGCCAAATTGCTTGCTTCCCAAGCTGACAAATGGAGATTGTCACTCACTCTTCCTAGAGAGATCTTCTCTTCAGTCTACCCTTGGATTGAGAAATGTATTCCTGGAGGTTTCATCACATTCCTTGCCCCACAGAACCATTAATCCGCTAACACATCCATCCATAGTCTACCTACTCCAACTGGAAAGCAAAAAAGGCTCATTACCTAATTGAATGATGCTTGCCTGTCAGACTAACAGCATTTATTTCTTCCCATTTTCAATATTTCTGCATCCGGTTAGGGAAATGTTCAAAGAAAATGACAAAAGAAAAATGTTGTTTTGGCGTCCTGGTGATTTTACATCCTATGGGTTGCACACAGCAGTGTCCTGGTGGTAATTTAAGGTCTTAAAAGTTCAGGGAGAAATTCATTTCATGGCTGTCAGTGTTCCCCCTGAAAACAGGGAATGTGGTGAAGAAGTTCGGGGAAGGTGAGGGTGGGGAGCTGGGTGAGCCAGGTATGTCGGCGATCCCCTGACGCTCCTGAAAATGGGTAAGCAGCCTGCCGCTTAAAGCAGGCGCGGGGCAGCTTTACTGAGTAAATTGGGTTTAGGACAAAATTCAAGTACATGTGAATGGAGCTTGCCACCTTGCAGGCTTCATTTAAGATGGGTCAACCATGTTAGGTTACAATTGCCTCATAGTAGCAAACGTTGAGTGCCAGCAGAGCTGAATTTGCCTGAATATGTGGCTGAATGCCAAATAATTATTTTCTTTTCAACCTGAGCTTCCTTCCTTTGTGTGGCAATGCTAATTATTTCTCGACTAAACAACACTGAGTAGCAGTCAGTTTTTTCATTTTCTTAAATAGTGAAAACAAACTGCAACCTCCTCTTCAAACACTTGGAATTGGATGCGGATACATTCTGCTCTGGTATTTTCAGCGGCAGAACATCAAGCCCAGACTGATTGGAATAGATGTATAATTTATCTACTGTTTAAGTTCTATTTGAAACTGGCCTGAGCCCTTTTCAAAGGGTTTGGGGCACAAGCTCTGCACTGTCTACTTAAGGCTTGGCATTAAACTGACTCAAGTCTCGCTCAAGGATGGTCAACATGGGAAATGGAAAACCGCCATCTTGGGCTGTTTTCTGAGGTTGCATATAGTGTGGTAGAGAGACAGAGGACTTAACAAGACGGTTAAGCACACCATCCTAGTGGTGGAAACTCAATTCTGACTCAGCGTTAACATGTTGTGGTGATGCATTTTCACAGACTTCATTAGAGAACAAAAAAAGGTATTTATTAATAAGAATTGTGCAGCGGCCACAAGGCAGTAGCTTGCTCCCAAAATGTCTCTGCCGAGGTGTCTTTCTCATGGGGGGGGGGGGGGGGGGGGGGGGCGATTCCACATTCCGAGTCCTGATTGGTCACCCGGGCCAGGTGACCCTTACTCTGCTCTGTTGCCCTTAAAGGGGCAATCACCACACATCTCGAGCACTAACATCCTCTGGCTTCAAGAGTACAGAATTCGTATTAGGAAGAGTGACAACCCTCACTGATCAGCCACACTGGGTCTGACATATAGAAATACAATTTAGACTCACACTTCATCCAGATTTTGGGCGCCAAGGTCCTGAAAATGTCTGTGGACGGGAGGAAATCAGTACCTCTGAGTTAGCATCTCATGATCCTCTGAATCTTGTCACTGTGCTTGTACCTTAAGCTGGGAATACAGCGCACGAGGAGGCCATTTGGCCCATTTTCTGTTCCTTGCAAAAGCCATTCAATTTGTCTCCTCCTCATTCCTCCTAGCCTTATAATTTCTTCCTACTTATCCAAAGGTCAGGTTGAATCTGCACAGATGGCTGAGCCCATTTTACCTATATAACAATGGATGTATGCTGCGAACGATTTTTCATATCTCCCCACCCGACAGCTCTCATTTTTTCTTGTATTCTTGCCAAACTTTTTGATGCTGAAAATCTGTTCTGGAAAATTCTCTTTCCTTTCCTGCATATTTCCTCACTTGCACGTGCGCCAGATGGCGCCGCGCTTTGTGTCAAAAGATAACAAGAGCGGCTTTAGTGAGGGCCTGGTACCCAAGCTATTAAAGTGAGTAGAACTGCAGTCAAACATTAATGAAGGGCTATTATAACACCTCATGACACAAGTCAATGGAGGATTGCACCATCATATGGTGCCAGAAGGTCATTATTACAAGTTTTTTTTTCAAAGAACAGGAGCTAACGAGTAATAATGCACATTTTGAAAATGAGCATATGGATTTATGCAGCGTTTGCCTTGAGCAGGCCCAAAACGTAGGTCTATGTAAAATTCACATCAAGGCTGCTTTGCAGCTAGGCCCCTGGGGATGAGGCGCACACTTCAGGCTTTATACCACAAAGTTCTGAAAAGCCTTATTTTATTCCCTTCTACCTTGGTGCAAGTGGGAGAATAAAACCGATAAGATCACATATTGACTTAGATCATAATTTCATCCTGTTACAAGAAGGTGTTAATGTGAGAAAGTGCAGGCTTCTAACATGCTGTACTAAGGGTGAAATTAGGCAATGTGCTAATGATATTCAGTGTGCTCAGCATTGAAAATATGAATAATTGAGGAAAATTGTATGTTTGAATCAGGATTATATATTCAAGTGTTATGCCTGGATCAGAAGCTCTATGCAATGGCAGTGAATAGGAAGTGATTTGGTACATTAGAAATCTACTCTTGGACCAGGTTAAGTGTTTCAGGAGCCAGCTGTACTACTAGCATCCCACTGTTCACAAGTTTCTTAGTAGCACTGGGCCTGTATAGCTGGATACTGAATTTTTAAAAGATGGACTTTGCAACAATCCAAGCCATTTATCTTTACACCGGTATGCTGGCAGTTCCACCGTCAGCAGCCCCCCCCCCCCCGCCACTGCACCCACACCCACCTCTCTGATTCTTCTTTTCGTGCTCAGATTTATTGTGCCAGCTGGGGGGGGGGTCAGTGGGTGGCACTCTAGTCCCTGAATCTGAAGGCCACGGGTCAAGCCCCTGTCCAGAGTCTTGCCCACAGAATCTAGGCTGGTGCTCTCTTGAGGAGTGCTGCAATGTCAGAGGTGCCGGCCTTTGAATGAGGCATCTACCCAGTCAGCTGGATTTAAGGGACACAGTGGGGCCATCGGTCCAGAATTAATCTCTGAACTAACATCACTTAAAACAGATGATCTGGTTATTAGCTTATTGCTAATTGTGCTCATTATTGTGTCTAAAATTGTCTTTTGGGTTTCGTACATTACAACAATGGGTACACCTCAAACCTATTGAATGCAGCAAAGTGCTTTGGGATGGTGTGAAGTCATGAAAGGTGCTGTGCACAAACACTAGTTCACAGAATCATAGAATCCCTACAGTGAAAAAAGAGGTCATTTGGTCCATCAAGTCTGCACTGACCCTCTGAAAAATTACCCTACCTGGGCCCACACGTTGCTCTATCCCCATAACCCCACCTAACCTGCACATCTTTGGACACTAGGGGGCAATTTAGCTTGGCCAATCCACCTAACCACATATTTGGACTGTGTGAGGAAACCAGAGCATCCAGAGGAAACCCTTGCAGACATGGGGGAGAATGTACAAGCTCCATACAGACAGTCACCCAAGGCCGGAATTGAACCTCAGGTCCCTGGCATTGTGAGGCAGCGGTGCTAATCACTGTGCCACCATGCCACCCCTAGTTCTTCCTTTCATTTTTTTCTTTATCTTCAGTTCGACCTTTCAGCCTTCTCGTGACACAGTATTCCATCTCCAGTGGGTATTGTAGAGTAAAGGGTTCCTTCTAACACAACTCTAAAAATAACTACTGAGCATATGCATAAGGTGCTAAGTCATATTGATGTGACTCAGAGAGAGATGAGTGAGACGATCCTAAGAAAGGAGCTGAAGTTCTGTCCTGATGTTCTGTAACTGTATATAGTTAGTTGTGGAAATTAAAGTACTTTTAAGGAAAGATTTTTGCTTCCAGCTCGATCCCCTGCTGGAGGAAGACACCCAACGTTCCAAGAAATTCCAACAATAACCGATGGTGGCAGTGGTGACTACGCCCACGGGTAAACTGTTTTAAAAATAGAGGGGAAAGCAGTCTGAAGAGAAGCCTAAGAGCTACAGAGAACAGCAGGTGGGTGGCTTTGAGACCAACCTGGTACCACAGCATGTGTGAAAGACAGACTCGAAACTGACTTGTCCGGTTACACCCAGAAAGGTCCCTCACCCACTTTAAAATGGGCAAGGAGTGAGATTCAGGCAATGCTTCGACAAGGGGTAATTTCGCCAGTCACTAAATCAGCCAGGTGGTGTTCTGGCATGATGCCAATTCCAAAACCAAATGGCTCCATTGCAATCTTTGCTGCTGGTGCAACTCAACAAGGGAATATGTGGAACAAGATATACATCCAATGGCATTGATAGATGAGAACTTGGCAAATTCACAAAGGGTACAATCCTTACTGAGCTTGATGCAAACAGCGGATTCTTGCAGCTACCACTGGATCTAACCACGTTCATAACCCTCTGTGTGCAGCACTGTTTCAATCATCTGCCTTCTGGCACCATGTCCACATCTAATGTTCTTCTAAGGATAACGTCCAGTATACTAGAAAGTATGGAAAACATCATGCGCCACATAGATAATGTTGTAATCCACTGCTCAACAAAGGAAGACGATGACAAAAGAATAAGAAGTATTAAGATCGCTGGCTTAACACTTAATAAGAAATGTGAGTTTTCCAAACCCACAATAAAATTCCTGGGTCATTTTATGCAGGCAACAGGAATCACTGCTGACCAAAGAAGACAAAAACCATTAAAGGAATTCCTGCTGCCCAGAAATATCATTCAACTACAAAGGTTTATATACAGGTCAACTGACTGCGATCATTCTCTACCTCACTGAGCTCAAGTAAGTGAAACTCTAAGACGACTTTTGCAACAATACCAGGTGTGGTGCAGGGCTAAGTATCAGCAACAATCATTTGAATGAATTAAAAAGCTGTTGATATGTTCAGCGATCTGAGCTCACTGTGATCCCAAACTTCCAACTGTTGTAGTGTCGGATATATCAGCAACAGAACTGGGAAGAGTTGTTCCAGGTCAAGAAGACCCATCTATAATGCTTCAAGGTCCTTAACTGAGACTCAACAATGCTATACTGTCAGAGGGAAAGTAGTGACTTGAGCATGTAAAAAGATTTTCCTAATATGCCTTGGGCCTATGGTTCAAGATTAAAACTGATCATAACCTGCTGTTAACATTGCTGAACACAAAGGAAATTGCAAAGATGCCAACCTGAATCTGGAGATTTTATTGAGGCTCATGAAATCATAGAATCCCAACCGTGCAGAAGGAGGCCATTTGGCCCATTGAGTCTGCACTGACCACCCGAAAGAGCACCCTACCTAGGCCCACTCCACCGCAAACCCGTAACCCCACCTAACGTTTGGACAATAAGGGGCAATTTAACATGGCCAATCTACCTAACCTGCACATCTTTGGACTGTGGGAAGGAACCCGAGCACCCGGAGGAAACCCAAGCAGACACGGAAGAACGTGCAAACTCCACACTGACAGTCACCCAAGACCAGAATTGAAACCGGGTCCCTGGCGCTGTGAGACAGCAGTGCTAATCACTGTGCCATCGTGACTCCTATCCTATACAATGCAACTACAGAACTGGTAGAATTAATGGCAAACCACAATGGTAAACAACCCAAGACTATTGGTAATTCTCCAGCGCTATAAGTTTAATACAGTGGGAAGAATCTCTGTAAAATCTGTAACGGAACTGCCGACCATGCTCAGGAAACTGGTGGAACACTGTGAGTATGGGTCACCCCTGCCGGAGGTGCTATGGGACAGACTGGAATGTGGGGAAAACAGCAATGCAACACAGAGAAAACTGCCCGCAGAACCTACCCTAGACCTTAAAAGAGCCACAGAATTGGTGCTGTCACTGAAAAATGCTGAGGAGGCCCATGAACGTCAAGGTTCAATGGACTGCAATGTGCTCAATGTCAAACAACCCTATATGAAAAACCGGGCTTCCCGTAGAAAGCACCCCCGCACCCCACCCACCAACTTTTCATCACTCAGCCACAGCATACAAGGATCTGGGGTGACGGCCACGAAACCCCCAGCAATGGTAGAGAAGCTTCCCAAGGGTATTTCAGGGGACAGCGACAAGAATAATGTATCTGAGGCTAAAGGATACACCCAAGACAAAACTGCCAGAATTGTCAGTACGCATACCCCCCAGAAGCCAAAGCCACTTCAGTCCTCGTAAGATCCATTGTGACCCCCGGTCACCCATGGGCAACAGACGGTTGAACTCCCCCTAATAGACGTACAAGGACCAGGGCCCAGTCTTCTGGGCAGAGACTAGCTGCAAAAAATCCGATTGGACTGGAGCAAATTTTCAAACTGCGAATCCATGGCCTGTCTATTGGGAAATATTCTGAGGTATTTTAGGAAGGCCTTGGAAAAATGAAAGGAACAAGGGCAAAATCTACACAGATCTGGAGGCCCTACCTAAGTACTTCAAGGTGCAACCGGTCCCCTATGCCTTGCTCACCAAGGTAGAGGCGAAACATGGCTAGCTGGAGAGCCTTGGCATTATATGCCCGGCACAATTTGCCTTCCGCCTCCACTGGTACCCGATGCCGTGCATCATAGATGTATACGGAAAACTGGCTGGAGGCCACATGTTTACTAAGCTGGACATGAACCATGCGTACTTCCAAGTGGACCCCAATACGGCATCCAGGAAACATGTCACCATCAAAACCCATAAGAGATTATATAAATATACCTCCCTGCCTTTCAGAGTCTCATCGGCATGCACCATTTTCCAATGCGTAATGGAAAATATCCTTCAAGGGCTGTCTAGGGTGGCAAGTGTACTTGGATGATGAATTTATCACAGGAGCCACAAAAAGGAACACCTGACAATCTTTAAGGAAGTCTTGCAGTGATTCTTCAATGCGGGCGTCCGCCTCAAGCGGAAAAAGTGCGTGTTAACATTACCAGTGTTGCATGCTGGTAAATCAATATCACATTTACTATTGAAAAATGTTACCTTCTTAAGTCACTTCGTAATCCAGTTCAGACCAACTATTCTTGTTTCACTAATGCCTTGGAAGTGGGTGTTAACAACAAAAGCACTCCTATGTGATTTTTCACAAGCTAACATATTTCCAGAAACTTCTTTCAGAATGATTTATACAAACACAAGATTGTTGGGAGATGGTGACCCTTTGAAGGAAATGTTTTCAAGGTTTCTCCATTAGTAAAAGGGGCTAGGACAATGCTTGTTTCTGAGAGATTGCGGTGTACCAGAACGCCTTATAAAAGGAGCCCATTGTCACATAACTATGTGAAAATGTAGATGGGACTCTGCAAGAAAGTTGTTCTGAGCAACTTATGGTAGGGTTTGGGGGCTGGATTCTCCGTTTCAGGAACTATGTCCTCATGCCGTCCTGAAAACTGTGGTCTTTTACTCCAGAAAAACTGGCGTCAAAAGGCCACAGATTCACAGCCTTGAAGGGGGCTAGCAGGCAGCTGTAGTGGAGCTCGCAGCTTCAGCTGCCGATATGGCCCCCCACACATCTGGGTCAGAGGCCGCTCATGCGCAAGGCGGCGGCCACCGGCGGCCCGCCGTGCTCCATGGCGGACTCAGACCGCCAACCTGGACCGCGGAAATAGAGCCGCCAATCGGCTGCACGCCCATCAGGGACTACCTGCTCAAAAATACCTCCGTCCCAAATGAGGACCCCCTGCCCTCTAATCGGCCCGCCCCCAACTGTGACGGCCATGGACTGAGTCCGCAGCCACCTCGCGGGTATCCCGAATGGCAGGACCATGAGTTGTCCACGCCATCGGTAATTTGGCTGGTCGGGGGCGGAGAATAGCGGGGCGGGCCTCTGGCAATGGTCTCTGGTGGTGGGTACTCCCCGAGTACGCCGCTTTTCGGGGTGCGGAGAATCGCTGAACTGGCACCGGTCCCGATTTCATGTGTGAAGCTGGATTCTCCGCCCCGTGTCCGATCACGATTTTGGCGTTGGAGTGCGGAAAATCCAGCCCATGAAATCCAAGTCCAAAATGTTTTTCTTCAGTAATGTCGACTGCATAAATCCTATACCTGTTATGACAACAGACACAAATAACTGTTTGATAATAGGTACAAGTCCTGTACCTGTTTGATTGTTAAACAATAAAGAAAATCTTTCCAGAAATGATATTCAACTATTGTTAGGGGAAGTATCACTGAGAGAGTAGGATTTTAGAACATGATGGTTCACTGATTGAGCATGGGAGTTGTAGCTCAGTTGGCTGGATGGCTGGTTTGTGTTGAGAGCCATGCCAAGAGCATGGTTTCAATTCCTGTACCGGCTGAGGTTATCCAAGAAGGCCCAACTTCTCAACCCTCAGGTTAAATCACAACCAGTCAGCTCTCTCCCTCTCTCAAAAGGAGAGAGCAGCCTCTGGGGCTATGGTAACTTTCATTTTGAAATTACAGAGTTCCACCTCTCACCTGGTGGCCAGGGAAGTTGTGCAGGATATTTGTCAGCTTGTAGTCCTACATTTATTCCTTTTATGTTGCTACTTTTAAATTAATGTGATTCTCATGAAGCTGGGGTTTTCGCCTTTTTAAAATCTGATAGTAAGACTAGAAAGGGGTAGAGATGGGATGACGTCTTGAATGAACTCAAGAAGCATCAGCACCATAGAGGCAGTTTCAATCGGCTATGCAGAAACCTCATGACTGCCCACTGAAAAACTCAGAGGAAAGTGCTGTTGGGGTCATGCATTAAAATTGCATTGAAGGGCAGCACGGTGGCACAGTGGTTAGCATTGCTGTCTACGGTGCTGAGGACCTGGGTTTGAATCCCGGCCCTGGGTCACTGTCTGTGAGGGGTTTGCACATTCTCCCCATGTCTGCGTGGGTTTCGCCCCACAACCCAAAGATGTGTAGGCTAGGTGGATTGGCCACGTTAAATTGCCCCTTAGTTGGAAAAAATAATTGGGTACTCTAAATTTCTTTTTTAAAGTTGCATTGAATAAGCCAGTGATCATGGATATGGCTCTCACATGCACTCAAAGAAGGAGGCTGGCAGTTTGATTAAAGCCTGAGATATGCTTTGGACAACCTCCTGAGATGTTTTCAAAGAGGTGAACAAGCATTTGCACCTCTCTGAAATCTAAGGGACTTCGTATAGATGGTGAGCTTGCCGGACATCGAATTCTGTTGCAATCGTGAAATTTCCTTCTGCAATAAGCCATCGCTCACATGCCCTTTCCCTCTCCTATAAATGGGAACAGTTTGTTATCTATTCTGTGGGAATGACCAATGTTTTCACTGAGTCACAGGGCGTAATTTAACCACCGCGTTGTGCCCAGTGCGGATCAGGGCACGCCGGTTAAATAGCGGGAAAGGCCAAAATCGTGATGCGTGCTGCGTGTTAATCAGTTTGCAACTAACCAGCCCGCTCCCGATGGCGATTTCCAGATCTTGCCCAAATATGGTGAGCATATCATTGACCTCAATTTACATTAATTTCAATCTCATTAGCGAGATTGAAGTCAGATGTAACAGCCTCCTGAGAATTAACCAGCTCCCCAGCGAGAAATCACACGGACGTCGTTTAGTACTCCTTTTTAAAAACGTGAAGCTGGCGCAATGGCTGCTGAGAGGAACTGAGGAGGTGAGTAGCCATTTCCATTTTCCAACATGCAGCTCAAGGAGTTTCTGCCCAGCGCTTGGGGTGGGGGTGGGGGTGGGGGGGGGGGTGGGGTGGAGGGGTGGAGAGGGGTTGGGGAGGGGGGGAAGCACACCGGTGGGGGCTTGGTCAGGGGCTGAAACGTTCCAGGTTGGGGGTCGCGCCTGGGCCAGGGGGAGGTGTTTTTGAGGAGCTTTTCATCTGTGAGGGCTTCAAGCCATCTTTCAATATTGTGAATACCCATAGGGGCAAACACAGCTGCTGCCTGTCTGTCCTACCAAATACTTCCAGGACATAGCTCTGTTCTGATTATATGCTGAAGGTCACTTTAACTCCCTTTTACTGTGAGCAGCCTCAAGATTCACAGCTGAAGGCTATTGCTAATAAGGAATTGGCCTCGGTGATTGTGAGAGCCCTTCACAGCTCTAGTGGCTTCAGGGGCTTCCTGTGGGTACACTTGCCATGACATAGACGATGATTATTGCATCGTATTTAAATCAAACGTTGAAGCCTGAACACTTTGCATGAACTCTAGAAGCATCAGCACCATAGAGGCAGCAGCCAACAATCAAACACTCGAGAACTGGGCTTCTGCACTGGGGATATCCGCGCCACCAAAGGATGTGTGTGTGGATCAGGGCAGGGCACCTGAGCACGGGCGCCCCAGCTTCCCGGCAGGAGTCTGGGGTTTGGGGCTCGTGTTGTGGCCGGGTGTGAGTGTACAGCGAGGGGTTCGCCAGCACAACCGGCTCGCAGGATGGCATTCTGAGAGAAGGCAGGACATGCAAGGATGGGGGAGGCTTGGGAGTTTTGAGGGTCCCGGGGTGGAAGTCTTAACTGATTGTTGCTCTATCTCCTAGTCCAATTCTTCACAGATACCAAAATGGATGGTGAAGTCAGACCAGCAGAGGATGCCCTCACGGTGCTGGTGGCAACCTAAGCAGCCAGATTCTGGAGAAGGTAGCAGCGTTGGCGCAGGCTGGTGGCGGCAACCCCATGGCAGCACCCCATGTGCAGGCAGCCACCCCACACACTGAAGACCCGGCCACCCATCGGGCTGAGGAGGAACCTAGAGGTGGATTCCAGCGATGGCCCAAGGTGTACAGCCATCGTTAATCTTTCAAGGAGATGACGGACACCATGGGCGGAATTCTTCGCAAGGCCCGACGCCGTCGTGAAACCTGGAGAGGTTCACGTCGGCGTCGGAAACCTCTCCCGGCCCACTATTCTCCCCTACCCGGGGGATAGGAGGGCCGTACCGGGAAACTCGGCAGCCGGGCCTTGTCCCTGGCTTCAAGGCCCGGCGCGCCAAGAATGACGCCGCGGCGGCGCCTAATGACATCAGCCGCGCATGCGCGGGTTGGACAGCTCAAACCCGTGCCTGCGCGGTTGCCGTCTTTCCCCTCAGCCGCCCCGCAAGACGTTCCGGCTTGATCTTGCGGGCCGGTGGAGGGGAAAGAGTGCATCCCCTTGAGACGCCGGCCCGACGATCGGTGGGCACTGATCGCGGGCCAGTCCCCTCCCGAGCACGGTCGTGGTGCTCGATCCCCGATCCGCCCCCCCAGGCCCCACTTACCTGGCACGCCATGTTCACGACGGTAGCGACCAGGTGTGGTTGCCGCCATCGTGAACAGGTCGGGAACGGCAGGCTGCTCGGCCCATCCGGGTCGGAGAATCGCGGGCCACCGTGAAAAACGGCGGCCCGCGTTTCTCCGAGTGGCGAGTCGGAAAACCGGACACGCCATTTTGGGGGGTGGTGAGAGAATAGCGGGAGGTGCGGGAGCGGACCTCCCGCTATTCTCCCACCCATCGTGGTTGCGGAGAATCGTTGCCCATGTGCCGCAGGAGACTGGGCCTTATGACAGTTGGATGGCATGAGACCTCTAACCAGCAGGTGGCGGTACAGACACACTATGCGGTCTCAAGACCAAGGTCATGTGACCTGGAGACCTGTAAATAAAGAGAGGCTCATCCGGCCATCTCCAGAAGAACAGGAGGAAGAGGGTAATAAGATGTACATGTAACAGGTCAGCAGAAGTTGTATGTTTCAGGGGAGTAGCAAAACGCCATGATAGTGTCCTCCGCATCAGGTTGCACGAGACACAAAATTACACTTAGAAATTTTTTCATGAACTCGTACCCATAATTTGGAAATAAGAAAAATGAAAATAATATGCACAGATATTATTCTCAGTTCTGAGATGGCTGCCATGTGCAGCATTCTGTATTTGTTTAAAGGTGTGCTCAATTTCTAAACTATCTACAAAATAAAATAAAGTAGGACCAAATCTTGAGTGTTCCTTAAATTCTTTGACACAGTCTCTTTCCAATTTTCTCCCAGATGAGTTAAAGAGGCCCATAGCATTTCAGCATCTTGCCCAAACTTACGACTGCAGGGGGATCGTAAAAGCAGTGCAATCAGCTCCAGCGGGAGAACCCCCAAACTGAGAATCCAGCCTAATTCTTTTTGTCTAAGTTCACACCAGCGAGTGTTCCAAGGACGGTTTCTCATAATGCCGAGCCCAGGCATGTCCTTGCTTCCTGTTTACTTCCACACACTTTCCAGCAGGAATCCTGGATGGGAGTCGGGAGCTTGAACCCTGGTCGATTTTTCCTATTCTTTGACTAAGTGGGGCCGAGAACTACTGAAATATTGTGGTGGTTGACACGACACAAGTCAAATCAGCACAGAGTTGGAATCAAACCTTTGACAACACTGAACCAAGCTGTAGGCCATCGAGACCAAAACAATGGAAGGTGCGGGGCCAGTGTCTTGCATATGGGAGGATAAAGCAGTCATTCGCTGATCGACTAATATCTTCCCTATGCTACTGAAGATGATAAGAACAAGCTTAGTCATCAAATATATGGAAGGTAAGGCGTCCCCAATATCACAGTGTTCAAAAGTAACAATAATGCATCTTACTACCTAATGTGATATTCTACATTTCCTTATGTCACAATGCTTCTAGCATGATCTCAATGGTGGTCATTTTGGTAACTTTCCACATAAGTGTGATTTGGAATCCAGGAATCTAATAATGATAATAATTGCTCATTGTCACGAGTAAGCTTCAATGAAGTTACTGTGAAAAGCCCCTAGTTGCCTGTTCGGCGAGGCCGGTAAGGGATCTGTGAGAGTAAATCACAGGAATGCAATGCATTTATTACTTTAAAGTTCAGTTTTTCTCCAATGTCCTTGCCACTCAGATAACCATTCAAAACATTGTGGCTCACACACTTACCTAAACCAAACTGTGGGCACAGCCTACATAACCCACTCCTAACCACACTCCGCTGGTACGCGAGAGAATTGTTTTCAAATTCTTGGTCCTCACACTCAAATATTCCCGTGGCCTCACCCTCGCCCTGATCTCCTGCAGGCAATTGTTGGCACATGGACCCTCAGCATCTCTGTTACTCCTCGTTCTTCCTCCCCCTGAGCTGAACCACTTCTCAGCTGTTCCATCCCTCTCCACACAGTAGCCACCCTCATGATAACTTCTTCACCCTGCTTTCTTTGCTTCCAACCCTGCTTTTACCCTGCCTCCAGTCTGTTTGATAATTGATTTCTCTCCATGGCTTTCCACATTGGTCTGATGCTACTATCAGCCCATGAGGAGCACGGTACACATGTAAGCTGCCTTTGTTACAATGTGGAGAAATTCAGTTCATCGTCATCCATTTTGTGGCTGAGAAATGGCCAGCCTGAAGTTGAAACTCCAGTGGGGGGGGGGGGGGGGGGGGGGGGTGGTGGAGAGTGAGCACTTGTGGACATGCCTCGACTGCCCCATTGAAGCCCAAGGCCTATCAGATATCGGGGTGCAGTGGCGTAGCTGGATTAATAATCAAGAGACCCAAGATAGTGCTCTGAGGACCCAGGTTTCAATCCCATCTCAGCTGATGGTGAAATTTGAATTTGATAAAAAGTCGGGATTTAAAAGTTTAATAATGGCCATAAACCATTGTCGATTGTCTGTGTGGAGTCTGCATGTTCTTCCTGTGTCTGCGTGGGTTTCCTCAGGGTGCTCCGCTTTCCTCCCACAAGTCCCGAAACACGTGCTGTTAGGTGATTTGTAAATATAAATCGTTTGTGTTTCACTGCTGTGGCTCATGATACTGCATCAGACCTTTGCTCCATGATCATCTTATAGTATCTCTCTTGACAGTATGTATGTCTCCATATATATATATATATGCTCCATTTGTACCTTTTTGAGAATGCACACAAGGTTTGAAGTGTAGGCTTTCAGATGAATCGGCGATGAAGCTGTGGCCCTTTACTGATTTAATATTTCACAAAGTACTGACTGTGAAAGACACTTGCAGATGTGACTTACTGATCCGTCAATCACACGAGATGGTAAAGCAACATCCAATGCTCAACCTCAGTAGCGTATTAACCATTTCAGCACCTTATACATTAGTAAGGATTATAAGGACGAGGGCAGTGGTAGTGATTATTGGATTTTATGTATGTGCGTGATAAGGCCATTAGATAAGAAAAGCCTGAATAATCCCTAATGATGCAGTTACAATGCTACGTAAAGGGTGAAGTGCCAGGCAGAGAAGGTAACCAGCCAGCATATACCTGACTGCTGTCATGTTGCAATTCGCTTTCCTGAATCAATTTTATTCATGGTTCCCAATAAAATGGGATGTCCCACTGAGGCTAATATCAAATAGCTTTCATCAAAACTATATTATAATTGAGGAATGATAATGACCATCTTGTTTCTGATGAGCATCAGAAGTATGCCACTGTCTGTGGAGCAGGGCATTCGCAAAGCAATACAATCAATCCTGCGCTCTCCATATAACCTAAAGGGTCAGACTAGCGCTAGATGCGGTGAAGCCTCCCTCCAAGGTACACAGTTTTCACCGAATTTGATCAAACCTTTCTCAATCTTTGTTTTTCCTCAGTGGCATAAAGAGGTGGGAGATAAAGAAGGGCCGGCATTCTCCGACCCGAGTTCGCCCCGCCACTGCTGCCAGCAAAAGCGGTGAATTTTGGCGCTCAGTCATAACTCTCTTCGCTGCAGCGGGATCGTAGACAGAGTAAACGGACAGAGAATTCCGGCCAACGTCTCTTTGGGTCGAATCGATTGTAAAGATGGCATGCTTGGTGGCCAGAGACTGGATGCTCTGTGACCATCCTGATTAGCTGACAGCTGAGTTAAGCAGATCAGTGATATTTCACTTTGCTCTTAATAATTGACCAGCCAGGTTGGCTAATTGGTGCAGCCTATTGCTTCAACTGGGGTTCTTCCCTCTTAACCCTGAAACCAATTCCCTGGTTGATAGGATGGTTCCAGCTACACCAAGCAGTGGAAAGCTGCTCAAGCAGCAGGGCACTTATGTTTGGTGTGTGCTAGCTAAGTGCTAGTTAAAGGGGTAGCACGGTGGCACTGCTGCCTCATAGCTCCAGGGTCCCGGGTTCAATTCTGGCCTCAGATGACTGTCTGTGTGGAGTTTGCACGTTCTTCCCGTGTCTGTGTGTGTTTTCTCCGGGTGCTCCGGTTTCCTCCCACAGTCCCAGGATATGCGGGTTAGGTGGATTGGCCATGCTAAATTGCCCTGTAGTGTCCAAAATATTAATAATCTTTATTCATTATTATTGTCACAAGTAGACTTACACTGCAATGAAGTTACTGTGAAAAGCCCCTAGTCGCCACACTCCAGCGGCTGTTCGGATACACTGAGGGAGTATTCAGAATGACCAAATTATCTAACTGCACGTCTTTCGGGACTTGTGGGAGGAAACAGGAGCATCTGGAGGAAACCCACGCAGGCACAGGGAGAACGTGCAGACTCCGCACAGTGACCCAAATTGGGAATCGAACCTGGGACCTTGGCGCTGTGAAGCAACAGTGCTAACCACTGTGCTACTGTGTCACCCAAGGTAGGGTTACTGGGTTATGGGGATAGGGTGGAGGCATGAGCTTAAGTGAGGTACTCTTTCCAAGGGCGGGTGCAGACCCGATGAGCAGAATGGCCTCTTTCTGCACTGTAAATTCTATGCTTCTATGCTTAGCTTTAGCTTGTTAAACTCAACGGGGCCTCTACATACACTTGAGAGCTTCTAAGTCATGGCTTTAGACAATAGGAACTTCGGCTTAGCTAAACAGACCATCTTTCTATGGACAAAGAGTAGATGGTACTTATTGGGCAAACAAAACCTCTTCCCCTGCATATTTCTCAGTAGCTTGTTTCAGAACCTCCACAATATAGTTTGGGATTCTGGAGGTGTCGGGTACCTCACAGATTGGTAGAACTCTTTCCTTTCTGACCTTTTTACCTGTTTATCCAACCATTTTGTGCTTCCTTTACCTATCACTTGTCATTTTTATTTTCTTCCATCTGAGGTTTGTCCAGAAATATTATTCGAGATATATATTCTTTAAATTTCCCTTTAACTATGGAAGAAATAACTGAGAACCACGAGAATCACGTTGCATTAGAAACCAACCAACGCCGAGGTAATGTGACTTTGAGGCAATTATTTCCTAAGGCACAGGGCCGTATCTTGTGCCCTCCCTCATGCTGGGTTTGGTGGTAGGAGCATCTAATCAGGTGGGAGGATGGCATGTGGGAACCCTGCTGACTCACTGCGCCCCCCCCCCCCCCACCCTGATTAAGTCCACACAGGAAAGCCCCTGGATGGCCTTCTCAGCCTGCCACTGATCAATGCCCATAAGTGGGCAATTCATGTCGACCATCCCTGGTATTGAACAAGTAGTAGGTGGGGGCATGCCATGGAAAGCAGAACCCACAAACCATATGGGGTTGCTGACAGGTTCGGGGGTTGGCATTCAGTTCCTGATTGAGAGACCTGGTATCAGTAAGTGGTCGTGTCCTTGCTGCCAACCCCCTCCACCACAACCCTCACCCCACAACCCCACTCTTATGGGTGGCGCAATGCACGGCACGGTGGCAGAGTGGTTAACACTGCTGCCTCACAGTGCCAGGGACCAGGGTTCGATTCCGCCCTCGGGTGACTGCCTGTGTGGAGTTTGCACTTTCTTCCCGTGTCTGCGCGGGTTTCCTCCGGGTGCTCCGGTTTCATCCCACAGTTCAAAGATGGGCAGGTTAGGTGGATTGGCCATGCTAAATTGCCCCTAGATGGAGTTGTAGGGATAGGGTAGGGGATTGGGCCTAGGTAGGGTTCTCTTTCAGAGGGTAGGTGCAGACCCGATGGGCTAAATGGCCTCCCTCTGCATTGTAGGGATTCGAAGATTCTTGTCATCTGTCCCCAGGGTCCTTATATCCCAGGTAAAGCCCAGCGCTGCCCTGTCAAGTCCCTCGGGTGCTGCGATTGAGACCTCCGTTGCCTTCACAAGTTTGCAGCCGCAGATTTTATGCAGCCAATAGCAACATAGACAATCAGGGCAACTAAGCAATGAGTCCTCAAAAGTCTTGCCAAAAAGCAATCTTAGAGGATGATACATCAACTTACAGGATGCGAGAGCACTTCACTAGGAATGATGCTTCCCTTATTTGTGTGAGAAAAGAAGAGGCTAAATAATTTCCCCAAAGAATTTCTGCAAAGAATTTCCCCTACCCCCAGAAAAAAAGATGGAGTCCTCAGAGAACCGAAAATGTGTTTGATCCTGTTCGGTCCGACAGCACATCTTCAGGTCACAACATGCAGGTTGGTTGAATTAGCTAAGCAGGTTATCTCCAGTAATCTCTTTACTATACCCGTTGACAGATTTTGATAGCTTGTCACCACAAAATACTGATGCGGCTTTTGGTGAATCATAGTAACATCTGTTTCTGAAAAAAAAGAGAACTTCCACAGGCTTGACCACTGTGTCGGATCACAGCAGCGAGAGAAATAGAGATATTTAATTAAACAATGGCTTTCTCACATTCCTTTTGCTTGTAAATACTAATCTGTTGAATTCTTTCACATATAGGGGCTATGATAAAGCAGTTCGCGAATGACACGAGAATTGGCAGGGTGGTCAATAACGAGGAGGATAGCCCTAAACTGCAGGAGGATATCAATGGACTGGCTTCAAAGGGGCGAGCAGCGGCAAATGGAATTCAACGCAGAAAACTGTGAGGTAATGCACTTGGGGAAGGCTAACAAGGCAAAGGTGAATGGTAGAAACCTGGAAAGTATTGAAAGTCAGGTAGATAAGGTGGTTAAGAAGGCATAAGGGACACTTGCCTTTATTACTGAAGAATAGGATACAAGAGCAGGGAGGCAATGCTGGAACTATATAAAATGCTGGTTAGGTCACAATTGGAATACTGCGTGCAGTTCTGGTCACCCTATTTTAGGAAGGATGTGATTTGTCACAGGAGGAGATCCTGAGCTTTAAGGTTGACAAATGAATACTAGCCAGGACACTGGGAAAACCCGCCCATGCGTCTTCTAATAATGCCACGGGACCTTTTGCAAATTCCTGAGAGTGCACGAGGAACCTCGGTTTAAACTCATCCAAATAGTGACACTGCTGAAATCCACTAGCACTACTGTGGAGCATCAGTCTTGATCAAGTTTACGGATTGGGACTTTAACCTGCAGACTTCGGACTCAGAAGTAAGTGCTCTACCAATAGATCCAGGCTGACACTACCCTACACAAAACTGTGAGTTAGATCGTTTTTGTAGGCCACAAACGAGTCCGAATCGAGTTGGTGTAAAGAAAACTAGATGTATTGCAAATCAACTATATTTACAATATACATCAGATCCCATCTGGGTCTGCTCTATCGGGTCTATATCGAACTCAATCATGAATGTCCTGGGGTCCCTGCCCCCTTAGCGGGGGAGTACGTATTCGGCGAGACTCACGGGGAGATTAATTTCTCCAACCCCGTAGGACTTGTGCGGGTTATAACAATAGTGGACCACACGGTAGAACCAGTGCAGCATTGTCAAGTTATATCCTTCTCAGAGGCTTGATCTGCACTGACACCTCCGTTCAAAGTTAGAATTCAATCTTTCTACAAAAATGTAATCAATGATGAAATTAGCCCTTTAATTCCTTAGACCTAAAATTATTTTCTCAAACAGTTGTTAGAAAACATTGTTTCTCATCACACCTGTATGCATACTTCAGAAAGGTAGCTCACACTTTGAAATAAAACAGAGAAGTATTGTAGTAACAGTTATGAAGAATATTTCACATAATTATCTTGATTATTTTAACACAGGTGCATATTTGTTGTGCCTAGTAGGTCAGCAAGGAACTGTTTCCATCTCAGTTAAAACTTGTTATCATCTTTGTAAACATGCAAAAAAAAAACTGTGCCTCAATCTTGATTACTAATTTGTAATAATCGTATTTCGTTTGAAAGCTGCAGAATGGGATTTAATTTAGATGCTTCCAATTGTCAGCTTAACTGTTGATTTTCTCTAAAGGTAATGGCATGATGAAAACTGTCTCTTAAACAAATTCAGTACCCTGGCCCCCAGTGAGCCCAGTTTCCATCATGTCATTACAGTGGTTGCAAAATGAAGGCTGGTGGGTTTAATGTTCTTGTCGGAGGAGGCTAAATTACCCAAAGGGCCTTTCTTCTTGTAGGAACTGATGATGTGACTTATTAGCCACAATTATCATGTGCGAAGGAACCCACAGTTAATGGTGACTGAAGTAGATTTGTAAATGCATCGCAAATAGCATCACTTCATCCAAAAGCTAGTAAATTTAGAAGTTCCTCCTTTATACTGAAAAGATGCCAAAATCAATGCGAATTTGTTAGATACACCAGATTTTTAAAAAATACAATATAGAGTTCCTTCTTTTACACCTGTCTCTGCACATTTTTCCTGCTCTTTCACTTATAGTAGAATAAATTTCCATAAGTTGAGATCCATTGAGTTGTTTTATGTTTTAAAGCTGTTACTCTGCCACCCAGAGACAAACTAAAATTGACGGAATTGTTTCTGTTTTGAATATGGTGGCAGATTGGAACGACAACAAAGCATCTCTCAGAACTCCACCAGGGGTCCGTGACATGCCACTCAATGCTTTCTGCTCCTGTTTTTCAAAGCAATCTCATCCCAACTGATCAACATTCATGTTGTTTCAAAATGATAGTTTCTTTACACATTTTGCAGCAGCCAGGTCCAACTTCTGACCTGTATCTTCTAATGTATTCAGCTCTCTAACAATTGGCTTTGCACAGAGTATGTGTGCCCAGCACATCCATTCCTTCCTTTGGGTGGAGTGCTCCTGGTGGTCTAAAGTTCATCGCACTTATGAGGTAAAATCTGTTGTCAACCTAATCTTTTGGTGAGGAGATCGCAATGCGAGTGGAGATACTGTAGCAGATTAATACCATTGTTAGGGATGCTCCTACAAGATCTGAAGATAAGAATGACATCTAACACACAGCACAAAAATGGGTCATGCAGCCCGATTAGCCAATGCTAATATTAATGCTCCACACAGGCCTCCTCCCATCCTTCCGTACCTAATTATCAACATACCCTACTACTCCTTTATCCCTCAAATGCTAATCTAGCTTTTCTTTAAATTTATCCATCCCGATTGCTTCCACTATTTGTGAGCAAGTTCGAGAATCTTATTTTAAAAATTTATTCTTTCATATGATGCGAGCATTGCTGGCTAGACCTGAGAAGGCGGTGGTGAGACGCCATCTTGAACAGCTACAGGCCATGTGGTGTAGGTACACCTGCAGTGCTGGTAGGGTGGAAGTTCCAGGATTTTGACCCAGTGACAGTGAAGGAAAGATGATATAGTTCCAAGTCAGGGTGAAGGGTGGCTTGGCGGGTGTTTTCTGCTGCCCTTGTCCTTCCAGATGGTAGAGGCTGTGGGTTTTAAAGGTGCCATCAAAGAAGCCTTGGCGATTTGCTGCAGTGCATTTTGTAGCTGGCACACACTGCTGCCACTGTGCATCAGTGGTGGAGGGAGTGAATGCTTAAGTTTGTGAATGGAATACCGTTTTCCTTTGTGGTGAATAACCTGTTGAGTGTTGTTGGAGCTGCACTCATTCAGGCAAGTGGAGAGTATTCCATTACACTCCTGACTTGTGCCTTGTAGCTGTGAAGAGTGAGGAGGTGAGTTACTTGCCACAGAATTCCCAAATTCTGACCTCATTTTGTAGCCAGAGTATGTATACGGCTGGTAACGATCAGTTTCTGGGCACTGGTAACTCTCCAGGACTTTGATATTGAGGGATTCCATGATGGTAATGGCATTGAATGTCAGTGGTTGGCTTTTCTCTTATTGCAGATGGGTAAGAAAATTCTGCTTCTAAAATTCCCCACTTGATTTTTTTGAAAACAATCTTGTAATGGTGTCTCGTTTTGCACTTCCCCACAAGTGAAAATACTCTGTGTGTCTACTCTTTCAAAACCTTTCATGATTTTAAAGACTATCATTAGGTCGCCACTCAGCCTTTTCTATTCAAGAGAAAATAGACCAATCTGTTCAGTCTTTTCTTTTAGCCGCACAGTTCTGCTATCACTATTTTACATATTTTTTGCATCCTCTCTAGTCCCTCCATATCCTTTGTATTAATAGGACAACCAGGACTGTACACAGTGATAATATTATTTGAGATATCCTTGACAGAATTTACCCAATCTACGCTAATACCAGATCTGCATGCCTATGTAGCATTAGAAATGCTCTTTCTTGACCTGTGCCTATGCTGGTTTTGAGAATAATCGCACCAGATTTGCAATGATAGCCGGAAATCTCCAGTCGTTGCGATTCAATTTTCCCGCTGGCAGGGTACCCCCGCCAGGGGTTTTTGCCATGGCGTGGGGTGGTTGCAATGGAAAATGTCATTGACAAGCGGCGGGAAGATAGAATCCCACCACTGTAAAATGGCGCACGGTCGAGAAACATACGGCTGGCGGACGTGAGAATCCCGCATGTTTTAAGTGACACTTTTACCAAGTCTGTATTGCTACTGGATATTTTAGTCTGTTCCACTCCCAGATACGTACAGATATTGGAAGGACTCTTCTGATACCTATACTAGAATTACGCCTACTCTTAGTGGTTCCTGAAGTCCCTCATCCCTGGTACCATTTGAGTTAATCCCATCTGCGCCCTCTGCACTGGTTTTCAACATTTCAACTGGATCACCAGTGGGATGGGATATTCCAATCAGCTCTTTGTCTATTAGCATCAGTACTCTTGTTGGACCAACAAATTGTAGGCAGCCCCAAATCAGGATTCTTAATACTGTCAGTAAGAAACACCACTGGATTTAAGCCCATGTCTCAGAGGCAAAATGGCAACTTGAGGACAGCACGCTATTCCTTTGTTTGATCTGGATTTGTACCAGCTCCGAGAAGTGAAAGGGAAAGGCCATTGGCTCATATATCATTCCAGCACATATTCGCCTCAATGCTACATTCTAATAAACAAAACAAAGATTCATTTTAAGATAACTCAGTAGAAGACTGATGATTAATTAAACATGACAATCGTAAGTGTCACCCGTCTTTAAACCCTTCCTTGGTGTGTTAATTTCCTAGGTGCCTCCCCATGAAGGGGTAGTAAAAGGTTTGAGCGTTGTGAGGCAGCAGCAGCATGGAACAAATGAATTCTTGAATGCTAGAGGTGGTGGGTGCTTTGAGTTGCACTGCACCCTGCACTGTGTTGTCCGGGCTACCCCTTAGGCAGGAATCCATTGCAAAAGAAAAGGGTTTTCGAATAGGATGCCATGTGCAAATACTTGTAACACATAAATACACCTGCCATTGTTTCGTTAGTTCTGTCAGTTCTCAGTGCGCCCACTGGATGGAGCACTTCACAGTAACAGGATACTCCATCGTGGATGAGGCAGGGAGGGCAATGTTGATGAGAAAGCTAATCGGATTGACTCATTCGCTTTATAAAAGTGCACAAGTAATCAGGAATCTCTGCGCGAAGTAACATAAATTCATGCCCAAATATGTCAATTTGGAGGCAACTAAAACGATGGAAGCAACATAGCCCATCATTCCTGCAATGGTCAGATACTCAGACTAGCCTCTTAGATAAGAAACAGATTCGAAAGAGTCCGTAACTAACTAACTTGCTGCTATGACACTTTCTCCGAGGCTCTGTTTCCGCCTATATTTTGGATTCCTCTAAAACTGGTCCCGTGCCATATCTTCATGGATTGTGTAAATTGCTGTTATCCTGGCAATAAAAATCATATTTTAATAAACTGGGAACAGCGAAGGACTCAAAGTAGGGAGTTTATCAAAGTACAAACAGCTCGGACTTGTCACATGGAGGGGTCACTTTCCCGGTGTTGCATTTCACTGAAATCCACACCTTGCAATTGCCTAATTGTTGCCTTTGGAAATGAAGAGTGCAACTCGCTAAGAATCATTTTCACACCTTTGCCGTTTTGTTAATGTCCATAAGCCAGTTTTTAAGCGGATGATTCAGGCTCTGATTTTTGATCCGAGCCGGGAGATGTAGAATTGCAGCTCACCGCTTCCTTTCAAGGCATCGCATCAAATAATACTTTTTTTTATTTTTTTCAAGAAAATTGCAGATTAATTGATAATGTTAGCTCCAAGCGTGGCTGGGGGGGGGGGGGGGGGGGGAAGGAGATTGTCCCGTTCGTTCATTCAATTCTCATTACTCAGCCTCCCTCCCCACTCCTGAATGTCAAACACTTGCCAACGAAGGCGGAACCCTCCGGAGCAGCCGAACACGTCGAGAGCGACAGTGACAAATAGTCACCAAATTACAATGACTTCTGGCAAAAAAAAATAAGTACAAGGAGGACACCCAACAATGATCAGTGAAGGAAAAGGGGAGGGGGGGGGGGCTGCTGTTAATTTTCTCTTCTGGTGAAATAACGTTTTCACAGGTGAATGAGCCCCAGCGCGGCAGCGCTTGACAGGAGTCAGTGCCGGAGAGGGAGCTGACATGTTGCAAGTGCGGATGGACAGAGAAACAAATGAGACAGCAAAGCCTCGACTTGCCTATCTGTCTATCAGTCAGCCGCAATACCGCCTTGCTCCAACAGAAGGTGCTATTGCCTCTCATTATTTACCACTGAACGTAGACTGTATCATACATGCATGGTGATGTACTTTGACCATGATTTTGTCCAGACAGTATTTTCAACCCCGGCTGATTTGCAACACTGGCCAACTTGAATGCACCGGCTTGCATCCTAAAGCAGGCCTTTTCCACCACCTTTATTTGGCTGCTCATGATCATTTGTAATCACAAGCTGCATTTATTGCACATTCCTCTTCAAAGTGTCTCTTTACAAATTTAAATGATTTCAGAATTGCTCCCTCAATTTCGTGTTGGGCTATGGTCCACAATCTCTCCAGTTGACATGGACACAGGCTCTTAACTCCCAAACTCCACTTCAGGCTTCACTGAGAATTAGCCCCCCACACCCCCAAAAAAACCCTTTCCCCTGGTTTCTGAATGGCAAATCTCCAGCCACACACCATGCATCCCGCCTCGGAAAGGTGAGCGACATTTCCCCAGCACCTGCTGGTGACACTCTGCAATTGAACTGTCAGAAGGTGCAACATTGGGGAGGTGGGGTGGCTGAACTTTGGTCTGCAGATAATTATTCATTCCCCTTCTGCCATTATGAGGAAGCACCCAGTCTCGGCCCACTGAAGTTCGCCTTGGGTGGCAACTGCTTATTTTGCACTCCGCCTTGTTATATTACTTGAAATAATATATGTTACTCATTTGTTTATGCCGAAATGTTCTTAACTTTGAGGATGATGAATACTCAAAGTCGTCCAGTGATAAAAAATAATTTATTGAGTAACTAATCAATTAACTTGTGAGTTTGATTCTTTAATACTTTTACTAGCTATTAAATTAAACAAGACAAAATTAGATTAAACTATGAATATTTATACTTGCTCTCTGGGCTAACTCTATACTGTTCTCTAGTCACAACACATCCGAAGAGAGCGGGAAAACAGATTTAGCTTGTATCAATACCCCCTGTTAGTGCTGCCCTCTAGTGATCATCTGACTGTACTGACTACACATTAACCCTTTATATATATACACATACAGAGATCACTACACGCCTCATTTCCCAAGATGGACACGAAAAGTTGATGAAGTGTAAAATGGATGACTATTTGGTGCCACCCCTCGATTCACACCTGTCCCTTGATGACAATACAGCCAAGATCACAAAATCGCTACTGTCTAGGGCGGTCATTTTCAAAGTCGGGGTCGCGACCCGCAGGTGGGTCGTGGGCGGGTGTCGGGAGGGTTGCAGGGCTATCCATCGCGACGTTCCTGATCGTGGGAATTAATGCGCGACAGCCGCAGCAGCCGGCTTTTAAAAATACCGGCTGTGACCGGCTTTAAAATGACAGCTGCAACCTTCTTTCAGAATGCGGGCGTGCTGCGTATGCATGCCCGTTCATCAGTGCGCATGCCCGGAGTCCAGCGAGAAACACCGCCTCCTCCTGACGTCAGCGCGCTGACCCATGCAAAGATTTTTTTAAAAATTCAATGCAGTGTTCCTCCCTGAAGCGATGGCAGAGAACAGGTCACACATACCGAACACTGACATCACATGGGTTGGGCACGATTGCGATTCCTCCATTTTGTCACCAGCAAACAAGGAACAGGACTGTAAAATTTAAAAATGGATCATTTTGTAATAAGGAAGAGAGGGCCAGAGACACAAACAGGCCAGGATCTCACAACTGAACCTTGCTGGAGAGAGTGGCTGAGGAAAATCCACAGCAGGACAAAGCAGTGGTGGTGTGAGCTGTTCAGGGGAATCCACAGCAGGACAAAGCAGTGGTGGTGTGAGCTGTTCAGGAGAGTCCACATTAGGACAAAGCAGTGGTGATGTGAGCTGTTCAGGAGAGTACACAATGGGGTAAAGCAGTGGTGGTGTGAGCTCCAGGATCTCTGATGAACAATCCATACATGAAATGCATCACTGCATGACAAAGCAAGTGAGATCATGAGGACCAAGCAGGCTCACCTGTCGCATTAAAGCTAAGTGAAAATGGTGGGTCACAAAATTCAGGTGGCGTGGGTCGCAAAGGTCGGCCGGCGTAGGTCCCGAAGGTTGGCCGGTTGTTAAAAATGTGTCCCTGCAAAAACAATTTGAAAAACACTGGTCTAGGGCAACTGAAAGGTGTTGAATAGTTATGATGGGATTATTGCTATTTCTGAAGCATGAATTTGCAGTTTGCTTCTTGGGAAATGCAAAGTGCAGTTTATACAAACTTACATTTATATTGAACCTTTTCATATCTCAGAAACATCCAGAGGTATTTCACACACAATAGATAAGTTTGAAGGAAGTCCACATTCATTTTATAAGCAAGAACATAAATCATTTTGCACACAGCTAAATCCTTTAACCAGCAATCAAATTAATCATTTTCTTGGCAATGATGGATTGCTCCTTAATAGAAGGAATTTTGACGAGGATCTTATATTTCTGATAGCCAGTTGATAAAGGAAAAATCCAAAGTCGGTATTTACTTGGATTAGATCTATTTTAGAGTGTAACAGGTATATATCTCATGATACCATTTCATTCTTGTAGCATATGTGTTCAAGTAACCATCCTTTAGTGTGAAATGGTATGTGGTTTGTTTCATCTGTTTGATTATGCTGGCCTAGTAGCTGATCCTAGTCCTCGTGTTTGATTTCTTACGCCTGTGGGTGGAGCTAGAGAGTAAATTACTCTCACCAAATTGGCGATAGTCATAGTGTTCCTGAAATGATCTAGGATAGAGCAAGGACTGTAGGCCCATAACTTTCTGGTTCCCCAGCGTCTCATTTATTGGGTATCCCAATGATACGATGGGGAACCCCTCCAGGAAGTGCGCCCGTAAGGGTTTACGTGGCAATTGCACAGATGTGCTCATTTACTCGGGACGATTGCAGTAGGCTGGGAACCATCTGACAGAAGCGATTTCAATCACTATATTCGGACGGCGGTTCCACCAGTTTTTCCCTGGTAGTTACTGAAAGTTTTAGAAGGAAAGAAAAATCACTTCTAACTCCAACGTGACGATTTAAACACCCAGACCCAACCTCACACGGGGCATCCCACATGAACCCCCCTTCCCCCAGGCGCAGTGGCAGGCTCAGTGAGTGAATCTCAAGAGAGTCCCAAATCGTGCTCCGTGCTGGGCTGATTGCGAGTCACCCATTAGGCTCATTTAAATACCCGGACGTCGCTTTCACTCGGCGCTCTGGAGACAACAGGCGCACCTGTGCGCACTAAAGGGCACCATTTAGCACTGATTTCATAAACGTGTAGCAAGCCTTTAGAAGCCCCTGGGTGGTCGGGGACAGGACTGGCACTTCCCTGGCACCTGGGCACCTTGGTATTGCCAGCCTCGCATCCTAGCAGTGCCACATGGGCACTGTCATGGTGCTGGGGCACTGCCAGAGTGCCAGGATGGCAGTACCAAAGTGCCCAGGTGCCAGGTTGGCACTGCCATGGGTCTGGGCATGTTGTCCATGAAGGAGGTAATGAGGGCGAGTTTCCAGAGGCCAGAAAATAGTTGAGGGGTTGAAGGGGAGGGTCCATAAAGTGGGGTGGGGGGGGAGCTGAATGGGTGCGTTTAGAAAACGGGGCAGCCAGTCAAAATGGCGACTTGATATGCAAGGAACCGGTCCTATTGGTGAGCTCAGCTCCATAGAGCAGAAAATCTCTCTTGAGTGTGGCCACAATGGGGTAAAATTCCCCGAGGCCCAGACAATCGGCAAAGTGCCGGGGAATAGCGGGGTGAATCTTGGCACTGCAGCCAAACGCGCCCGAAAGCAGACTTTCCTGAATCACGCCAATTGTCTTGGAACAGAAGGCCAGTAAATATTTGAGCAGCTCACAGAAGTTACATTAATGTTTGATACGTCAGCAACCGCTGTCAAATATTACATTGGGTCAAAGAAAAGTGTAATGATGGAACAATATACATTCTGTCAGAGATTCCAGTGAAAAACTATGAGTCCATTAAACAATATGTTGCAGCAATTGCACCAATTGCCTTCCAGGCGTAAATTGGTATCCTAACTAATAAACAAATTCATGAATAATTAATTGAAAAGACTTCAATTCCACAACTTAAGGAATGTCTGCTCTTGAATATGATAAAGCTGCGACTTAACGAACATACGAATTAGGATCAGTAGGCCACTCGGCCTCTTTAACATTTTCCATCCTTCAATAAGATACTAGCTGATCTGATTACAACCTCAACTCCACACCACCCCTGGTAACCTTTCACCCCCTTTCTTACCAGAACCTTTTAACCTCTGCCGTAAAAATATTCAAAGACTCGGCTTCCACTGCATTTTGAGGAAGAGAGTTCTAAAGATTCTTGACCTTTTGAGAGAAACAAATTCCCCTCATCCCTGTGTTAACCCTTGGGCGGCATGTTTCTGGCAGTGGTAGCAGCTTGCTGTTGGCCGCTGGCAGAACCTTCTGGTTCCACCAATGTCGACAGCGTTTTGCATGGCTCACCAATCCCACCACTGGGGAACCCACCACGGGGCGGGGGGCCTTCACCAGGATCGGAAGATCCCACTGATGGGATGTACCGGAAAATCCTGCCCTTTATTTTAAAACTTACCGCTAGCTCTAGATTCTCTCATAAGAGAAACATCCACATTCGCCCTAAAAAGAGATCTCAGGTTCCCAGGACCTTGACAGCCCAAATCAAATCTGCCATGTTAGATTGTTTAAGAGCCAACTCAGAAACCCACCCTCAGACGGAGGATTGCCGGCACAGGCGTTCCCAAGCAGCTCAAGTGCAAAGGTTATGGACAAAGAGACCTCAGCATTCTGAACAGCAGGTGCTCCATCACAGTCAAAAGCCTTCAGTGCCTAAATTGTGGAAATGCTCATCGAGTCACAATGCCATGTCCAGCTTGATGGGAAAAAGTGTAATTAAAGCATTAAGATCATAGATCATAGAATTAACAGTGCAGAAGGAGGCCATTTGGCCCATCGAGTCTGCACCGGCTCTTGGAAAGAGCACCCTACCCCCTACCCAAGGTCAACACCTTCACCCTATCCCCATAACTCAGTAACCCCACCCAACACTATGGGCAATTTTGGACACCAAGGGCAATTTATCATGGCCAATCCACCTAACCTGCACATCTTTGGACTGTGGGAGGAAACCGGAGCACCCGGAGGAAACCCATACACACACGGGGAGGATGTGCAGACTCCGCACAGACAGTGACCCAAGCCGGAATCAAACCTGGGACCCTGGAGCTGTTAAGCGATTGTGCTATCCAAAGTGCTACCGTGCTGCCCTAAGTGGGATAATTTTGCAAAAGTGTGCAAGTCATCGAAGATGGAGACTTCATCGGTTTGACTTCCTACAAACACAAACCTTGCAGAAAAGGGTTTTCATACAGAAATGTGTACGTGAACCACACTCGGAAGCAATGGCATTCCAGTGTGAGGAGTTGTAAGAGGGTGGCGAATCTGTGGAACTCTTTGCCGCAGAAGGCTGTGGAGGCCAATCCACTGAGTGTCTTTAAGACAGAGATAGATAGGTTCCTGATTAATAAGGGGATCAGGGGTAATGGGGAGAAGGCAGGTGAATGGGGATGAGAAAATAACAGCCATGATTGAATGGTGGAGCAGACTCGATGGGCCAAGTGGCCTAATTCTGCTCCTATATCTTATGGTCTTATGGTAAGGCTTTATTTTTGGACTCCCTTTTCAAGGCAGAGATACCGACCGATATACAACAGTGACATACTGTTGACAAAGGCACATACTGGAAGGAAGGGGACAATTTGACCATACCGTAATCAGAAATGTGCCAGTAATAAAATATTACATGTGTACATTTGGTAAGTGTCCAAGCAATGTCCCCTACTGTGACAAAGCTTTCAGTAAGAATGAAGGATTAAAGATACATATTAAAGTACATATGGGAAAAACCTTACCAGTGCTCAGAATGTTTCAAGCTTTAGTCAAGATAGCCTAGATGAGCATATGAAGATACCAGCTGGACCTATGATAGGTTATAACTTATTCGTTAGGTGAATTGGCTATGCTAAATTGCCCTTAGGTGGCTTACAGGGATAGGGTGGGAGAATGGGCCTAGTTGGGGTGCTCTTTCAGAGGGTCAGTGCAGACTCGATGGGCCAAATGACCTCCTTCTGCACTGTTGGGATTCTATTCTATGACCATTCTTAAGTGTCACCAGTTGACACAAATGTTAGAACAAAAGTAATTAAAATCATAACGCGACAAGGTAATAGCACATTTAGACAAATGCAAGGGGATCAGGATTTGAGATTGGAGATTGGGTTTGAATCAAATGGCCAAATTACAACCACAAATTTGCATCATCGCTATCAGGTCCAAAGCTGATCAAGTCATTGTTCGGTACCAATGCTTATTTGTTGGATAACATCAAGTGGAATGTGGGACACTTGATAGAGAGCAGACCAGGGTATTTTGAGGACAATGATTATGAGGATATATTTCCTTTTCCTATGAGTGGCATTGATCATCTATCTCATCAGGTTCACAACACAGAACCATAACTTCAGATTTGTAGATCTAATCGCAGATTGAAGGGACTGTTGTATCCCAAATACTATTTCTGTATTTACAGAAAGCAGGCAAGTTGAACTCTAAGAAAAACAGGGGAAAGATGTTGTGTTGAAGATTTGTTTAATCTGTGTTTGATTATGCTGGTCTACTATCTGATCTTTGTACCCTTGCTGCTTCATTGCTTAAGCCTGTGGATGGAACTAAAGAGTAAAGTACTGACAGCAGAATGGGAATGTTCCAGAAAGGATCTGGGATAGAGCAATTACCTTGTGTGCTGGAAATCCTGTAAGTTTTGAGATGTTTTAAAGTATTGTAAATATAGTGTTAGAACTAGAGTGTTTGCTGCATTGTTCTGAGATAATTCAGTCATCTAAGATATACAGCAACCCATTGCAAGCATAAAACATCTCATCAATGTCCCCCACCTTAATTGTAATGACTACGATTAACACAGGACACCATACGAACCCTTCACTGATTTTTTTGAGTAGTGACATAAGACATTTAATTTCTACCTAAGCTGGTACACGAAGCCTGGGTTTGCCATCTTATCCATAAATGCTATTTGTTTCGCCAGAAGTATTGGATTATAGAATTGTAACAGCACAAGAAAAAGTCATTCAGCCTTCTTGTTCCTGCTGGCTAACTCTGCTCATCCCACTCCTCATCGTTCCCTGTAACCGTGCAATTTTGTTTCTCTTCAGGTCCAATTAGGACCGAGATACAGAGGAATTTCTTCAGTCAAAGGATAGTGAATCATTGGAATTCTCTTTTGAAACCCATGATTGGACCTACCTCCAACACATTCTAAGGCTGTGCATTCCAAATCTTCTCCACTTGCAGTGTAAAGAGATTTTTTGCATTTTTCTTTTGCTCTTCAGTTCAATGGATGTCCTCTGTTTCTTGACCAGTCCAACACAGGAAACAGCTTCTCTCTATCTACCTGCTCAGACCCCTCAAGACTTTGAACGCCCTTATCAAATCTCCTCTCAATGTTTTTTCTCTGGGGAGAACAAAGCCCAGCTTCTCCAATCTATCAATGTAACTGAAGCCCCTCATCCCCAGAATCATTCTTTTCTGCACCCTCTCTAATGTCTTCAAATCGTACCTAAAATGAGCTGTCCAGAACAGGATGCAAAACTCTTGTTGAGGCTGAGCCAGTGCTTTTTTTTTAAAAATTTAGATTACCCAATTATTTTTTCCAATTAAGGGGCAATTTAGCGTGGCCAATCCACCTACTCTGCACATTTTTGGGTTGTGGGGGTGAAACCCACGCAGACACGGGGAGAATGTGCAAACTCCACACGGACAGTGACCCAGAGCCAGGATCGAACCTGGGACCTCAGCGCCGTGAGGCGGTTGTGCTAACCACTAGGCCACCGTGCTGCCCCTAGAGCCAGTGCTTTTTAAAGATTTACCATAACCTCCTTACTTTTGTGCTCCATGCCTCTATATATAAAACCCAGAACCCTTGTATGTCTTCTTAACCATTTACCAATCCAATTT
Source organism: Scyliorhinus canicula (assembly GCF_902713615.1). Classification (NCBI taxonomy): domain Eukaryota; kingdom Metazoa; phylum Chordata; class Chondrichthyes; order Carcharhiniformes; family Scyliorhinidae; genus Scyliorhinus; species Scyliorhinus canicula. Next base: position 22,742,767 of record NC_052147.1, read on the forward strand.
GTGCTCCTGCGTAAGTTTTAGAATTGTATTATTATTTGCCTCTCCTTATTCTTCATAACAAAATGCATCATTTTACACTTCCAGGTATTACATTTCATTTGCCATGTGCCTCCCCATATCATCGCCATCACAGAGTTAACATTTCAAATCCAATATGACACTAGTTCAGAGCCTCGATTCAGGGCCTTGACTCGAAATATTAATTTTCTTTCTCTCTCCACAGATGCTGTCGGACCTGCTGAGTTTTCCGAGCATATTTCTGTTTTTATTTCGGATTTCCAGCATCCTGGAAAGTATTCTGCTTTTGTTTCAGCCCCCACCATTATTATCTGTTTCCTGTCACTCCTGTTACCAGATTGCAGGTGAATAGGTGGTGAGAGGAACGCATAATACATAATTGGAAAGAAAGAATTTGCTTTTTCATACCCTTCATGAAAAAAAACCCCAAAGCACTTCATGGATAAGAAACTACTTTGAAGTACCCATCTTAGGTTGCTGAAGTCCTGGAACAGATCTCAAACTGTCTCTAAGGACGTTTGAAGTTCCTTGATCCCTATTCCGTCATTAGAAGTCTCAAGGGACAGGAACTCTGCTGAATTAAACTGATACCTGATGCCATTAGTAGAAATACATATTCAAAATGTTTCAATCTGGGGTCCAAGTACCTGAGTAGTGTAAACCCACAATTAGTTTCATGGCTTTGTTCAGATTCATGTGACCTGAATGCATGCAAGTCAGAGGGGGCGATTCTCCGCACTCACGACAGTGCGGAGAATAGCGGGGCTCGTAAATTTTTACGGCCACGCTAATCTGATGCCCTCCCGCTATTCCCCCCCCCCCCCCCCACGCCCGCCTCCCGACACGAATTGCTGCCCGCCGTTTTTTTACGACCAGCAGCGATTCTCAGCTGTTCGATGGGCCGAGTTCCCAGCCCTTTACGACCGTTTTTAGGAACGTCAAACACACCTGGTCTGACCGTTCGTAAAAACGGCCGTAAAGTTTGGATCTTGGGAACCATGGCACCGATTGGCACGGCAGTACCACGGCTGTGCCAAGGGTGCCATGGGCCCGCGATCGGTGCCCACCGATCGCGGGCAGCGGGTACTTACCCCGCGCACTCTTTGTCCTTCCGCCGCCCCGCTGTATCACTTCGCGGGGCGGCTGAGGGGCATCCCGGCCCGCGCATGCGCGGGTTTCGCGCAAATGCGCGATGACGTCATCAGCGCATGCGCGGGTTGGAGTCTTCCGTCAGCCGTCGCAAACTCTGGCAAGCGGGCTTAACGAAATTCGTTAAGCCCGCGATGCCGGAGTTCACGGCCGCGGCATGCTAGCCCCGACCGGGGACCAGAATCGGTTCCCGGTCGGGGGGGGCGGAGGCTGTCGTCAAACCCGCCCGCTTTTGACGCCAGCCTTACGATTTCTCCCGGTTTGGGAGAATCTCGCCCAGAGTTTTCTAAATTCATGACAGTGTTGATCATTTTTGTAAACCTGCCAAATCTTTTGTACTTCTTTATATTGAGCTTAATGCAATGTTATAAATATTATCATGCAAGATAATACAATTTTGAAAAACGTTAAACCAAAAAGTAATTAATTATGGGTCAATCAATACCTATAACTGGGAATTGGGTCAACATATATCTAGAAAGTGAACGGAAGATTAAAAATATATTAACAGGTTGGCTTGAGTTGCATGGAAATTAGGTAGAAGGTTATGAAATCTTGCAGGAATCAAACACGGGTTTGCGATTGAGGTTAGGGTTAGTGCACTGCCCTCAGACTGCATGAGAAGGGGGAAAATGACTCTCTTATTGTCCCATTGACTGTAGCAGGGTCTTTTTGAGAATTTAGAGAGGACATACTTCGCTGTTTATGTAACAGTCCTACTGTTTATGCTTTGTGATTAGTCAGACAGGTTTTCTTAGGTTAAACAAAGAAGAAGATACGTTTATGGAAACTATTACCAAAACTAAAAAGACATTGGGGGTGAAGTTGAGACCACACTCACCATCGGTGAGAACAACAGCGCGGGCTCAAAACCAGAGAGCATCCCAAAACGCAATTCTCTCCGGCGAGATTGGGGTTTGTGAATTTCACTCCCCGGAAGACCGGGAATCTCATTTTGCTACATTAACATGTCATTAACGAGAACTCAATCCGAGCCTTTCTCCCAGCACTGAATATTCACCAGGCGCCAGCATGACATCACACCAGCGCCATTTACAACAGGTTTACATAAACATGAACCTGGTGCCCTCACCTCCGAGGGGGGGTTTGGAGGGTAGCGCTCAGGGAGCCATGAATCTCCAGGATGTTCAATGCTCACTGTGCCCTGGAGATGATGCGGGGGCACAGATAGATTCAACTCAAAGCTGGGACGTGGGGTTCAGTCTCTCAATTTCGAGGGAGAGATCGCTAGCAGGCCTTAAGTTCTCTTTATTTTGCAGCACATCCTGCTTTAAGGAGGTCTGGAGGCTGGTATGCAGGCATCGCTTCCTGTGTCCTCCTAGTTCAGTTTGTGATTAAATCACCCCTGAGTGAGTGACCGTCCTTAGTGCGAGTTGGAAAGTTGGTGGGAGGAGGTGAATAGAGGTTCAGCACTGGAGGCGACTGTGAGGTTCTTGGGTGGGGTTCCATGGGAGGCCAGGCTGCAAGGGCAGAGTGGGGACTCAGGGATAGGTTGTATCCTGCCTCATGAGGCATTAAGACCCTCTCATTTGGGGGAAGGCAACTGCAGTGTGAGTAAAACTCCACACTCAGACAGCACTATGAGTCAAAAGAGTTAATCTGTGTGGAATTTCAATTCTAATTGCCAGGGAAGTTTGACTGTCAGGAATTAGTGTTGAGCTGGAAGGCTGATGGAAGGCTTGTCAACTCTGCAGCCCTTGTGAACTGGTGGAACGAGGGTGCCCTCGAGTTATGCACTCGTCATGGTGATTAAAGGCTTCACTCCAATCAGCTGTACCTCATTTGCCACAAGAGGCAGTCATTCTCCTGAAATGGTACCTTAACCTTCATTAACTAGTCAATTGTGCCAATGAAGTCTCCAGATCAAAACATCAGTGCCACTGATTGGAGCCATCGTCTTAACCCTTTTGAAGTGTTGCCCCAAACATTGAACTCCAATGCTCAAACAAGTGGTAACATGACACAGATTACACTGAAAATTTATTGTCTCAAGTAGGCTTACATTAACACTGCAATGAAGTTACTCTGAAAATCCCCTCGTCACCACAGTCCGGCACCTGCTTGGGTACATTGAGGGAGAATTGGACTTTCTGAATTCTCCACTGATGTTAATTGAAGCTGCACTTTCTAGAGGATAGTAATTCAGTAAAAGTGATCGTTCACAGACATATTTGTAGATAAATGCGGTTGCTGCACCACAGCCACTGCTCACCATAATGATGCACAGAGGTCTGTTTCATAAGAACTAGGAGCAGGAGTAGGCTATCTGGCTCCTCGAGCCTGCTCCACCATTCAATGAGATCATAGCTGATCTTTTGTGGACTCAGCTCCACTTTCCGGCCTGAACACCATAACCCTTAATTCTTCAAAAAAACTATCTATCTTTACCTTAAAAACATTTAATGAAGGAGCCTCAACTGCTTCACTGGGCAAGGAATTCCATAGATTCACAACCCTTTGGGTGAAGAAGTTCCTCCTAAACTCAGTCCTAAATCTACTTCCCCTTATTTTGAGGCTATGCCCCCTAGTTCTGCTTTCACTCGGCAGTGGAAACAACCTGCCTGCATCTATCCTATCTATTCCCTTCATAATTTTATATGTTTCTATAAGATCCCCCCTCATCCTTCTAAATTCCAACGAGTGCAAGACTCAATTTCATTACACAAGATTTTGTTTTGGAATAACATCTACATCTGCTCTTTTTCAAAGATCCATGGATCAAATTATAAGTGGGTTGAATGGAGTACAATGTTATTTAGATGTCATGCTCATCACCAATTCGAGTGAACAAGAACTCTTAATGAATCTGGAAGCTATCCTGAAATGTTTACAGAGCCACAGCTTGTGATGTAAGAAGGAAAAATGTAACTTTTTAAAGTCATCCACAAATTATCTTGGTCATATCATTGACAAAGATGGTTAACACAAAGAACCAAAGAAAATGTCAGCAATCTTAGAAGCACCACATCCTCAAAATGTGAAACAATTAAGGTTGTTTTTAGGATTGATCATTATCATGGTCAATTTGTGCCACATATAGCAACACGATTGAAGCATTGACACACATTGCTGTGTGTCAAACAGGCATGGCACTGGTCAGAAGAATGTGAAATGTATACAATAAAGTGAAAGAAACTTTACTGAAGTCAGAGCTGGTGGTTCATTATAATTTAAAAATTGAGTTGCAATTAGCTTGCGATGCCTCACCCTATGGGGTTGGTCCAGTTGTCTCATAGGTTATGCCTTCAGAAGACGAATGACCAGTAACATTTTTTTCTCTCACGCTTACTAACGGAGAAATGAATTATGCTCAGCTGGAAAAAGAAGCTTTAGCGTCATTATCAATGTGGGAATGTTCCACCTTTTTACAGTTTAGTTGGATCATCGACTCTTATCTACAATCCTTGGGTTATATAAAGGTAAACCTTCTTTGGCAACCAGTAGGTGGCAAGGATGGTAATTGATATTAGAACATAGAACATAGAACATAGAACAGTACAGCACAGAACAGGCCCTTCGGCCCTCAATGTTGTGCCGAGCCATGATCACCCTACTCAAACCCACGTATCCACCCTATACCCGTAACCCAACAACTCCCCCCTTAACCTTACTTTTATTAGGACACTACGGGCAATTTAGCATGGCCAATCCACCTAACCCGCACATCTTTGGACTGTGGGAGGAAACCGGAGCACCCGGAGGAAACCCACGCACACAGGGGGAGGACGTGCAGACTCCACACAGACAGTGACCCAGCCGGGAATCGAACCTGGGACCCTGGAGCTGTGAAGCATTTATGCTAACCACCATGCTACCCTGCTGCCCCAGTCGGCAGACATTTAGGATATCTATTTTCACAATTCCGAGCAGCATGCAAATGTGCTTTATCACAATTTCCGTTACACGACAAGCATGACGATGAAGAATATTTCATCAATATTTTGTATTTCTCACTCGTGGAGAGTGCACCTGTGACCTAATCTCAAATTTAAAGATATACAAGAACTGATCCTGTGGTGGTGAAGGTGGTGGACCTGATCACCAAAAAGGAAAGCTGTCAGACGTCCATCGGAAAAATTCAGACCTCAAGCCCTTCATCACACAAGGACTTGAGTTGACAGTGCAGAATGGAATTGTATTATGGGGAATCTGTGTGTTTATGTAGTAGAGTCCTTAACCAACTGCATGAGGGATTTCCTGGTATGGTAAGGATTAAGGAATTGGCATGCAGTTATTTTTAGTGGCCAGGTTTAGAAGCTTAAATTGGAAAGAGGGTTGGGCAATGCCAATGTTGTGAAAAACTAAGTGACACTCCACCGTTGCAACCATTACATCCGTGCGAATGGCTGACTCAGCCATGGCAGAGATTACACATCATTTGTGCTGGTCCACTGGAGGGTCACATGTTCTTAGTGATGGTGGACACACTCAAAATGGCCAGAAGTCACGATAATGAAGTCAATGATGACTGAGCAGACCAGTAAGAAACTAAACAAAGTATTTGCAACATTCAAGACATCAGAGCAGACTGTCAGTAATAATGATACGCAGTTTACTTTGAAGGAGTTTGAGAACTACTTGAAAGAGAGCAGTATGCACCATTTCAGTCAGCTCCATATCATCCAGCAATGAAAGGATCAGCTGAACATTTTGCACAATCATTAAAGCTTCTATCAAAGCATCGAAGGACCAGGGGACATTATTAAGGAGAGTCAACAAATTATTAATATTTTATTGGAACATTGATCATGCTGTCATGCAAAGTTTACCGACATTGCTGTTGTTCAAGAGGAAACTACGAACACAGATTCATTTGTTAACTCCACCTGATACTTCAGATATTGACAAACAGCAACAACAAGCACCAATTGCTAAGAGGGAGAAAATCTCTAAAAAAAATGAATATTCTAATCGGGAGAGAGAGTGCCAGCTAGAAATTACACCACTAACGAGAAATGAGACCAGCTATGATCCTAGTGAAGACAGGTCCAGTATCATACAGGCGGACGATATAAGAGTTTGGTGACATCATGCTGATCAGTTACTTGCTGCACAAAGTGAGTTTTCAGGAACTTCTCAAGTGCTTCTACCTTCAGAAGTTCTGGAGAGCTATACTTTGGAATGGAGGCCAGAGACAGCGACGCGTTCTGATTCTGTTTCTAAGGGCTTTTCAGTGCATATAGTGACAGATACTGAAATAACTAGTGAAGAAGTACCATCTACTGAAAGGAATGAGGACACTTCTGAGACCTCGAGTTCAAGAACGCCGAATTCTACCAAAAAGGAATAGGCGTCCACCACAGAGACTGTCTTATTGAATTGTGTATATGTATGGAAATAACATATCAGCGGATCTGTTATATAAATGTTAATTGTTGTACTAATGAAATAAAGAGGGAGGGGTGTTACGAATCTGGGAACACATTCCTGCTGGATCAGCATCACTTGATGAGTTTGCGCAGGCTTTGGGCAGATCACCATCTTGACTGTATGAGAAACACCCTTAATAAACCTCTCATCGGGTTTGACAAGAATCCAGAGTGTGAGCACCTCCAAACCTTTTCTCTTTGCGGCAAGAAAGAAATCTAACAGGAACAACTGCTGGAGAATTCAGCAATACAATCACTGGTCAAAGATCGAACAGTTAACATGCTGAATCAGGAATAGTATTCCTTGTCTGGTTTCAAAGGTTGCGACCTCCAGCTCCTTTCGGGATAACTAAACCATCTCTGAAGCCTGGGATAGTTAGCCTCCAGCAGGTGGAACTACAGTTCGACTCCTCGGAGAAATCATCACGCTTTGACACAAAGCTGGAAGGTCTTCATCAAAGTGTCACGGTAGACTGCCTCATTAAATCTTTTCCTGCAAAATCCTAAGTAAGAGAATTCGCGCAATTGGATCACAGCATGGACGGCGTTGTTGCATTGCGAACAGTAGCAACTGGACCTTGTGTTGAATTAAAAATAACCTTTCACTTGGATGAGTGAATCAGGAAAGCGAAGCCAGAAGGATGATGCCTCCTCCGTTTCACTTTTCCTCCTCCAACTCTTCTTCTTCCTCCTCTCTTCAGTCAGCTGCCTTTTAGCTGTGTGTCATGTTGTGCAGCACAGAGCAGGCCATGACAGACTGAGGTCTGACAAGTACTACCTTTACCTTTTGCATTCTCTGACAATGGCGGTAGCCGAGACAGGTGAGGGTACAGGTGGGCAGTATCCCATGAGGACCTTGAAGGCTGATATCTGTTGCAAAGGTACTGGGCACTCACCTGCATGATATGCCATGTATGGTTGCATGCCAGCCTGCAATCGAGGGAATGAGATTTTTTCCAGTTGAGGTACCTAGTTAACACACGGCAGCCTATACACCACGGGGAAGTTCAATGTGGAGAAACAGAGATATCATCTTGGGAGGCCGGGGGAAGGGTTCCCCAATGTGAACAGGGCGCCATCCAAAGGACGTACCCTTCCACTCCCTTCCCACCTTTTAAGTAGCTTGCTTCTGACATATCTGTCCCCGCTTGGGCATGGCCAGAGTATTATTGTCTTGGTAACAAGCTCAATTGACCATTAATTATTTATTTAAAAACAGTGGATGGGCTGTCGACTGTTGCAACCCCCTCCCCTCCCCCACCCAGGTGGTCAGCTCACGGATGGGCAGAAAGGTGGTGGGCTTGCCATCTCCTGTATTTCACATGCCCCCTGGTGTAAACATGCCCAGCGGAAGCCTTAAAATCCATACCTTGATCTCCAAAATGGCAGTAAACCCTTAATGATGTTCGAAGCCACAGTCTACCTATTTTGCACAGCTTCAGCACACACACTCCCTGTGCCCACGGTAATGCCCTACCCAAGATTATGTCTGGTGTAGCCTGTAGTGATCTCTGTATATCAATATACATGATCAATGTATGTAAAACTAGTATCGTCAATTCAACACTAGATGTCTCACTATCAGGTGATATAAAAAGGACTTTCCCGTTCTTTCTGAGAGAGTGTGCATCAGGAGAGTGAACAGACAAGACATAGAATAGCTAGAGAGAGAAGTTATAAGTTATTTCATTATTAAATTGTATAGTTAGTTATCTTTACTGTATTTTATTTATTTACTAGTTGAGTATTCAGTAAAAAGGACCTGCAAATATTATTTATATTACTCAATCTTCTTTACAAGAAGGCTATTGTTCATTTCATCAACTCGGCTGGTTCAAAAGAGTAATAATGCTATGGGATTGGGCATGGGATTGGTGGTCAGCCCACATCGCCGAACAAAGTGCCAGAGGTGACATACTGGTTGCGGTGAGGGTAATTTAATGTTTCTTGTACAGCCTCACTCTCCTGATGGTGCAGTCCCACTATCCCGCCATCGCTCCCTCCCACCCCAATCCCTCAGCACTCCCCCAATTCCCTCTTCCCCCCCCCCCCCCACCCTCACTCCCCATGTTTACCCCTACCTACTCCCGTCTCCCAAGTGCCCTCTCAGTGATCCTCGATGTGCTTGGTCTTCCTAGCTCTATTGCTAAGTCTAGGTGTATCCCCAGGATGCACATATGAGGTCAAAGCAGCCAGCTGCTTACCATGGCCTTCAATGCCCCTGGCAGGTATCCTGTAGGGTCTCTGGAGCCGGAGGGCTCTGCCGCACTTGACAGGGGCATATGCTGCCCTGTTCCCAGTGCTGACTGCGAGACGTGGTTTCATCAGAGGGGTGGAACTCGGGGGAGCTGGTGGCCATCGTTGCCAGTCCAGAGGATGGGTCCAGTTTGCTACCCTGTGGCTCCTCCTCCTCCTGGCCAGTGTCCATATGCCCCGGGGTGGAGGGACAGCTGGTTCAAACCCCGGCTGCCCGTGTATACTCTGGCTCTGCCAGACTTGGTGTCGATGTCCTCAGTGATGCTCCTCAGTGATTGGGTCATGTTCTGCAGCGCCTCAGCAATGTCCACCCGCGACTGGGACAGGCTCCACAGCACCTCAGCCATTCCATCTGAGACCGGGACATGACCCTCAGTGCCTCATCAAGGTACTGGGTTACGTCCCCCAGCAAGTCGGACATTCTGCCGAGGCCCTCAGCCATGGTCGTCGTCGACTGCACCATGCCTTGGACACCTCACTAATGCTGCTGACGCATCAGGCGCTCTACTGCGGTCACCATCCTAGCAGTGTTGGCCTCGGGGCCACACATTGCCGGTGCCATCTCCTGCATCCGTAGCCTCTGGGCCTCATCCAGTTAGCTCTGGATGTGCTGGAGTGTTGCTGACATCTCCCTCTGGATGTCCCAACCACTCCCTAATGTCTCCATCAGCTCCAGGACAGCCTGGTCCAGAAGCTTACCTGGGACCTGGGATCCAGCAGACCCCCTGACTTCTGTCTGGTCTGGGGGCCCCTGTCGCCACCTGATGTACATCAGCGACTGTGTAGTGCTCATGAGATGACCTAACAGCCTGACCACTAAGGTTGCCCACCGAGGTGTGTGTCTCTGCGCTGGTGGAGGGTGGGGATGACAGCTGCGTTGCATCGATTGTAGCATCAGTCATGAGGATTCTTATGTTTAGCACCCCTCCGCCAGTCTGGGCCTCCTCCCCGTGATTGTGGGCCATCTTCTCCTCTGGAGACAGAGAGAGCATCGTTAGCCACAGTGGTGGTGGTGGTGGGGAGGGGGAGGATGTTGATAAGGAAGGGTTTGGGGTGTTGAAGGGAGATGGGGGAAAATTAAGGGTTGATGGGGAGCTGGTCACGTGGAGGTGGGAAGATTTCTGAGGGAGGCTGTCCACTCACCAGTGCTGCCCGGCGTAGGTCATTGACCTTCTTGCGACGCTGGGGGCCAGTCCTTCTGATCACGCTTCCCGAGCTGGCGGCCATTGCCACTTCATCCCAGGTGGCACTGGCTGCCATGCGTCTCACTTTCCGGGACCCTATGGGGAACAGGATATCTCTCCTGGCCTCGACCGCATCTAAGAGCCTCCCCAGGTCCTCATCTCCAAAGTTTGGGGCCGGTCTTCTTGGCGCCATGGCTGCGAGCTGAGTGGGGTTGGCTGTGCAAGCGCTGTTTAAGTGTCACTTGACCTCGTTAGCGGGGGATGGGGGGGTGGGGTGGGAGGGCTGGCGAGTGCGGTCCCGGCGAATTGGCTGGCAAACCTTCATTTGCGGCGTGAAAAGTGGACCAATTAATGTTGTATTGCGTTGGTGGCTTCGCCGAGCCAAGTGCCAGGGAGCTCACGGTAGTTCCCTCTCGCTATCGCACTCCGAAATCTCTCCGGAGAATCGTGCCCCTACTCTTCAAATACTTAAACTTGCGCAAAGTACAGGAATAATCCTAAGTGTGGAACTGGGAACGCACATTTTTTTAAAATTGCTACGCTTGCTTCAGTTGCATTTGGAAATGTCATTCAGCAGGATACGGATCAGAATAAGGAGAACATCTTGATGAAAGAGTGTTTAGACAAGCGTTCATTTGTTCAGGGAGAACAGCTATGTATCACATCACACACTGGTCACACAGCAATGCATATATGAATCACAAATTTCCATTGTGTTTTCAAACAAAGCAGCGATGGATTTGTCAAATGTTTTTCTTTTCACGGAAACGCACTCCAGTGAAAGAGTTACATTACTTGCAAAGTTATCTTTCAAAGGGAAATAGGACACAAAGTCAAAATGGGGGGTGAAAGATGGGTGGTGTGTTTGGTCTCACACCTTTTGTTTGTTCCATCACATTTGTCAGTGTCACACTTTGCCGAACACATTTTTTCATTGGTTAAAATTTCACATTCAAAAATAAATAAACACATTTAAACCAAATACACGGGAAATGTATGAATTTGAATAACCCTCACGAGGACCATGGAGAATCCCTCATTGATCTCCTGGTGGGGCTCGTGGAGTACGGGTTCCCATGGTAACAGGCGGTGGCCCACCCAGCTGGGATTCATTAACAAGCCCTTTAAATGCCACCCCAGTCCCGGCCCAGGTGCTCTGTTAGTTCCGGGCAGGGATACTTGCGTTGGATGGCGAAGGTGGGGGTTCACTTTTGAGTTTCAAATAAATCTGCCTCAACCTTTGCCTTCTTGTCTTCTGGATTACTACAGAATCAGAAACAAATATATCCAGAAATGTACCAAAACGGAGGCATGGGGAAACAGCAAACTATGTTGTTTCTTGTTTCAGCATTCAAAGATTAAACTGTGGGTAGCAAATATCAGAAAATTGGGTGGTTCAGGAAGTACAGCTGAAACCACCTGATTTTCTTTCCATTCATTCAAATGGAACAAAATGAGATGATTTCCACTCGAACAGCTCAGCCCAATTTTTTGATGTTCGCTGCGCCCAGGTGAAGCAGCTCCAGGCCAATGAGGACTTCAAGACCTTTCTTTTTCCTCAAACAGATTCTGTATTTAAAATTAAAAACACTGGCACTTTTTTTTTATTAGCCTTTGCTCCTGCTGATTTCTTAACAAGCTGAATTCGCAGCTGATACCCGTGATGTACAGTGTGTCAAAGCACTATTTGTTCATCAGTCAGAGAGGTTCAGAGCTAGTGGGGTGAATCTACGGCTTTCCACCCTAGGCGTGAAGTTAGATCTGCAACTCATCGCCAGTTATATTCGCTATCTGATATGTATTTACTTTGACATCACTGGAAACGAAAATTGGGCAGTTGCTCTAATGAGCACGCGATCTCCAACACTAAACTTCACACCCTGGCGACAAGTTGCAAATCTACCCATGTGTTTGCAATGTAGATTCATCGCTTCTGAGCAAGGTTACGGTTCACCTTTCACGCTACCTTCCAGATTCAGTTGTACAGGAGGCGATGTTTCAGTTAATAGGGAATAAGGGGTTGGTGGGGGAATTTTTCCCTTGAATCGAGCACCTGCCAGTTCATTTTGTTGACTGTGTTTACAAGGATTGCAACTTAAGAATTCAGCAAAATGAAAAGATAAGAGAAAGACAAAAGGAGACCTACTCAAATTACTGAATCAGTTCTGAAAGTGTTTGGATTTTTCGATATCTGCCATCGAAAATTAGTTTTTTTTAAAAAAACCATATGTTGTGTCACAATTGAACTCAAAAACTTCCTTTGTGCCTTTGAATACTTTCATCAACATTATTATTCCGAGGTCAGGGATAGCTTAGGACTGAGTTGGTATTCTTCCTATAATGGTCACATTGCAAGTTGAAAAGGATTTACACAACCACGGTTTCTGGAATGTCACAGTCCGTGCATTCTCCCAGCATGCATCCGTCAAGTAATTGTACACAACAGGCTCCAAAGCAGTCTTTCCTCAGGCTATAGCAGTAAATATGAATGTGTTTGTCCAAACGACTTCCCAACAAACCAGACTTTAGAACGTGATAGTGTTCATTTCTGGACAGCAAATCTATACCCAAGAGCTTATTTTGACATCAGAGCGGCAAATCAGACAGCGAAAAAGGAGAGGAGTTGGAGGGAGAGGATCCACGCAGGAGACAGGGAGGGAATAGCCGAGAGATGCTGGCTAGGATAAGCTGAAAGAGGGTGAGAGGAGTCAAAATACAGGAGGAGGGAGATGAATGCACAGCGCGAGATCGAGACAAAGAGAAGACACAGAAAAATGGGAATGAGAAAAATATGAATAGAATTGAAAATAGGGAATGAGAACACAAACAGACAGACCATTTTGGACATGAGGTAAGGGAGAATTTCTTCTCTCAGAGGGTAGCTTGTGGAATTCTTTACCACAGAGAGCTGTAGCGGCTGGGCCATTAACCATGTTGTTACCACCCCCCGGGTCAATTCCAGCCCCACTTGATGCAGAGTCGCAACACAATTGAAATGAACTTTTAAGTCTTAGAAAACACCCAAAGTCTTTGGCTGTCTAATAATTGCAGTCACCGGGTTTGTAAATTTAAAAGCAATTTATTTTTATTAATAACAACAACTGTGATTAAATAGGCAGCAAATACAACTGATTAACTATTATCTAATTCGTAACACCCCTTTCTTTAACACGCCCCACCCTCTGCACACACATAAGACAGACAAACATAGAGCGGAGGGAGGTGTATGTAAAAAAGAATAATATGAAGAGTAAAAAGATAAAAGCCTTTGTTTGAGATCTTCAAAATAGATTATTTTTAGTCTAATGCGTCAGTTGGGTGTTCTTGCTTTCAGTCTGTAATGGGTGGTAGATTCATCAGGATCTCAGGACTTCTCTGCAATCTCAGAAACAGCAGACAGGAAATGTTTTTGGAGAGAGAGAGAGAAGGCAACTCAGAGATTCTTCTCTCAGTATGTTTTCTGGGTCCACTGCAAACATTCCACCTGGCAAGACCCAATCACCGTCTGTTGCCAGGCAGAATACGGTCTTTGGCCAATCCATTGGCCACCAGCCAACAAATCGAACCGAATCCCTCCGATCTCTCAGGTGCCAGAAAGTCTGAGTTATTTTGTTCCAAATCTAAATCTTCATCGCACAGTGCAAACTTGGAGTTCTTCACTTCATCCACTTGACTTCAAGATATATGACCATTAAATATCCATGGATCAAAAATTATAATGACAAAACAAAATAAATGAAAAATAAGGGAATCAACGGAAGGGTCCTTACAATGCTTAGGCTGAGACATACAGATTTTTAATTAGTAAAGGAATCAAAGATTATGGAGATAAAGTGGGAAAGCGAAGTTGAGGACTATCATATAAATCAATCATGATCTCATTAATTGCGGAGCAGATTTGATGGGCCAAATGGCCTGCTTCTGCTCCGTCTTATGGCCTAAGGTTCATAGAATTCCTGCAGTGCAGGAGGAGACCATTTGGCCCATCATGTCCACATTGACCCCCTGAAAGCGCACGATACCTAGACCCACTCCTCTACCCTATCCCTGTAATCCCACCTAACTTGCTCATTGATGGACACTAAAAAGCAATTTAGCATGGCCACTCCACCTAACCTGCACATCTTTGCACTGTGGGAGGAAACGCACGCAGACAAAGGGAGAAAGTGCAAACTCCACACAGTCACCCAAGGGTGCAATTGAACCTGGGTCCCTGGTGCTGTGAGGCAGCAGTGCTAACCACTGTGCCACCGTGCTGCCCTTAAGGTGAGGGGGTGTGGCCCAAAAAGTGTTCTTTATATAAACACAGACTATAAGGAATACATTAAATTACAGGAGCAGATTCAACTTGAAGGATACTTGGTTATTATTACATGGCTGTAAAACAGTCGTGATTTGGAACTGAATTTGCCAAGTTAGAACACTGAAAGGAGGGATAGGGAATCTGGGAGAGCAGGAGTAGCATTAAGTGGTTAGGATGGTATTATTTCCAGGATAAGAAAAGATATAACAATATGTATGCAGGCAGCAGAGACTTTACTGGTCAAATTATTAAATAGAAAACTACCTAAGACGGCAATGGGAGTTTTGTATTGCATCCCTAGTTGCGGCTGTGAAGGGGCAGAATATTAATGCAGAGATTAGGCAAGCATGTAGTAAAGACAGCAGTGTTTCAATGGGGGGACTTTCTAAGCAGATGAAACTCATGTCAGGAAAGAGTTTGATGTAGTGTTCTGCAACACCATGACCCAGAACCCAAAAAGAAGGTAGGTTATTTTAGATTTAATAATAAGCAATGCATCAGATTTAGTTACCAGTTAACAAATGTGTGAACATTCATCTAATAGTGACCATAATATGATTGAGTTTGATGTTGTGTTTGAAAGGTGAAACAGCTACTCTAGATTTAAGTGAGATGGCTTCAATTGGGTGATTGCCCAAAATAAACTGGGCAAACCTCTACATGTGTATAAGGACAGAAGATGAGTGGGAGATGTGTAAAAGGGTATTTAATGTGACACAGAACCAATATATACCCTGGGGGCAGGATCTCTACTTGCGGTGGCATGGTGGCCTCGTGGTTAGCACTGCTGCCTCACGGCACCGAGGACCTGGGTTCGATCCTGGCCCCGGGTCACTGTCCGTGTGGAGTTTGCACATTCTCCCCGTGTCTGCGTGGGTCTCACCCCCACAACCCAAAGATGTGCAGGGTAGGTGGATGGGCCTCGTTAAATTGCCCCTTAATTGGAATTTTTAAAAATAAGATCTCTACTTGCCATAAAACAGTTAAGAGGCAAAATTAAACTAAAACAATAAGAACTGCACAGGTCGTGGCGAATTGACGAGTTATAAAGAACAGCAAAAGGTGACAAAATATGCAGTGCGGATTACAAAAAGGAAGAATGACAAGAAACTTGCCCTGGATATCAAAATCAACACAAAAAACTTGTTTAAGATTATACTAGGAAAAATGAGTATTGCAGGCCCTGAAAAATTGATAATGCTGATATTATAGATGAAAGTAAGGAAATAGCATGCACGTTGAATAATTACTTTATGTCAGTATTTACAGTACAGGAGGAAGAGAGGGAACAATCGAGAGGTGTGCTGATAGGATTAGGCGAGGAGGGATGGGGAAGGATGGGAGGAAACCCGTGTGGAGCATAAATGCTAACATAGGGCCAATTAGGCCAAATGGCCTATTTCTGTATGCGGATTTGATATAATGTATTCAGATACAGATCTTTAAGACAAAGAGAGAGGAACATGATGAAGGGTGAGTAGCTCCAGACCCAGAGTTAGTGGCAGGAAGATAAGTGAAGGCAGCAGAGTTTGGATGTGACCCAAACAATGGATGGAGAAGGCTGCTGAGGTGTCAGTGGTGGTGGTGCATAGACGAAGGGGAGGTGGTGAGTGAACGACAAAATGAGTGTTGGGGTTTGAGTGACAGGTTGAAAATGAAAGTTTAGGATAATTGGGGGCTACCAAGATTTAGATAGTGACTAAACAACAACAATCTCTCTCTATATAGCACTTTTAACAATTTAAAACATTATAAGGTGCTTCGCAGAGGTGTTATAAAGCAAAATTTGGCACTGTGCTACTTAAGGTGATTTTTGGGCAGCGGACAAAATCTAGGTCAAAGAGGTAGGTTTAAAGGAACATCTTTAATGAGGTAGTGAGGCAGAGAGTTTAGGGGCTAGGTAGCTGAAGGCATAGCTACCAACAGTGGCACAATTAAAATCAGGAATGCTCACAATCTCAGAATTAGGTAAGCACACATATCTGCAGGGCTGTGGGCAAGGACATGTTTGCCAAATCCGCTGATGTGGCGCGGTACAGCATGAAATAAAGAGTTATTCATGAAGGATAGTGAGGAAAAAATGTATGGAAGAATTCTTAAAATACCCATGTAACATGTACAACATTTGGAAATCGAGCCTCCGGGTTTAGAGATATCATGGGATCCTATGCGTGTCAGAATTTTGAGGGCACTGAATAGGGAGAGTGGGGGAAGGTGGTTCTGGTGTGAGAGTAGGCCATAAGAAGAATGGAAATGGCTGTGTCAGAATTTGGAGTATCGGAGAACCATCCACAGCTCACGCGGCGGCACTCCTACCTCTAAATCAGAATGCACCAGGTCGGGTCCCACTTCAGGACTTGTTGGCTATAGAGGAATCCAACCACTGGTGCTGGCATGCCAGCATGTATTGCTGCCAGTTCCCGGACCGAGCCCAGATAAACAGGGAGGGATAGTGGCAGAAATGGCATCCAAACAATTCCAAAAATGATGGTTGATATGCACGGAGAAGGAGAAGGATGATCAGGCAACTTTGTAGCAACCGCATGTCATATGGGGAAAGCCAAGCGAGAGGTTTGAGAGTGCTGTATGGGGATGTGACAGAGACGTGTGAACAGTTACAGGGCCTGACAGAGATGCTGGAATGTGGGATGAAGGTTCAGTAATTTAAGTTATCATGGAGCAGGATTCAGGAATGGATATAATTTAATCATCTTTATTGCTTTTACATTAAATAAAAGCAAATTACTGCAGATGCTGGAATCTGAAACGAAAGAGAAAATGCTGGAAAATCTCAGCAGGTCTGGCAGCATCTGTAGGGAGAGAAAAGAGCTAAAATTGTGAGTCCAATGACTCGACGCTTTGACAAAGAGACATCGGACTCGAAACGTTAACTCTTTTCTCTCCCTCCAGATGCTGCCAGACCTGCTGAGATTTTCCAGCATTTTCTCTTTTGTAGGCTTACATTAACACTGCAATGAGGTTACTGTGAAAATCCCTTAGTCGCCACATTCCAGCGCCTGTTCAAACACACAGAGGGAGAATTCAGAATATTCAAATTACCTAACGATACCTCTTTCGGGACTTGTGGGAGGAAACCAGAGCACCCAGAGGAAGCTCACGCAGACACAGGGGGGGCGTGTAGTCTCCACACAGACAGTCACCCAAGCCGGGAATCGAACCTGGGACCCTGGTTCTATGAAGCAACAGTGAAATCCATTGTGCTACCTTGCCAAGATACTGAGAATGGGGCTGTGAGATGTAGGAATACTGGGGAGCTGAAAGTATGCACTGGTAAAGTGGGTTCTTTCTAAAAGTTAAGAAGCCTGGATGAAGAGCCATGAATCAGAATGGCAAAGATTGGAAAGAGAAAGTGGAAGAAACTGGAACAAAGGTTATTCCTATAAGTTGGAGCGCAACTTTGAATCACTCATAAAAGTTCTATTGAAGCATCCTCAGTCAAACTCATCTGTCTTCAATCAAAAATTGAAGACATCTTTCAGTCAATTATCTCTTAGCCGTTCATTCAGGTAATTGAATTTACATTTATGAATTGGGCTTGATAGTGAAAAAGGATGGTTGGAAAAGGAACTCTTTTCTTCAGGTCTCATCTAATCATAAAAGTAGATAAGCATAATTATTTTCTGACATGAATTAAATATAGACTGTACTTCTTATTTAGAACGAAAATACAATTTTCCTAGATAGATTTAAGAAAAATGAAAATACAGTATCTGAGTTCGGCAAGATCTAAACCCTTAACAATTTCATACATTTTTCATAACTTAATTAGGGACGAGTATAATTTTTAGATTTCAAAGATAAGTGTGCAGACCACAGGGTACGTGTGGCGTTTGATTATGTGGCGTTTGACCGAGTGATACTCGGTCACATGACATTTGCCCGCATTTTGAAAATGGTACTGCACTTTTCCTCTCAATGCTGGATGTCCTGTAGCTGAGCATCTTGACTTGCAATGTAATGCCAATAGGTGCTATGCAGGATGTTGCAAGATGCAGGAGGCCGCCCACGAGCAGTCGAAGAAAGTACACAGGCACAAACCGTGAGTGTGAGCTGCGAAGGCAAAGTGCCAGTTCTACTTTATCCCGGGTTGCCGGCAGCAGTGCCGTTGCAGGTTGACCTTCCATTTCTGGAGAGCCCCGGGCAATGTGGGAGGATTGGCAACCTGATCGTAACTCAAATCAGCACTCACCCATCTTTTATCAGCTCATAGTTCGTTCCTCACACAATCGACGGTTCTGCAATGATTTTGTCATTATGTTCCAGATTGTTCATTCCAATTTATTGCATAGATCAGGATTCCACCGCATCTAATTCAATTTCTGAACCAAATTATAGTTAACTGCCAAGGAATCTCTTGCACAGTTTTTGTTGGCAAGGATGTTTTAGACTCCTCCTGATTGAACTCATACTTGTACTCCAGCATGTGTGAGAATTACTTCATTAACAAACACAGGGAATAGAAAGAATTCCTCGGAGCATTTATAAAGTGCAACATTGACATCAAAACATCATTCTCGAACTTGGAGCATAACCACTTTAGATTCCACTTAACAAAT
Source organism: Scyliorhinus canicula (assembly GCF_902713615.1). Classification (NCBI taxonomy): domain Eukaryota; kingdom Metazoa; phylum Chordata; class Chondrichthyes; order Carcharhiniformes; family Scyliorhinidae; genus Scyliorhinus; species Scyliorhinus canicula. The sequence goes on from NC_052147.1 coordinate 22,761,644, forward strand.
GGATCCAGTGTCAAAACCTGTAAAACCAGAGATAACAGACACCTTTCTCTCATTTCCCTGTCAAAGTTAAAGAGAACTGAGATAACAAGTCATCGGCGCTTCAGGATTAGGCTTCTGTCAGGGTCTTCAAACCAAGTACAGAAACCAGGGCCAAGTCCCATATCTTCTGAAACTAAAAAATCAAAAAAGTAAATCACCATTTAACTTAGCATTGAATCATAATGACCTATGCTGGCTCCCTGTCCACTAGCATGTCAATTTTAAAATTCTCACAACAGAATTTACAGTGCCCAGGATTCAGCCCATCGAGTCTGCATCGGCCCTTGGAAAGAACACCCTACTTAAGCCCACATCTCCACCCTATCCCCGTAACCCAGCAACCCCACCTAACCACTTTAGACATTAATGGCAATTTACGATGGCCAATCCACCTAACCCGCACATCTCTGGACTGTGGGAGGAAACCTGGAGCACACGGAGGAAATCCACGCAGACACGAGGAGAACGTACAGACTCAGCACAGGCAGTGACCCAGGCCGGGAATCAAACCTGGGACCCTGACGCCGTGAGGCAGCAGTGCTAACCACCGTGCTATCGTGCCGCCCCATCCTTGTGTTCACCAGTCACTCCATAGCTTTTCCTCTCCCAATCACTGTAACTTTCCCCGCCCATGCAACTCTCCAAGACGGACAGTTTAAAAAAACATTCATGTGAATTCCAAGATATGCTGTAAAACATATCGGTAAAAAGATAACGAGTAAATGCGAGGTGAATCTTCCAAGAGGAGAAGGTGGTGAGTCAGAAGAGGAACATGAGAAATTGGAGAGTATGCTTCGCAAGCCTGAGTGTGTAGAAAGCAGAAGAATACCGAGTCAAAATGTTTAATAGGTAAGAGATATTATTATAGATTAATCGTAAATTATTAGCAAAGACGGTTGAACTGAAGGCAAACAGAGGGTTGGTGCAGGCTCGGAGGGCTGAATGGCCTGCTTCTGCACCGTGGGGATTCTATGGTTCTACTGTTGCATGAAACATTCTCTCACAGTAATTTGATCATCGACCCCTTGACTGAGAAAATAATTGAAATGTGTCCCCTATCCCATGAAAAGGTTGGAAGAGGCAGGGTTAACATCTGTGGGAGAAAAGATTTTGGCATCTTTAATTAAGGGTGAAAATTACTAAATAAATAGATAAAGCGAAAATAATTAGAGGAAGCCAAAATGGGTTTCAAAAAGGAAGATTGTGCTTGACAAATCTGATAGAGTTCTTTGAGAAGATGAGTTATGTTGAAAAAGGGGAATTGCAATGGATGTGCACATTCAGACATCATTTGATAAAGAACCACGCAGGACAGCACCAGAGAAAATTAAAGGGCATGGAGTTAGCAAACTGGATTAAAGACTGTCTTGAAAGAAGGAAACAGACAATTAGGGCTAGATTTGTTCCCTGGCTTAAGGACCCCAACTTCTCAACCAAACATGCGTCCCAGCCCTGCATTTGCTGGCAGTATGTTACAAGGCCCAATCTTCCTGGAGACAGCCTGTTCAGTTTGGCAAGCAGGCTTCCAATGCTGCCGGCACAATCAGATGATTGGCAGCTCTGGAGCCTTGGAAGTGCCACTGGGAAAGGTGCCTTATTCCATCGAGGAGTCGGGACCGTGACCAGGGACTGACAGGTCTGCGCGGAGTGCAAACCACACTTCTATCGGCCAGAGCACACCTGGTGAAGGCCTCCCGCCCCTTTTAGTGCCTCAGCGTCGATTTCAAGGGCCCCTCCTCTCCACTGACCGTAACGTGTACTTCCTCAACATCATTGATGAGTACTCACGTTTTCCTTTCGCCATCCCATGCCCTGACATGGCCTCTCAGTCATCAAGGCCCTGCACGGCCTCTTCACCTTGTTCGGTTTACCTAACTCCATCCGTCGTGATCGGGGTACCTTCTTCATGAATGATGAGCCGCGTCAGTACTTGCTTACCAAGGGCATCACCTCAAGCAGGACTACCAGCTGCAACCCCCGGGGGAACGGACAGGTGGAGAGGGAGAACGTGACAGTCTGGAAGGCCATCATTCTTGCCCTACGATCTAGAGGTTTCCCAGTCTCCCACTGGCAGGAGGTCCTTCCCGATGCGCTCCACTCCATCCGGTTGCTCCTGTGTACTGCCACCAATGTGACCCCTCATAAGAGAATGTTTGTCTTCCCCAGGAAGTCCACCTCAGGGGTCTCGCTCCCGTCCTGGCTGGCGGTCCCAGGGCCCGTCCACCTCCGGAAGCATGCGAGGAGTCATAAGTCGGATCCTCCATGCCAACCCCCAATATGCCTATGTGGCATACCATGACGGGCGGGAAGACACAGTCTCCCTTCGGGATTTGGCATCCGCAGGTTCCCCAGCGACCATCACTACGACCCCCGACCCTACACCTTCTCCCTCCATTGCTACCCATGGTGCACAGGACCACGGCATACTGACACCAGTATCCACAGCACAGCCGGGACTGCGACAGTCACAGCGGAAAGCCAAAGCCCCCGACAGACTCGATATATAATTCAACCCGTCCACTTCACCCCCGCCGGACTCCTTTTTTAACAGGAGGTGAATGTGTTAAACCACTGTATTGTATTATACCTGCTCTATGTAACATGCCTGGGCTTGCCCCTGCTGGCTCCACCTGTGGCTCCTCCCCTCGGGCGCAGGTATTAAGGTGGACAATCTCCGGCCCTGCCTTCAGTCTGGGGCCGGCTGCCAGCAGGTACCTTTAAGCAAATTAAAGCCATAGTTTCACTCTCAACTCATCCTCTGTCGTTATTGATGGTACATCAGTGAGCACTGCTGGGGCAGGTCAAGGATGGAGGCAACCTTGGCAGCTTGTTGCCAGGCCCACTGAAGCATCCTGGTTGGGAGAATGTACTGGGGGAGCAATCCCGACAAGACTCCCCCTATTTCTCGGATTCTTCAGCTCAAAGTCCACTGGTTGCCTAAGGCAGCAGGGCGTACATCCCATGGAGGAATTTTTAAAAGCCCACCACCTTCCCAGCCAACACCCCCACTACCACCACCACCAGCTGTCCGCCATACCATGGATATAATAGTGGGTGGACAGGTTCCAAATTGCCAGCCATAGTTAAGCAATCATTAAGGGTAAATTGGCTTCTTAACAAGCCAAGGTGGCATGCACAGGCGGGCGGGAGTGGGCATAGAAAGGAAATTTTAAAAATTAATTTATGGGAAGTGGGTATCACCGGCTGGGCCAGCATTTATTGCCCACCCCTAATTTCCCTCAAGAAGTTGGTGGTGAGCTGCCTTCTTAAACCGCTGCAGTCCATGTGGTGTAGGGACACCCACTGTGTTGTTAGGGAGGAGGTTCCAGGATTTTGAACCAGAGACGGTGAAGGAATGGCGATAAATTCCCAAGTCAGGATCAGTGGCTTGGAGGGGAACTTCCAGCTGGCGATGTTCCCATGTGTCTGCTGCCCTTGTCCTTCTAGATCAGGAGTTCTCAACCTTTTTTAACCCATGGACCCCTTTTCCTCTTAATTTTTTTGTGTGGACCCCCATAGCCATTCCACAGAAAAAAAAGCTTCTTATATGCGTGGTAAACTAATCCTAAAGTCCATCTACCTTACCGTCAGGGTTGGAAACGGATTAGCGGTATTTTCGTAGAATCTAGATGGTAGTTGTCGTGGGTTTGGAAGATGTTGTCTAAGGAGCCTTGCGGCAGTGCATCTTTTATTTGGTACGCACTGCTGCCACTGTGCGTCTGTGGTAGAGGAGTGAATGTTTGTGGAAGGGAAGGGATGCCATTCAAGTGGGCTGCTTTGTCCTGGATGGGGACATTTGAGTGTTGTTGGAGCTCAGTCAGACTCCTGACTTGTGCCTTGTGGATGGTGGACAGGCTTTGCAGAGTCACCCTTAGCCTGGATATTATTTCACTGCATTTTTTTTCAATTTGGAGTATCCAATTCATTTTTCCAATTAAGGGGCAATTTAGCATGGCCGATCGACCTAACCTATACACATCTTTGGGTTGTGGGAGCGAAACCCATGCAGACACGGAGAGAATGTGCAAACTCCACAGGGACAGTGACCCAGAGCTGGGATTGAACCTGGGACCTTGGCGCCCTAAGTTTCACTACATTTTTACATGGACTACTTCAGTATCTGGGGAGTTCATTGGTGCTGAGCATTGGGCAATCATCAGTGAACATCCCCACTTCTGACTTTATGACAGAAGGATGGTCATTGATGAAACAGCTGAATATGGTTGGATCTAGGACACTACGCTGAGTAACTCCTAGAAGAGTCGGAATGTCCTTTGTGGAGTTGCCGAAGGACAACATGTTTATTCCCCCCCAACCAAAATGTTATAACCCCCTCTTCATTCCTTTCCACGGGACATGGACAGGGTGAATAGGAAGCAGCTGTTCCCCTTCTTTGAAGGGTCTGTTACGAGGGGACACAAGTTCAAAGTGGGAGGTTTAGGGGGGATTTGAGGAAAAACTTTTTTACCCAGGGATTAGTGATGGTCTGGAATGCACTGCGTGGGAGGGTGGTACAGGCGGGTTGTCGCACATCGTTTAAAACGTACCTGGATGAGTACTTGGCACACCATAACATTCGAGGCTATCGGTCAAGTGCCGGCCAATGGGATTAGGCCTTTCATGTGTCAGTGCAGACTCGATGGGCGGAAGGGCCTCTTCTGCACTATAGTATTCTGTGATTCTGACCTCCAAAAACAGCCTCCACTCAGTCCCCTCCCTTGAGGCTGCCTGATCCCACCTTGCCCAGTAAGGCCAGACTTACCTGGCTCTGGCATCCATCCTGTCTTCTTCCCTGGGCCAGCTTGCAGTCCTGCCCATGCCAACTACCCGAGCTCTGAAGTTGCTGGCAATGCTGTAGCTGCCAGACAATCAGATTAGGCGGGAGGGAAGGACCTCCTCCCACAAAGAGGCACGAGTCAAGATGACCTTGCTTCTTTCGGGTGCCTTGGCTGCCACCTGACTTTCCCTCCGGAGATGGTGAGCAGACCACATCCTCATAAAATCCAGCCCAACGTGGCGGGTGGAACTCAATGTCACTAAATGTCAGAGAGTTTGCACATTCTCCCCGTGTCTGCGTGGGTTTCACCCCCACAACCCAAAGATGTGCAGGTTAGGTGGATTGGCCACGCTAAATTGCCCCTTAATTGGAAAAAAAATGCTAATTGGTTACTCTAAATTTCAAAAAATAATGAATTAATGTCAGAGAGAAAAAAATATTAATAAACACACTTTTACTGAGAGAGTGATGTGTGGGTGATGTGGGAGAGCAGAGGGATTCGGAGGTTCAGGCCCACAACACAATAGAAACAGCATTCCCAGTGCGAAGACCATGTAAAAAGTTGATGAAGTTATGCTATTGTATTGCAAGAATGGAGAAGTGGAGATGGTGAATTGATATAAAGCATATATGTAAGACCAAAGTTAAAAATGGTAAGTGCAGCGTTGGTCTCGACCAGTGGAACCCTAACATAGGTACATATATGAGATACATACATGAAAACATACTTGGAAAATCAACTATTTTTGTCAGAAAAGAGGGAAATATGCAACAATATGATAAAGCTTTTTAATGTTATGAAGGATTATAAAAACAGTATTTGGAGCAAATGTGTGGCTGCAGATTACACTGCCAGAGTTGATGATTAAAGAATATGTTAGATAGGTGGTTGCAAGTATGGATAATAAAGAGATATTGGCACAGATTAGGTGAGTGGCATCGGGACTATTTCTTACATGGAGGATTAAAACCAAACAAACCAACTCCATGTTGTAATTTCTATGAAATTTATTTTTTTAAAACCTATATATTCAGGATTTGAAATCATTAAAAATTATTACTTTTGGAGTGTCTTTAAAAACTATTCATCCCTTCTATTTTAAGTTGAGATTTGCTTCAACTTCATATTTGCCCCAAATACTGTGGGATATATTGAGAAGCATAGTCAACAAAGGCTACAGGTATTCCTTTTGCTCCTCGGGGCTTTGTCTTTTCAAATACTATCTATGGTTTGCTTGATTTCATGGGTTTTCAAATATTGACTTGGTTTATCCTGTATTTTTATATTTGTTCCCTTCTATGAATATCATATATTTACATTATTTTGAATTAGGCATGTCCAACGTTTGGACAGAAATACACATTCAGCATTATTGCTGTTACATGGTGTGGTAGAACTGAATTGAAGTTAGGTTCAGCAAATGAGTGAAATTCCTACAGGATTTGTGTGATTAATTCTTGATCTCTTCACTTTCTTCACCCCAGACCAACATGAGGACAAGTTTCAACACATTTCTTTTCCCCAGTTTGCTTTCCTCCTCCAAATGAAAGTGTTTGACTGCTCCACAGAGGTAGGATTTCACAGGAAATCGCTTTTGCTATCTTCCCATTGTCCATGTCAGGTTAAAGTCCAACAGGTTTGTTTCAAACACGAGCTTTCGGAGCACTGCTCCTTCTTCAGTGCAGTGCTCCGAAAGCTTGTGTTTGAAACAAACCTGTTGGACTTTAACCTGGTGTTGTAAGACTTCTTACTATGCTCACCCCAGTCCAACGCCGGCATCGCCACATCATTGTCCATGTGTGACCCTTAGCAGTGATTTCTGGTAAGATGTGTCATGCTCATATTCTGCCCAGCCCGCCCAGAATCCAAGCCTTTGCAATTCCACAAGGCGTTGCTATCTAGGACATAAAAACGGGAACCAGGCACGCTTTCACTTGCCTTAATCAAAAGGCCCCTCACATGCCTGGCTTTCAGTCAGCCAACTCTGAACAGGTTAGCCGCTGACTCTGAGGCCTTTTCTATTTGTATGGCTCAGAGATGGTGGCAATCCATCTGAGCCATCAGAACGCTGATTTTGTTCTTCCATTTTGGCACAAGGGTGAGGCTTGACGGCTGCATCAAGTGAGCATGCACCAGAGTGGGTAATTGTCAAATGTAAAATAATCTTTTTGATGTCTGCTATTATTGTTTGTAAAAAAGTATAATGCACGCACAGCAAAGTAGGGCTGAAAAGCTGGAACATTTCCAATACCATTTTGTCATGCGGTACGCCCTTTGAGGTACAGATGACAAAGTCCATCAGCTGGGGTCCTTGTGGTTCTGATGGGTACATAGGTAGAATCATAGAATTTACAGTGCAGAAGGAGGCCTTTCTGCCCATTGAGTCTGCACCGGCTCTTGGAAAGAGCACCATACCCAAGCCCCCCCCCCCCCCCACCACCTATCCCCATAACCCAGTAACCATTTATAAAGCGCCTTTCACAACCGACGGATGTCTCTAAGCTCATTACAGACAATGAAGAACTTTTGAAGTGCTGTTGTAATTTAAATAATATTGCAACCAATTTGCTCATGGCAAGCTCCTAGCAACAGCAATGTGATAATGACTAGAAAATCTGGGGCGGGTTTCTCCAAGCCGCCAGCCCTGTTATTCGGCGCAGCGCACCCCTGGCACGGGATTCTCCTTTCGAGCAGCCGGCCAATGGGGTTTCCCATTGTGGGCCACCCAATGGTGTCTGTAAATGTGCGGGCATGGGTGCGTTGCCAGCAGGGCGGATGATCTCGCTGTCAGAGAATCCCGCACCTGTTCTTTTGTAACAGGATGTGGAGGCTTCCAGTATTGAACAAACGGGTTTATTGATGAAAGGCAAAAGCAGTTAAGTAACAGGCACAGAACTCTAAACAACACCGGTTTTAACACTTTGGTCCACACTGCCCGGGACCCTGCTTCCAGGGTCACGCGCAAACTCCTGGGGTTCGAGTGCTTCCGTGCAATTGGCGCCGAGTCGGTCACGTGGTCCATCCATGGAACTCCCCCCCCCCCCCCCCCCCCCGCAAGGGGCTGTGCTAGCACATCTCTCCTCCCTTAAATCCCTGATAATAACTGCCACAAAACCTATATACAGAAGTTACAAATGTTAACAGGGGAAAGAGAATCCAGCAAAATGTCAATCGATCCAGCGGCTTCTGGGTCCTCCTGGGCCTCCTCAGCCCTGCCACAGGTGATTGAGTGAGGAGGGGGTCAAAAATTGGGCGAGGATGCTGAAAGATTCTCCCCGGTGTATGGTGAAAGCTTGGCTGTAGTATTCTTCATGCTTCAAAACTGTGTTCATGCACAAAGCTTTTGGAAGGTCGTTGAAGCCCCGGTGTTGACTTCCATTTTAAGGTATCGACCATTTACGCTTAAGACAATTTAAATTGGAGCCGTCTTATTCAATTGGACTGCATTCAACCGATACATTGCATGCTCTTCTTCAGGGCAAGATTAGGCACAACCGGCTGGAGACGGTCAGAGCTCTTCTCCACCATGTTGAGTGGTGCTGTGGACTGCTGCTGCTGTTATTTGTTTCCATTGGCGCACTTTGCCTCTGTGGCAACGTGCATAAATGTTCCCTTATGGTTGCATTGAAAGCACATAAACTCCAGAAGTGCTCAGCAAGCTAGCGAAGCCTGGCTATGAAGGATGAGACAGACACTTCATGGTCCCTCAGTACTGTGTAAAATTTATAATGTTGGAGGATAATCAAGGGCATTAGGTTGAAATTTTCTTTAACCAATTTCCCTATCTGGTTAAAAGTGTTCGAGTCGGATGCCTCCAGGGCCGTAAGGTTCCTAATCAAATTATATGTTTGGAGTCCGCAAACTGTCAGAAGTATCACCTTCTGCTTGTCCTTGCCTGTGATCTCATTCACGGTAAAATAAACGGAGCTGTTTGATGTATTGAATCCACTCCTTAACGCCCTTGGTCAAATGGGTCTAGTTGCCCAATGGTAGGCATTTCCACTCACAGTTTAATGATTCCCAACTCTTACCGCAGCTCTTCTACTTTCTCAACTGTTCCTTCTCGACTGTTGGTTGCGATCAAAAGCTTTTACCTTGTCACCAATGTGATGGTTCGAGACCTACACTGGAGGCTTCCAATAGTAAACATAGAGGTTTATTGGTGAAAAGCAAAGGCAGTTAGGTAACAGGCACGGAACACAATACAAGAGGTCTTTACTCTTCAGCTCCCTGGTCCACACTGCCCAAAGTCCTGCTCCCAGGGCCCAGTCCAAACTCCGCATTGGCCGGGTTTCGAATGGTTCCACGCGATTGGCCCTGAGCCGGTCATACGGTCCATAAACCCACCCCCTTAAAGGGGCCGCGCTACCACACAGGACAAGCTTGATGGATTGGCTTTCCATTTCAGAATGCTTCCCATTCTCTAAGGCAACAGGTTCATAGATTCAGTTGCCAAGAAAGGCTAACACATTACACAGCAGAAGCAGGAGTCAAATAAATCTTGAAGAGAGAAGGGATTGAAAAGTGTGGTGAGGGTGTTGAGTATGTGAGATTGGCCCTCAAAAAGCAAGGACCGCTTTGGCTAAATGCATTTTCGACAAATAGGTGGTGAAAGTTTAATGCATCACCGCCTCTTGAAGCATCATCCTCAATGGTGAATGATCAGAGATCTAAAACAGAGTGCAATTTGAAAAAAACATTTCTTTCCTGTTTTGCTTGCTCCATGACTTTAGGCTAAGGGGTTTACAAGTAGATTCCTATGTCCAAGTTTCCTGTGGAGTAGCATTAAGAATGCTGTTGTTCCCTTGTTCTCAAGTTCAAATGCATTCACTTAGTAATCTGCAGATTACTGATTGAAAGCAAACATGGATATCAGCAGACTTAGCTCATCCAGGGAGTTGATACAAGCCTATGACCACAACACTGTTAAATAAGAAATTTATTCACATATAACTGGCATATTTTATTGGTAAAATATTTTATTTTTGTCACACTTAAATTGGCATCAATCATTTTGTATAATTAGTGATGATGTTATAAGTGGAATTCACTGTATCAAAAATTGTATCAGTTTCAGTGTGTTTTCCTTTATTTTGCCCATATCTTACTCATAATGTGAAGAATGAGGATGATAAGCAAGGCGAAATGTTAACACATTCTATATGTTAATGCATGCGGAAACTATTTCTTACTCCGATAGTGTCATTACAAGCACTGGTGGGTGAAAAGAATGGTGAGACACCAACCGGTTACAGCATTAAGTAGAAAACCTGACGCAATGCAGATCTCCTACATTATTCTGACTAATGTGACCAGACCAGCGTATCAGAACAATCCTCTCTCCTGAATAACTTTTCTTTCAAGTTACTATTTTCCCCTTCTACATTTTTCCTGCTGAAAGGTTTCTTTTTTGCCAAGTTGTTGTGGATGCAGCATTGAAATTTAAGTTCCCATTCCTGGGGTTGCTCCGAGTACGGGGTACCTTTGAACTGTTGCTGTCTTTGTGAGGAGGGTCACTCCTCTAATGGTGTTAGGTCGAAATTTCCAGGAACAGGATTTCTATCAGGGTGTCTCATGATTTGAAGAGGAACTCGGAGATGACGTTGTTCCCACAACATTGCTCACTTCTTTCCTGCTGGGTAGTGTAGGTTCTAGAGGAGGGAGAAGCTGTTGAATTAATTTTGCTGAGGTGCTTTCGGGTAGCACGACGGCACTCTGCTGCCTCACAATGGCTGGGACCCGTGTCCGATTTTGGCCTTGGGTGACTGTGTGGCGTTTGCACGTTCTCCCCGTGTCTGCATGGGATTCCTCCGGGTGCTCCGGTTTCCTCCCACAGTCCAAAGATGTGCAGGTTAGGTGGAGTCACGGGGATAGGGCGAAAGAGTGGATCTAGGCAGAGTGGTCTTTGGAGGGTCGGTGCTGACTCAATGGGCAGAATGGCCTCCTTCTACACTGTGGGAATTCTTTTCTATGAGAACACTTTACAGTCACGCATAATAAAGCTGAAACCTAATGTGACTCCAGTGCCACATAATGTGGTTGGCACTTAATAATAATCTTTATTAGTGGCACAAGTAGGCTTACATTAACACTGCAATGAAGTTACTGTGAAAAGTCTCCACACTCCAGCGCCTGGTCGGGTACACAGTGGGAGAATTTAAAATGTCCAATTCACCTCATAAGCATGTCTCTCAGGACTTGTGGGAGGAAACCGGAGCACCTGGAGGAAACCCACACAGACACGGAGAGAATGTGCAGAATCTGCAATTACAGTGACCCAAGCCGGAATCGAACCTGGGACCCTGGTGCTGTGAAGCAACTGGGCTACCGTGACCTTAAACCAAATGGAGGTAGGCAATAAATATTGCCATGTTAGTCCCAAAAAAGGTATTAAGCGGGATTCTCTGAAATCGGCGCAATGTCCCAATGCCGGAATCAAAAATGGCGCAAACCACTCCGGCATCGGGCCAACGGGAAGTAGCAGAATTCTCCACACCTCTGGGGGCTAGATGGACGGCGGAGGGGTTGGCGCTGCGCCAGCCGCGCCGAAGGGAATGCGCGGGTCCGCACATGTGCCAAAGGGCTGGCGTGATCCTGCGCATGCGCGTATTCTGGCGCCAGGGGAGTGTCTTCTCCACACCGGCCATGGAAGAGCCCTACATGGGCCGGCGCGGAAGGAAGAAGTGCCCCCACAGCACAGGCACGCCCGCAGATCGGTGGGCCCCGATCGCGGGCCAGGCCACCATGGGGGCCCCACCCAGGGTCGGATCCAGCCTTGCCCTACTCGAGGACCACCCCAGCCGACTTACCTGCCAGGTCCCGCCGTGTGGGACCATGTCTAATCCACGCAGGTGGGACTGGCCAAAAACTGACAGCTGCTCGGCCCATCGGGGCCTGGAGATTTGCCAGGGAGGCCGCTTCCAACGGCCCCCAACCGGCGTGGCGTCAACCCCGCCCCCGCCCAAAAACCGGCGCCAGAGAATATGGCAGATGGCATCGGGGTGGCGGGGTGGGATTGGCGCCGCCCCCTGGGGATTCTCTGACCCAGTGGGGGGTTGGAAAATCCCACCTATAGTCTTTGTATGCTGCTTCACAAGATCAGCATGTTTCAAAGCTGTATACAGCTTTTTGTATCACTGTTGTAATGTGGGAAAGTGCAGTCAATTTGCACACAGCAACATTACACATAAACAACAATGTGAGAGGGATTTTGTGATGTTAATTGAAAGATAAATATTACCCAGAACACTGAGGATAACTCCCTCATCTTTAGAAATAGTACCAATGAATCTTAAACACCCACCAGATGGGAATTTTAGTTTAATGTCTCATTTGAAAGATGGCACATTTGTCAGTGCAGCACTCCCTCAGCTCTGCACTGGAGTGTCAGCCTTGATTTTTATGCTTAAGTATCTGGTGTGGGTCTTGAACCCATTTCCTCCTGCCTCAGGCTACCAACTGAGCCACAACTGACACTTAAAGAACACACAAAAATGAATGAAAAAAAATTACCAAGATTACAACTTGTCGTGGTGAGATTTGAACTCAGAATATTACGAGCTATGCAACCATGACACTACCATGGACCAAGCCTGGATTCAAATTCAGGATTAGTAAGTAAATGTACACACTGCCACATTCACCGTTAGAACAATTAGGCTGTTCTGATTGAAGTTCATTGACTTGAAGTGTTATCTCTGTTTCTCTCCACAGTTGCTGCCTGACCTTCGGAGTGTTTCCAACATTTGATGTTTTTCAGATTTCTAGTGTTTGCAGTATTTGGCATTTGTACCACCATGGCATTGAACCAGATTTTACAGAACACCCTGTCTAAAAGGTCACTTGCCCAGGGGAAGAACAGTTGATTCCCTGTCATTTGATCACTGAGTGTCTTTAAGACAGTGAGAGATAGGTTCTTGATTATAGTGGGATCAGGAGTTATGGGCAGAAGGCAGGAGAATGGAGATGAGAAACATATCAGCCATGATTGCATGCCAGAGCAGAGTTCATGGGGCAAATGACCTAATTCTGCTCCGATGTCTTCTGGCCTTATTGTCTTATGATGGCCAATTTGCCATTAACTGGCTGGAGATGTGGTTTCTTCCCATCAGCGACAGGAAGTCTCACCTCAGAGACCAGCCAGGCAATAGGATGGGTGGAAGCCTGCAATCCCACAATGCCAGATGAGAGAGGTGGGGGTTGTTAATGGTCATCGTCACTGGAGCCGGACACCAAGGTAGGGCGGATTTGGTCGGGGTTAGGTTGGCAGGACCCAGTGAGGGGAGGGGAGGGTGGGTGCGGGGGATATGAGAGCCCATGGGGAAGGTAGAGGAATAAGTGTAACCTTGTGGATATTTGGCGGAGGGGGGGGTATAAAATGGGATCAATGGGTGTGTCCATTGGACACAGGGGACCTGCAAAGATGGTTACCTCCCTTGTCCAACACCAGCCTGCGTAACTAAATCTGCAGTTTCACAGATGATGTTGGCTTCCCCCGACATAAGTAAAATTGCGGCGGGGGTAGAATAGACGCTTAATGCCCCTGAATTGGCCACTTAAGCACCTCAAATAGGCCCACGGGCGAACAGGTCACTCAAAGGCTATGACATCCCCCGTAAAGTTTCATACAAGTCAGGGGCAGGCAGGTAGGCCATTTACGAGACCCTCTGGCCTTAAAACCACTGTTTCATCTGTTTTGAAGCAAATTATTTTTCACGTTAAGTGGACAGATAAATATATTTACCAACTTTTGTTTGCTTTGTTCGTTCATTCGCAGGATGTGGGGATTGTTGGTAAAGCCGGCCTTTATAGACCATACCTAATCATCCCTGGGAAGGCAATGGTAAGCTACCTTCTCGTACTGTTGCACTCTGTACAATGAGTATACTCCAACAGCATTAGTGGGGGTTTTTTGGTCAAACTGAGTGACTTTTTAGGCCATTTCAGAGAGAACTATCAACCGCAATGTGGTTCTCCTGGAGTACTTAATTTGGGAAGCTTCCTTCCCTGAAGGCAATTAGTGAAAGTGATGTGGTTTCATAGTTACCAGCTTTTTATTCCAGATTTACTAAATTAACTAAGTTTAGATACCCCAATTGATGTGGTGGGTTTTGAACTCATGTCTCCAGATTTTCGATCCAGGCCTCTAGATGCTCTAGCCCAGTGATATAATCACTATGCCACCATACCTTACTATTATTTCTGTCATCTCAACAAGTTTAATCGTGATTTTAGGCAATATTTTCCAGTGTGACATTGTGGGAAAATATTTCCTGTCCTGCCTGTAATAATGCCTATCAGTAGCAAGGCAGGAAAATCTGAGCCTTTATCTATGAAATTGATAAAACTGTTACCCTTGTGGGAGCATAATCATTTCACTTTAAAGGTTGTCAAATTGTGTGTGTGTGATTGTCAAATAAAGACAGGATTGCAAGTGTGATGGCCTCCACAGCGGAATAACATCTCAACAATCATTGACCTTGAGCGTGGTATTGCAGTGTAAATGAATGCCAGTCATGAACCAGCACCTGCAGCCAGGAAAGAGCTGGTTGGAAAGAAAAATTTCCTCCGCACACTTGACGCACTTCAGCTCATGGGGACCGACCATTTTGGGGTCCTCGCCAGAGAGCTGGCGGCAACTGCAGATGCCTCGCTCAAGAGGCCCCACCAGGAATCTATGGAGACTCGAATCTGCGACCAAGCTAGATGCCAATCGAGGTTGCGGTCTTACTTGGTAAAGTCAGTACAGATTTGATGCTGTTGGGTATTGGTTGCCTCAAAAATAACTAAAAACACCGTACAGAGTCAGCCGCAATGTGTAATGGATGGTTTTTCCTGAATACATTAAAACATGTAGCAGGCATAAGAGAGTAAAGAGTCCTTTGCCTGACTGAAGTCAGCAACGCACAGTAATGGGTGATATTCTGTCTGCTAATACTGGGCTAAGAGTGTCATTACAAGTACTGGTGGGTGAAAAGCATGATGAGGTGATGGGCAAGTCATTCTGCTCACAAGTGCCAGTACGATAGAGGATGCTCTTATCCTGGTAAGAAGTATAGTTTGCAAAAATCATTAATATAGTTTTCAGTCAATTGTGCTAGAAATTTAATCATCTCTCCCCCTCTTTTGAGGAACATTATTTCTGTTGAAATAAATAGAACAGGTGCATGAGGGAACAGCTGAGGAATCAACCTGTCAAGGACAATAGCTGTGCTGCTGGCTTCGCTAAATGAGTTATAGTATTTATGGTCGAATCCTGTCGTATTGAAAATGCAGAAGACTATTGGGAATCTCCTCAGAGACACGCCTGCCATAGCGTCCCAACTTGGACATGAATGCAGCAGAAACAGGGATGTGCGCAACTGGGGCTGTGTCCCTGTCAAAGTTTGGTTGGCAGAGCAGCAGCTCCTAGAAGATTCCCAACCAATAGCCCTTATGTCTGAGACAGCAATGTCCCATGTAGCGTGATGTTAAGCTAAACATACAAACACAAAAAATAGGAGCAGGAGAAGGCCATTTAGCCCGTCAAGCCTGTCCCCTCCCCCCATTCAATAACATCATGCCTGAACCGATCACGTCCTCAGCCCTATTTTCCTGACTGCGCCGCCCCTTCCCCTACCAAAATAACCCTTAACCCCCATGTTGGTAAAAATCTGTCTAACCCATTCTTGAATATTTCAATGATCCATCCTCCACTGATCTCTGGGATGGAAAATTCCAAAGATCAACAGCCCTGCGAGAGAGGAAATTCTCCTCATCTCCTGAAATGAGAGACTCCTTAGTCTGAAAATGTTCCCCCAAAATCAAGATTCCCCCAGGGGAGCAAACATCCTCCCAGCATCTCCCCTGCCAAGCTGCCTCAGTCAACAATTTGATACATTTCAATTCGATCACCTCTCAATCTTCGAAAGTCCAATCAGCATTCGCCCAATCTGCTGAACTTTTCCTCATAGGATTAACCCTTCATCCCAGGTATCAACCCTATTTGAAATGCCTCCAACATCCCAACTCAAATAAGGAGACCTAAACTGTAATATTCCAGGTTTGACTTGCAGTTTGCGTTCTCTTAGTCCATCCCAGTGGTGATTGGGTTCCTCTACTTAGCATTTGGGCTTAGGGTTGGGTGGGAAATAAACAATCAAGATTTTTCCTTCAGATCATTGATTTATAGAACATAGAACAGTACATAGAACAGTACAGCACAGAACAGGGCCTTCGGCCCTCAATGTTGTGCCGAGCCATGATCACCCTACTCAAACCCACGTATCCACCCTATACCCGTAACCCAACAACCCCCCCCCCCCCAACCTTACTTTTATTAGGACACTACGGGCAATTTAGCATGGCCAATCCACCTAACCCGCACATCTTTGGACTGTGGGAGGAAACCGGAGCACCCGGAGGAAACCCACGCACACAGGGGGAGGACGTGCAGACTCCACACAGACAGTGACCCAGCCGGGAATCGAACCTGGGACCCTGGAGCTGTGAAGCATTTATGCTAACCACCATGCTACCCTGCTGCCCCCAATTTGTTGAATGTCGGACCAGGCAGAATCAAAGTTGGCTATGATATTGTTCATGTTTCTAGCCAGCCCCTTATTTTGCGCTCTTTGTGAACTTGAGCCCATCCAAATCTTTGGTGCACGATTCCTAATTCACACCAACGTCCTGTTTGCCCATTGACTCCGCACTCAATGACCTACACTGGCTCTCAGTCCAGCAACACCTCAAATCCCTCTGTCATAATATACATCCATGTATATGATGGAGTGCAGAAAGGCAGTGATTGACACACAGGATGACCAGTGAGCACACAGAACACAGCAGCCAATCACCAGACAGGACACGATCACTACAAAGGCAGAGTGCACCAGTTTTCCCGCTCTCTCGGGATCCAGCCTCTGAGACAGTCAGAGCTCGTGAGCAGCAACTAGTGCAAACACCATGTGGTAGTCAGTTAGTCTGGTCAGGCTAGCCTCAGGTCTCCAGTCAAGTCAGCATAGTGTCAACCCACAGTTAAGCATGTAATATAGTTAGATGTTAAATAAAATCGTTTTGCATCTCATCAAGTGTTGGAAGCCTGTCTCTCTCTCTACACTGCATCAAACGCAGTCCACATAGACCCAGCTTACCCAACACATCACCCTCCGTGTTTGCCCTCCCTGACCCCGCCCCATCCCTGTAGGCACCTCCAGCTTGATACTGGCTGCTGTAACCCCGCCAAGATCCCTGTGTGCTTCCAATTCTGATTTATTTTCTCTTTTTAAAAATAAATTTAGAGTACCCAATTAATTTTTTTCCAATTAAGGGGCAATTTAGCATGGTCAATCCGCCTAGCCTGCACATCTTTGGGTTGTGGGGGCAAAACCCATGCAAACACGGGAAGAATGTGCAAACTCCACACAGACAGTGACCCAGAGCCGGGATCGAACCTGGGACGTCAGCGCTGTGAGGTAGCAATTCTATCCACTGCGCCACCATGCTGCCTCCAATTCTGGCTTCATGTTGCATCCCTCATTTCCATTGCTCCGCCATTGGTGGCTGCACTTTCAGCTGCCAAGGCCCTTGGCTCTGGAATTCCCTCCATTAACCATTCTGCCGCCCTGCTTCTCATTCCTTTCTCCTTAAAACCTACCTCTTCAATAAACGTTGGTCACCTGTCCTATTATCTCCAATGTAGCTTGGTGTCAAATTTTCTTTGGTAATAATTCTGCGAATGCCTTGGGATGGTTTCCTATGTTGAAGATGCCACAGAAATGCTGTTTGTTCGTGCTGTGGTCAAATAACTCAAAAGGCAGGACCCACGGGCGGAAGGAGCAGGGCATGTTTCTCAGTGGGCGATTAAATATCTAAGAATTTGAACCATCATTAGCCACCTGCTAATGGCTTTCTGAAGTGGCCCCTAGAGATAGGTAGAACAGTGCAAGTTTGTTTTTTAAATTTAGAGTACCCAGTGCAATTTTTCCAATTACGGGGCAATATTAGTGTGGCCAATCCACCGAGCTTGCACGTCTTTGGGTTGTGGGGACGAAACCCACGCAAACACGGGGGAATGTGCAAACTCCACATGGACAGTGACCCAGAACCAGAATCGACGGCGTGAGGCAGCAGTGCTAACCACTGTGCCACCATGCTGCCCATGAGCAGCGCAAGTTAACTTCTCTTCTGCTTTTGACTTCACCATCCACCCCCATCACCCCCAATCTAATATACTTGCTTCAATTCAGTACTATGTTTCAAATGGTTAACCTAACTAATCAGCCACTCATCAGTGGGGGAATGAGAGGGAGACTTCGTAATCCCACTAGTCTACAACACAACAAATTAGTGGCATGCCAGAGGGCAGGCCATCTCTTTGTGCTTTGAATGCACTCTGGGCTAGACCGAGTAGATCAAAGAATTAAGTGGAGAAGCCCAGCAGTGAATTGTAACATCACTGAGCTGTGAAATTATTCAATCCCACAGAATAAACATACAACTAGGTAACGGCAGATCCTAATCAGATCTAACTGCGACCTCTTCTGACACACTCCATTGCTGTCCCCAGGCCACCACTGCCCTCTCCAAGGGTCACTACCTCTCCACCAACTGCAGTGCTTTTTTGTACTCAATATCTGCATTAACCTTCCCAAGGTAACTGCAATCCAACTACACAAAGACAAATCAGCGTCAAAAGTTCCCAAAACAAAAAAAAATCACTAACCTCAAAGGGAGATGTGATAATTAATTAAACACTTCTTTATCCAACAATTGGCGCAGCTAGTGAAATACACTTGACCTAAAATCTATTACGATAGGTTTAAAATTGTTGTGTCATAACCTTGCTAATGATCGTGAAGACCCTGTTAAATACCCGTGTCTCTGGGTGGAGAGTAAAATAAATAAAAAGAGTGCGTCCTCAACTTCTCGTCAGAACAGAAGTTTGTGAAATTTGGAAGAACAAATCGGTACAAATTAGTCCAAAGCTCAGCTGGTTGTCAGTGTGTGCGGTGCATGAGGTTCTTCAGATTTACATGTACTTGCAGAAAACATCGAGAGGAACTGAAAGGAATGTGGAGAGGTAGAGAGGATCGCTGTTGCAAGATGGGTGCAGCATACAACAACATGACCAAACAATAATATCCCTTAGAAATGTATGGCACAGGCAGAGGCCATTTGTCCCAGCCAGCAGCTGAAGAGCTATTCAGCTTAAACCACCTTTCCAGCTATTGGTCTATGGCCTTGTAAGCTACCGCTCTTCCATTTGCGTTTTTTAAATGGGATAAGGTTTTCTGCCTCCAGCACCCTTGCAGGTCATGAAAATCGCTTATTGTCACAAGTAGGCTTCAACTGAAGTTACTGTGAAAAGCCCCTAGTCGCCACATTCCGGCGCCTGTTCGGGGAGGCTGGTACGGGAATTGAACTGTGCTGCAGGCCTGCTTGGTCTGCTTTCAAAGCCAGTGATTTAGCCTTGTGCTAAACAGCCCCAGGTTCCAGAACCTCCACCACCCAATCGATAAAGAATATTACTCCTCAATGCTCCTCTAATCCTTCTGTTCATTATTTTAAATCTGTGCCCGCTGCGTATTAACCTCTCTATGAAGAGAAATAGGCCCTTTCTATCCACAACTATCTAGGCTCCTCATAATTTAACTCACCTCAATTAAATCCTCCAAACAAAACAATTCGAGCCTTTTCCAATCTAATTTAAAATCTTCCTTTCCTGGCAATATCATCATAAATCTCCACCGTACTCCTTTAAATGCAATCATAACCTTCCTGCATAGAGCTGACCAGATTTGTACACGGTGGAGCCACTGGCCTAACCAGTGTTTTAACTCATGCGCGCAAATATGTTCCTGTTGCTGCTTGGATTTGGGGTGTTTTTTGTAATAATAATTTAAACTGAGAAGGACCAACCTAAATGTACATGGTTAAGTGTGATGAATGTAGAAATTGATATATATATATATCTCATATTTCTGGCAGTAATGTTACTAAAAACCCTGGTTTAAAATACAAACAAGCATTGTGTTTACTAAAGCTATAATTAAGGAGGCATAAAAAGTGAACACAGCAAGAAGTCTTACAACACCAGGTTAAAGTCCAACAGGTTTGTTTTAAATCACTAGCTTTCGGAGCACAGCTCCTTCCTCAGGTGAATGGGGTTAACCTGGTGTTGTGAGACTTCTTACTATGCTCACCCCAGTCCAGTGCCGGCATCTCCACATCATAAAAAGTGAAGTAATTATTCATTCCAAGCACATATTATTTACAGAGAACGAGTTAATGGAATTGTGCTTTGATTTCCAGAGATTCCCTGGAGTGTACATAATTTAGGGCAGGGCAGCACGGTGGCATGGTGGTTAGCACAATTGCTTCACAGCTCCAGGGTCCCAGGTTCGATTCCCGGCTTGGTTCACTGTCTGGGCGGGGTCTGCACGTTCTCCCCGTGTGTGCGTGGGTTTCCTTCGGGTGCTCCGGTTTCCTCCCACAGTCCAAAGATGTGCAGGTTAGGTGGATTGGTCATGATAAATTGCCCTTAGTGTCCAAAATTGCACTTAGTGTTGGGTTGGGTTACTGGGTTATGGGGATAGGGTGGAGGTGTGGGCTTGGGTAGGGTGCTCTTTCAAAGAGCCGGTGCAGACTTGATGAGCTGAATGGCCTCCTTCTGCACTGTAAATTCTATGATTTATGGAAGATTGGTGTTTAGTCTTAGCTAAGCAGGTGGTCATGGAACCTAGAGGGATACAATTGATATAATTAACGGGAGGAGCCAGGTCTGTCTATAGTTTTGCAGTATGATATAGAATTTTAAGTTGAAGAACAGTTTTGCCAAATGCTGTTAGGTTGAGAAGAAGTGTACTGAATATTGTCCTGAAAGGGCCTCTCGCTCAAAGTCTCTACACAACTGAGCAAGTAACCTGTTTGTTCACTTTATTTATAAGTGGCATTTGAAAGTGTTGGGTTGCTTAATTGGTGTTCGTAGCAGGTACAAATAGTAAGTTAAAGTTTTTCCTTTTAGTTAAGAACTGTTTAACTGATAATTGTCATGCTATTTCATTGATGTTAATGTGGTTAATTCTGTGTTTACATGAAAGTTTGTTTTTAACATTAAAGTTACCTATTGATCAGAGTCATCACTCCTGGGTGAAGTATCCTTTCCTCACAGTTTTACAAGTTTTAAAAAATTGTTTGGGTTTCTTGTTCGGTATCCTAGTAAATCAAAGAATCCCTACAGTGCAGAAAGAGGCCATTTGGCACATCGAGTCTGCACCGACCCTTCGAATGAGAACTCTACCCGTGTCCACGCAGCCCTATCCCCGTAATCTAACCCACACGTTCCTGGACACAAAGGGGCAATTTAGCATGGCTAATTCACCTAAGCCGCACATCTTTGGACTGTGTAAGGTGTGATGTTCTCTGTTTCCTTTGTCTGGATGTCTTGAATGCATAGTATTTAATAAAGAACATCAAGCTTAGTAAGTTATTATAAATAATTCTTTCATCATCTTTCTTGTCACAAATAGGCTTACATTAACACTGCAATGAAGTTACTGTGAAAAGCCTCCAGTCGCCACATTCCGTCGCCTGTTTGGGTACACAGTGGGAGAATTCAGAATGTCCAAATTACCAAACAGCATGTCTTTTGGGACTTGTGGGTGGAAACCGGAGCACCCGGAGGAAATCCACGCAAACACGGGGAGAATGTGCAGACTCCACACAGATAGTGGCCCATGCTGGGAATCGAACCTGGGATCCTGGTGCTGTGAAGCAACAGTGCTAACCACTGTGCTGCCATGCAGCCCCTTAACAACAAAGCTGATTTATTAGCACTACTTAAACTAGATTTGAACGTGTTCCTAAATACAAGGTTGCTAAAATAAACTATGCCATAACTCTAATTACAGAACTCTTAAATACACAACTACTCTCTCTCATGCATACCACCTTCCCCGAGTCATAGAATCATAGAATTTACAGTGCAGAAGGAGGCCATTCAACCCATCAAGTCTGCACCGGCTCTTGGAAAGAGCACCCTACCCAAGGTTAACACCTCCACCCTATCCCCATAACCCAGCAACCCCACCCAACACTAATACCAATTTTGGACACTAAGGGCAATTTATCATGGCCAATCCACCTAACCTGCACATCTTTGGACTGTGGGAGGAAACCGGAGCACCCGGAGGAAACCCACGCACACACGGGGAGGATGTGCAAACTCCGCACAGACAGTGACCCAAGCCGGAATCGAACCTGGGACCCTGGAGCTGTGAAGCAATTGTGCTATCCACAATGCTACCGTGCTGTCAATGGCCGTCACATGATTTATATGTGACTGCTGTTGATCACCATCTGGTGGTCAGAAGCAGGGACATGAAATTTTTAACCTTTTATCTCCCATGCAATATCCATATTATTACAGGAGGAAATTGAAGTACCCAGAGGAATCCCACGCAGACACAGGGAGAACATATAAACTCCACACAGAGAGTGACCCAAGATTGGAATTGAACCCAAATCCCTGGCACTGTGAGCCAGCAGTGCTAACCACTGTGCCACCATGTTGGGTTCTTGTCCAGTATCTAAACAGTAAGCAAGAGAAAAATGCAATTGAAGTAAAAACCAGGTGAGAAGGGGGCAGAAAAAGCTTGAAATGGGGAAGAGAAAAAATATTTAATCAGAGGATAGATAGCTGTGAGGGAGGTGATGTGTTAAAGCTCTGAGAAATAAATTAATAAGTACAAACCTGTAATACTCTAATGCAGATAAACTTAAATGTTTACATTAACATGAGGATCACAGATATTATCAGAGCATAAAAGTTATGGGTGGAAAAAGATAGATAACAGAATAGTGATTAAAGACATGAGTCTTATATGGCTGACTTGAAATGTTTTGGAAAGATTAAAGATGGAACGCAGTGTTATTAAGAGAGGATCTGGTAACCTGAGAAATTATTCAACCTAACACGAAGGCAGAAATCAATCTATTCCATCATTAATTTACATTTATAGCGCACCTTGAAGATAAAATAAAACGTCTCCAGTCATCCTGGAGAGGGACAGTCAGGCAAACAAAATAGACACAAGAGGCGAACCAAAAACCTGGTCAAAGTGTTTTAAGTTGGACACATGATGAAGGCATTTCAAAGGAGGATAGATGAAGAGACATGCTGCTGGCTTCTCCGCCGGCGGGATTCTCTGTCCTGAGAGCAGCGTACTCACACCTGCAGGTTTCCCGGTGGTGTGGGGTGGCGACAATGGGAAATCCCACTGGCAAGTGGCGGGAATGGCGAATCCCACTGCCCGTGAGGGCACGCCGCCCAAGTAAACACGGCTGGCGGACCTAGAATCCTGCCCATAGGATTTCGACAAAGGGTTTCTGAGCATGGGCCTAGGTTCTGATTGCACTAAGGAAGATGCAGAGGAAAGTCACCAGATTGTTGCCTGGGCTGGAGCATTTCAGCTAGAAATAGAGGCTGGCTAGCCTGGGGTTCTTTCCCTTAGAGCAGAGAAGGCTGAGGGGGGGATCTGACTGAGGTGTACAAAATTATGAGGGACATCGATAGGATAGGCCGGAAGGAATGTTCCCCCTTATTAGAGTGGTCAATAACCAGGGGCCATAGATTTAAGGTAAGAGGAAAGAGATTTAGAGGAGATTTGAGGAAAAATATTTTCAACCAGAGGATGGTGGTAATCTGTAATTCACTGCCTGAAAGGGTGGTAAAGGTGGGAACCTGCGCAACATTTAGGAAGCATTTAGATGAGCATTTGAAATGCCAGAGCATACAAGCCACGGACCAGGGGCTGGGAAATGAGATTAAAGTAGATAGGTGTTTGATGGCTGGTGCAAATGTGCTAGGCTGGAGGATCTCTGTGTGTGCTGTAAAACAATATGCTGAAAGCACAACTACCAATGGGGAGAAGGCAATGGATGTGGAAAACTCACAGGAAGTGAGTGTCATCAGAGAAACACAAAGTTCTGGTTGGGTTGTAGGGCTAACGGAGATTACTGAGACAGAGAGGGGGTAAGGCCATGAGAGGGGTAAGGCCGTGAAGGAAGTTAAAAACAAGGATGATGATTGAAATTGGAGGGGTTGAGAGACTGGGAGTCACCGAAGGCCAGAAAGACAACAGGATTTGATGTGGGATAGGATATGAAGAGCACAATTTTTGATGAGTTGGATTCTGTGGAGCCTGGAGGATGGCAGGTTGGGGCAGAAGCATAAATGAGTGTTTCCTCAGGATATAGACCGAGGCACGGAATGTTACAGAGGAGGTAGGCTCAGTACAGTGTCCAATAGGACACTGACGTCTCGCGAGATTACTGACCAATAGGAACAACGGACAGAATTTACTGATCTCCCCCATGATAAACTTGGTGGTGGGAGGCATTTAATCAGGTGGGTAGGTGGCAGGTGAGGCCTGTGGTCATCCTTCCCACCCCACCACGAATTGAGGGTAATTAATGCTCATTTAGGTGCCTCGTCCTGCTGCTGCTGGTATTAACCCAGCAGCTGGTAGTGGCCTGACCATACAGGGAACATGACAGGTAAACCCGTGTGGGGTTGTTTCTGGGCACTCTGGGGGGGTCTCTTGTTGAGAGGCACTTGGTACTTCATTGAAGGACCCAGCCACCCCAGTCCTTGCTGCCAGCATCCTCAAAAGCCCTCCCCCATGACTCCCGGCTCCTCACGCCCTCCCCTTTCACCAGTGAAACTAGGCATTGGGTGGGTACAGTACCAGCAGCAGCCACCACCTCCCTCGTACCACTGCCATTCAATAGAGCTGCTGGCATCTGATTGGCTGGCAGCTCTCAATGGGTGATACCTCCTGCCCTGAGATCCTTGATCGCAGGAATGCTTTCTACTATCCAGGTAAATGCCCGAGTGGCACAGCAGACCTTTCCTTCGCCAGCTGGTGAGTAAGATAGCCCATTAGGCCACAGCTAGAGTACTGTGTGCAGTTCTCGTCGTCACACTATAGGAAGGATATAATTGCACCAGAGAGGGTGCAGAGGAGATTCACCAGGATGTTGACTGTGCTGGAGCGTTTCAGCTACGAAGAGAGGCTGGATAGGCTGAAGTTGCTTTCCCTAGAACAGAGAAGGCTGAGAGGGGACCTGATTGATGTCGACAAAATTATGAAGAACATAGATAGGGTAGACAGCAAGGAAATTTTCCCCCTTCCAGATGGGCATAGATTTAAAGTAATGGGCAGGAGATTTAGCGGGGATTTGAGGGAAAGCGTATTCACCCAGATGGTGGTGGGAATCTGGAACTCACTGCCTGAAAGGGTGGTAGACGTGGAAACCTTCATGACATTTAAGAAGCACATAGCATAGGGTGTGGAACAAGTGCTGGAAAATTGGACTAGGATATATAGTAGCTTGATGGCTGGCACTGACATGGTGGGCTGAAGGGCCTCTTTCTGTGCTGTAAAACTTTGTGGCTGTATGGATCGGACTCGGTGATGCGACAAAGCCGTTAAGTCTCGCGAATGGCCTCTTGTGAGATTTGTGATGCTCGTAATGCCCCGTGAGATCTGACAGAAACTCACGAGATGTCAACATCTGGATCTCACCCTCACTGGCCAGGATCCAGATGTACGTCTTTAATGGCTCATTGAAAAATGTCGGCACCTGATTCTCCCGAGGCCCAGAAACGAACACCGAAGCCTGGGAGACCTCGCTGTGGCACCATTTAGTGTTGGTCCACGTAAATGTGAACCAGATGTAACAGCTCCTGAACGGAGTCTCCCAGACCATCAGAGGTCCCCGCGGGCTCTGGGAAGGGTGGTACCATGGCACTCCCGCTGTCACTCGGGCACCTTGGCACTGCCAACCTTGCACCTTGGCACTTCCAGGGTGCTTGGGTGGCACAGCCAGACTGGCAGGGCCAAGGTGCCCAGGTGCCAGGTTGCCTGTGCCAGGGTGTGAACCTGAGGGTACCCAGTCCTAATGAGGTGGTGAGGGGGGGGTGGAGGCGAGGACCTCCGAACAGGTAAGTTGGGATGTTGAGGGGGTCCGGAGGCTGCAGTGGAGATGCTGAGGGGGGGGGGGGGGGGGGGGGGGGGGGGGCGAGGGATTGGGGCGCCATTTAAAAATGCCGCCCGATCAAGCTGAGCTTGTCAGTGGAGGAAATGAGGTAAGTGCAGCCTCAGAGGTGTGCTCCTTGCTGAGGTCTGAAAAAGAAGTCCCGTTTGATAGTGGGGTAATTTTCGGCGCCGAAAAACATCCTGCCAAATGGGCCCAAAACGAGACTCTTTTTTGGGCATTAAATCACGTCCTATGACACTATATTTGGGGCAGCACAGTAGTACAAGTGGATAGCACTGTGGCTTTACAGCGCCAGGGTCCCAGGTTCGATTCCCCGCTGGGACACTCTGTGCGGAGTCTGCACGTTCTCCCCGTGTCTGCGTGGGTTTCCTCCCACAGTCCAAAGACATGCAGGTTAGGTGCATTGGCCATACTAAATTGCCCTTAGTGTCGAAATTGTTAGGAGGGGTTATTGGGTTATAGGGATAGGGTGGAAGTGAGGGCTTAAGTGGGTCGGTGCAGACTCGATGATGCCGAATGGCCTCCTTCTGCACTGTATGTTCTATGTTCTATCTATTGCCTCCATTAAATACCGCTCTTCATCATAAACATGGATATAATAAGACCTCACAGTGGTTAAGAACTAAAAGATTATGACAGACAGAGACATATTTGTTCTGACAGCAAATGCTATTGACAAGAAAAGTAGCCTTTATCTGGATGACTTTGTATCAAACACCTTTCCTTTCTTTTCCTATTTGGATTTTCCCGTTTAACGTGTGATTGCCGCAATGCTAATTGATCACCTTCCTATTAACCACCATTTTTGGATTTTATGGCTGTTTTTACAGTTGGATACTCTTCCTGCTGCTAACCCTCTTCACTTATCCAGGCTGGGGACCCGATACACGCTGGCATGTTTGCACCAGCGGCTGGGTTCTGACTTTGTGTCATACTCTGCTCCTGCCTAAATGCTGTGCGAACATAGAAAAAAAATCGATATGATATAAACCATGCTCTGCGGGGATTTGTTATGCATACTTACAGTCCTCATGCCTGAAGTAGCAAATTTGTTCCTTAAGGTGATTTAGCAATTAGCTCCCTGATACATAGAGTTCATTAACGGACAGAAAACATTTCAGTGCACACATGAGAATTCTTTGTTCTAATGGCTGTGTCAATGAACAGAATTAGGATGTACATTAGGTCAACAGCAGTTAAGTGTGTTGATCAAATGGAGGAAACCATTTTATGGTCTTTGTAAGTTTTAAACGTTGGCACCATAATCCCAATGTACAAATGGAGTAAATATCAATACCCATGTTACAGCTAGGTTACTGATAAAAGGAAAATATTCTTGCAATTATATAGTGCTTCTACAACCAAAGCAATGCTTTTGAGGTGTAGTCACTATTATAAAGCAGGAAATGCGATAGACAATTTGAACACAATGAAATACTGCAAACAGCCTAATGTTGATTGAAGATCGTGGGGTTAGCTCAGATGGTTATAATAATAATAATATTCTTTATTGTTGCAAGTAGGCTTACATTAACACTGCCATGAAGTTACATGTGAAAAGCCCCTAGTGGCCACATTCCAGCGCCTGTTCAGGTACACAGAGGGAGAATTCAGAATGTCCAAATTACCAAATAGCAAATCTTTCAGGGCTTGTGGGAGCAAACCGGAGCACCCAGGGGAAACCAACAGAGACATTGGGAGAACGTGCAGACTCCGCACAGACAGTGACCCAAGCCGGGAATCGAACCTGGGACCCTGGTGCTGTGAAGCCATAGTGCTAACCATTATGCTACCGTGCCGCCCTAAGAGTGTGATGCTCAATGCCAATGGTGCTGGTTCAGTCTCCATCCGGACTGAGGCAGATTTTAGAGCCTCCCTCTTCCACTTGCCCCATTGTATCGTCATGGCAAAGATGGCTAGGATTAGAAATGTGTGGAGAGCCATGCCCAACAAGTCTCGGAAAAGGCATTCTACATGAAGAGAGGGAGGTTGGTTGAAGAATACATTAGCCAGGACATAGGGAAAACTCCCTGCTCTTCTCTGAAATAGTGCCATGCCATCTCTAATACCTACCTGAGGGAGCCTTGCAATAACACATTTTCCAAACGTAGAAGTGAGATTGTGCCCATTGAGCCTTTCAGAAGAGTATTATCAAACGTAGGAAGTTACGGGATTGGAGATTTTCTGCATTTTCGTGCAACCTTCATCACACATGCATTGTCCAAGCACATCTGTTGTCAAAATCAACAGACAATTTAGGCAATTGAAACGGGCATTATTTCAGATGGATCATAGTTAGAATCATAGAATCCCTATGGTGCAGAAGGAGGCCATTCGGCCCATTGAGTCTGCACCAACCCTTCGAACGAGCACTCTACCCATATTCACTCACCCAACTATCCCCCCCTTTCCCTTCCCTTGTCACCCCACAACCTAACATGCACATCCCTGGACACTGAGTGGCAATTTATCATGGCCAATCCACCTAACCCGTCCATCTTTGGACTGTGAGAGGAAACCGGAGCACCCAGCGGAAACCCACGCAGACACAGGGAGAACGTCCAGACTCCGCACAGACAGAGACCCAAGCTGGAGTTGAATCCAATCCCTGGCGCTGTGAGGCAGCAGTGCTAACCACTATGTCGCCGTCTTTTGTTACCACTATCAAAATCGTTTTTTATGAATACAATGATAGTAAAACTACAAAATACATCTTTTAACCTTTGCTAAATAATAGAAGAAGGTTTATGCAGAGCCCTTCATAATATATTTTGGTTCAGAATATATAATGAGGATATTAGAGTATTTGTAAAGTTTGCAGACAGGTGGGGAACTTAATTTCCTGTTCTATTTTTATATAGTATATAATGAGTTCATGTTAAATTCCCGTCTGTGCTATATTAACCTAATCATTAACCCATTTATTTTAAGTTAAATGAAACTCCAAGGTGCTCAACAATTTTTTTGATAGGTTATGTATAATTGCAAGATTTGAGAATCGTATACATACATATGTTTGGAAATATAGAACTTGAGTATTGTTTAAAAAAAGACATGTTGTCGAAACCTCTTGTCTTGCACTCATCAGCAAGGACTGGTCGCACATCGCGGAAACACCCGCCAAGTATGCAGTCAAAGATGTGGCTCTAGGATCGAACTCATCAGCCATGCCAGAACCCACAAAACGCATGGCCAATAACATAGAGTTTCTTAGGTGGACAACCTTTCTCGTTAGCGAGTGTTCTTTGAAGACAAAGAAGAAGGAGAAGAGGAATAAGAAGAAGAGGAAGAGGAAGAAGAACTATAATGGGAACAATAATTTATACTGCATGCGACGTGAGTGCTGATTGGTTGGCAAGTGGATTCTGGATTGTAGTGGCATTGCCATGGTGTTGCCAAATTGTTTCTTTTACAATAGGAAAACTTTTTTCTGACCAATATTAAAAGGCTCAGGAGGGAAGTGTAGTGATATCATGGTTGTGTTGTAATTCACCGATTGAGCACTAGGCGTCTCATTAGTATGTCAGTGAATGTTAGAGTCAGGTGACCTCAGACTGACTAAGGAGTTGGGAGAGAGATAGTGGTTTATACATGTTCATACTGTTATTCATCTATTGTTTTGTATATATTTGACCCACGGTTAATATTAATAAATCATTTATAGTTTCAGCTACAAGTGTTCTGGTAATATAAATACGGCAATTCGACTAGAGCATTGCATGGTACCAGGTATAGATGGTATTAAACATTGAGAACAAACTATCACATCACCGGTGAAGCTTGCCACGAGGTTCACAGAGATTTGAAGATTGTACAGACTGCAAACTACATGGAGTCGTTGAAGCCACAAATGAGTCTCAGATTTTATGGTGATGTGGACAGCAACTGGCATGTGTTTAAACAACAATTTAATCTGTCTCTAACTGCAGTAAATTTAGGAGGTCAATCAGATTTGCGTACGGTAGTGATGCTCCAAACAGCGGCAGGGCCCAAAGCATTTGCTATGTTTAATACATTTAAATTTGCAAATGATGAATATAGTAAAAATTTAAATGAAGTCATTTGAAGATTTGACAAACATTGCACCCCCAGAAAGAATGCCATGTGTTTAGATCGCATTTACAGAAGACAGAAGAGTCCATAGATCATTTCATCACTGATTTAAAGTTAAAAGCTAAAACCTGTAATTTTTCTGCAATGGAATCTTCCATGATTTGGTAGCAAATTGTGTTTGATGTGAATCAAAATAAGCTGAGGGAACGGTTGCTGAGGGAATTGGAGCTGATCTTGGAACAACAGTTAAGATTTGTCAGGCTCATGAGCTAGCAGTACAGCATTCTAAAATGTTTCTCAGTAATGGCGGCGTCTTCTTGGAGGAAAGCACTCTGGTTGCCGCCCTTTTTCCAAAAAGGTGGGAAATTTTTTTTTAAAAGACAGGAAAGTTCCTGCAGCTTCTCGCAAACCAACAAACAGGTTAAAGATCAGGACAAAATGTTTCTGTGCAAAAGATGTGGTCAAAGGCACAAATTAAGGCAGTGTCCAACATTTGGCAAGTTTTGTTCCAGATGCAAAGGAAAAAAAAATACCTTTCTCAGAATTGTTACTCTAAGCTCAGCCCCAGTTCGCACAGTGGAAGACACAGTCTCCAGTGATGAAACTTCATTGTTTGTTGGAGTAATAACAGAGAAGAATAATATGTTAGAGACATCAAAAAATTCTCCAGCACTTAGAACATTGAAAACTGATGCTCCATTTAAAATAAATGCGGTTGATGAGGACAAATGGCTACTACAACTTGAAGTGAATGGTACAGTGGTCCAATTGAAGTTAGACACTGGTGCCAAAGCCAATTTAATCAGCATGACTGATTTAAAAAAATTAAAATTCAGCCGGTTACAAGAAATCACAAAATATCTCTGAGAGATTATAATGGTCCAAACATTAAATGTTCTGGTGCTTGTGAACTGAGTGTGGTGGTGAAGAACATAGTGTATTCCGTCCCACACTATTGTATCCAAGGACTTGGGTTCATTATTAAGTGATCGGACGATTTAGAATTAGGTCTCGTGCAGTTAGCATATAGCATCCACAAAGGATTGGATCAACACACCAATGATTCTGAGAACATTATCAGCAAATTCAATGATGTATTCACTGATTTTAGTGCACTACCATTTGCCAACGAGATACAATTTGAAGAAGATGCATTGCTGCATTAATTAAAACAAACTATTAGAAATTGCTGTACATCTGCATGTCAATCTCATTTCTACCCTACCACCCACATCAGATATGAAACCACAAGTTATTAAGAAGATAGAAGAACCTACCAATGGGGTCAATTCCATGGTATGCGTGAAACAAAAAAATGGTGATGCTCGTATAGCGTGGATCCCAAAGATCTTAACATATAAAGTGTACATATTGTAAAACAATCATTACAGAAGGCAATGGATGATCAATCTGATCCATATCTCACAAAATCACATTACAAAGTGTTACCATTTTTAAATGGTAGATCGCCAGTAGAGTTACTCATGAATAAAAGATTGCGTACCACACTTCTATACTTGGAAAAGGAGGAGAATGCAGAAGTACTGCAGGAAATGCAAAACATTAAAGCAAAACAAAAGCAGTTCTATGATAGAGTGTCCAGAACCTGACCACTTCTGAGTAGTGATGACATTGTGAGAATAGAAGATTCAAGTAGAGAAAAGCCATTGTACTTGGAGAAGTAGCATCTCGTTCCTACAATGTACAGACAGAGGGAGGGTTGGTTTTAAGAAGAAATCACCGTGCATCGGTTGGTTTTAAGAAGAAATCGTTACGCATTCATGAAAACCAGTGAAGGCTTTCACAACAACGTAATGGATGACAAATCTATTTCAGAATCAACATCAGCTGCAGCATCAGATAGTTCAACAGTTCCTGAGTATCATGGAGAACACTGAATCTACAAGTTCCAAGATTAACCAGAGTTAGAAGAAAATCTGATCAACTCAATTTGTAGATTTGGACCATTTGTACATGCTCTGCTTGCTATTCTTGCATACATATATATATTTGTTAAACCAGTTTCAGAATTTTTAAAGAAAAAAATGAATACTGTTGGACTCACAGACAAATGATTACACATGTAAATATACTGATCATAATGTATTAATTCAAAGGAAAGGTGATGTAGTGATATCATGGTCGTGTTGTAATTCACTGATTGACTACTAGGAGTCTTATTAGTATATAAGTGAATGTTGAAGTCAGGTGACCTCAGACTGACGAGGGAGCTGGGAGAGAGGTTGCTTGTGCATGTTCATACTGTTATTCATCTGTTGTTTTGTGTATATTTGACCCATAGTTAATGTTAATAAATCATTTATGCTTTAGCTATAAGTGTTCTTGTAGTATAAATTAGGCCATCCGACAAGAACATTACAGGAAGCCAGTCGAAGGAATGTGAAGGAGGGAAGATGGCCATCACGCCCATTTCATTTGGCATGTTGACCGCCATTGTTGGGCAGGAGCTTGAAAGGTTTGGCAAGCAGTTAGATAGGCAATTTGAATGACATTTCCAGGAAATTAAGCAATTTTTCAAAGCCACTATTGAAGAAGCTTCGGGCCCAATCCGCGAAAAGGTGGTGCCAACTTCGAACATGGTGAAGGCACAAGGCGTGACACTAAAAGGGGTGGAGACATGTCGAGACATAAGGATCGGTTTGCCTTGGTGGAGACAGAGTAGATGATGGTGGCGAAAAGTAATAAAGGACTGAGACTTAAAGTGGAGGACCTCGAAAACAGGTCACGACGGTTAAACCTCAGATTGTTGGAGCTGCGGAGAGTGAGCGGAGGGTTCGAGGCTGACCCAGTATTTTTCCAAAATGTTTTCTTGGCTAGTGTGAGGAGATGAAGTGTTCACCCCTCCGGAATTAGACAGAATACATCGGGTGCTTAGGCATAAGCCAAGACTGAATGAGCCACCACTTTATAATGCACTTCCACAATTACCAAAGGAAGGAGAGGGTCTTGAAGTAGGTGAAGAAGATTCTAAACATTGACTGGGATGGGCAAACAGTCCGAATATATCACGATATTGGAGCTGAGTTGGCGAAGAGACAAGCTGCCATCAACAGGATGAAGGCGGTGTTCTGTAATGAGGGCATGAGGTTTGGGGTGGTGTACCCGGCATGTTTACAGGTTACAATTAATTTGAATGATCACTTTATTGACACGCCAGAGCAAGCAGAGGCCTTCAACTAAGCAGTTGGGATTGCTGTGACGAGGACTATTTTGGACTTGTGTATGAAGGAGGATGTCTGTATGTGTAGATATGTAGCTGTTTTTACCACTGTTACGCTTTTGCTCTGTTGGGGGAAAGGGGTGTTTGTAAAAGGGGTTTGTTGGTCTTATTGGGGTTTGGATACAGTTGGAGGAAAAGGGGGCATAATGGGGTTGTTGTTTTAGGGGATATGTTAAGGGGACCCTGTTTGGGAGTCATTTTGCTAGTTATGGGGAGAGCGGAGGCTAGTAAACGTGTGTGGGGGAGAGGCTGCAGCCTGTTGGGCCAGGTTGGGAGTGGTGCAATAGGCCTCAGTATAGTTTTGTGTTTGTGTGGTGGGGGGAATGAGGGAGGATGTGACACCATGCAGTCTGTGGGTCTGGAGGGCGGAGGAGGGAAACAATCGGGGGTTGTGGGGGGATGAACTAACAGTGACCAGGGACCTCTCTTTATCTCACACTGAGGATGAGGCTGTCGGCCATCTTAGATGGGACCCTGGGATTTGGGTAGGGATATTGCACAACGGTTCAAACGGCTGACTCGAGGGGGAGGTGGGGGGAGAGAGACTCTCAGCGAGGTTGATCAGCTACCTGAGGTGAAAAATGCGGAGTGTTCGGTGGTGGTTATTTCAGAGCACGCGCCACATCTGGTGGATTTAAACTTGGAGTGGGGCCGGGCGCACGGGTTGGAGGCTGGATGTGGATCTGTTACCGGATACTGGGTTCTGTTCGAAAATTTTGTGGACCATTAAGAACTACGTTGAATGGAATGAGAACAGGATGGTTTCACCGTCTACGGTGTGGGAGGCATTAAGAGTGGTGATTAGGATGGCGATCATCTCGTGTAAGTGAGAGTCAGGAGGTAGTGGATGAAATTCTGGGTTGGATAGGGAGTTTGCGAGTGACCCAACGCCAGAGCTCCTAGCGCGCAGGAAACAGCTGCAAATACAGTTTGAGCTACTGTCCATGGGTTGGTTGGTGCGACAGCTGCGGCTCTTAAAGGGGATGGTCTATGAGTATTGGGAGAAGGCCAGACAACTGTTTGCTCATCAGCTAAGGTGGCAAGAGGCTGCCAGGGAGATTGTGTACATATGGGATTCGGGGGGTGGGTTGGCCTCTACGCCAGAGAAAATTCATGAGATGTTTTGTTCTTTTATGGGGGGTTTTACTTGTCGGAGCCACCAGAGGATGAGGAGGAGGTGGTTATTTTTGGAGGGCATGGAGTTTCCTCAGGTGGGGGATGAGTTGGGGGGGACACTGAAGGCACCAATGGGGCTGGAGGGGGGTCTGCAGGGCTGTGGGTAAGATGCAGGCAGGGAAGGCGGCGGGGCCTGATGGGTTCCCGATAGAAGTTTACAAGACGTTCGCAGACCAACTGGCCCCTTTGGTTCTGAAGACGTTTAATGACTCATTGCGGGGGTTCCCTTACAGAGACATTGAAGCAAGCGTCCATCTCCTTCTTTCTGAAGAAGGACAAGGACACCACAGAGTATGGGTCATACCACCCAGTATCTGCTTCATTTAGATGCACAGCTGTTGGCTAAAATCCTTGTGTTGAGCCCTGCCTCCCGGAGGTAATGGGGGACGATCAGAGGGGGTTTGTGAAGGGATGAAAACTGTTTTCTAATGTGAGGTGACTACTTAATGCTGTTCTTACACTGGCCGAGGGATCAGAAGTAGAGATTGAAGTGTCTCCGGATGCCGAAAAGGCATTTGACAGGGTTGAATGGAGCTACATGTTCGCGGTCCTGAAAAGTTTGGGACAGGCCCTGGGTTCGCATTTATGGTACGGCAATGATATGAAGCGCTGGCTGCTCGTGTTCGAACGAGCAACATGACTTTGGGGTCATTCAGGCTGCACAGGGGGAGCGAGACAGGGATGCTGTAAGTCCCCACTGTCGTTGGTGTTGGGGATCGAACCACTGACGATAGCGTTGAGGGCTTCAACAAAAGTGGAGGGGAATTGTGAGGGCAGATGACTTTCCCTACATGTTGGGAATTCAGGACCAGGTATGGACGAGATAAAGGAAGTATTGCAGTGTTTTGATTCCTTTTCAGGATATAAATCAAATGTTAGGAAGAGTGAATATTTTGAGGTTAGCCTCTGAGGGCTGCCATGCCGTGGGCGGCATGGTAGCACAGTGAGTAGCACTGTTGCTTCACAGCTCCCGGGCCACAGGTTCGATTCCCGGCTTGGATCACTACCTGTGTGGAGTCTGCACATTCTCCCTGTGTCTGCGTGGGTTTCCTCCGGGTGCTCTGGTTTCCTCCGACAAGTACCGAAAGATGCGTTGTTAAGTGAATTGGACATTCTGAATTCTCCCTTTGTGAACCCGAACAGGTGCCTGAGTGTGGTGACTAGGGGCTTTTCACAGTAACTTCATTGCAGTGTTAACGTATGCCTACTTGTGACAATAAAGATTATTATTATTGAGGAGAGTTGCTGGGTTGGGGAGGTTACCAGTCCATCTGACGGGGACTAGCTTTCGCTATTTAAGTGTTCAGTTGGCGGGGATCGGACACAACTGTGCAAACTGGTGTATACAAGCTTGGCGAGCCGAGTCAGAGTAGACATACGGAGAAGGGACAGCCTTCCACTGTCACTGGCAGGCTGAGTTCAATCTATTAAGATGAACATTTAGCCGCGATTTGTATTTTTATTTCAGTGCCTCCTAGCTTTTCTACCAAAGTAGTTTTTTTGGGAAATGGAGTGGTTTAAATTAATCTTCATATGGGTGTGAAGAACACCTCAGATGGGGAGAGGAGTCCTACAGAGGGAAAGGCAGGTGGGCGGTGAGGGGTGTTGGTGCTGCCAAACTTGTTGTATTATTACTGGGAGGCCAATGCGGAGAAAGTGTTGGGCTGATTTGGGGATCAGGAAGTTAGTTGAGTACGGGTGGAGTCGGGATCATTTAGAGGAACAGGTCCGGAGGCCCTGGTGACGGCATCTTTGCCTTTTTTGGCAGCAAAATATTCTGTGAATCCGGTGGAAGTCTCCACGTGAGAAATATGGCGGCAACTCCGTCAGCATTTTCATTTGGGGCAGATGTCAAGGTGGGCCCCAATTTGTAGGAATATGAAATGAAAATCGCTTATTGTCACGAGTAGGCTTCAATGAAGTTACTGTGAAAAGCCCCTAGTCGCCACATTCCGGCGCCTGTTTGGGGAGGCTGGTACGGGAATTGAACTGCGCTGCTGGCCTGCCTTAAAAGCCAGCGATTTGGCCCACTGTGCAAAACTAGCCCCTTAGTTTTTCAGCTGGCAAAATTGGACACTACATTCAGGGGGTGGAAAGATAAGGGGCTAGAGAAGGGGAGGGATTTGATTCTGGAGGGGCGGATTGCGAGTTGGGAAGAGTTGAAGGACAAAGCAGATCTTGGGAGACAGTATAGGTTCAGATATTTCCAGGTTCGGAACTTTGCATTTTCAGCTTTCCCGGAAGCACTGGCATCCATCTTGTCAGAAAGGATTCTCTCCTGTGTGTGTGTGGGGGGGGGGGGGGGGGGGGGGGGGGGGGGAAGAGTAGCACACCTGGGATATAAAGGCGGATTATGGGTGAAGAGCAGGTTTTGGTGGATAAGGTGATGGCCAGGTGGGAGGAGGACCTTGGACCCATTGTGGAGGAGGAGGTGTGGACTGAGTCCCATCGTAGGGTGAATGCTACATCATGCTGCACGAGGCTGAGCTTGATTTAGCTAGGTGGGGTTACAGCGGACCTCACTAGGGCCAGGATGAGCCATGTTTGTGAGGAGGTGGAGGATAAGCGTGAGAGGTGCTTGAGAGGGCCTGCTCAGCATAGGCACATGTTCTGGTCCTGAACCAAATTTGTGGGCTGAGATCCTCTTTCCACACCAGATCCGCAATCCTGGATATTGACAGAGCCCTGTCCGTTAGTCGCTGTATTTGGGGTATCGGAGCAACCAGAGTTGGGGACAAGGGTGGATGCACTTGCCTCCGCTTCGCTGTTGGCCTGGCGACGAATACTGCTGAGCTGGAGGCATGCGACGCCACCCAGTGCGAAGCATGGCTGAGTGATTTAATGGAATTCTTGTACCTCGAGAAGGTCAAGTTCATGATAAGGGGGTCGATAAACAGGTTCTATCGCAGATGGCGGCCTTTCATTTTGCACTTTAGACAGCTGGTCACCATTAGCTGTTACCCGTATTGGGGTTCCAATGTTATTGCCTGTATTTTCTAATATATGTGTCGGTATTGTTGTGTTTTGGCAACCTTTAGTTATAAAATGTTGAAAGTTCAATAAAAATATTGTTTAAAAACAAAATCCAACATCGCACCGCTTAAGCCAAAGCTCACAACAATTCCTGGCGACCCTAAAAAGAAACAATGTGGGTGATAGCCAAAGCATCTTAGCCATTTAAATGACAAAAACCACTTACTCCAATATCCTGATGTTAAATTTTTATTATTCAGTTGTAATGATCCATTCAGCATCTTCACACAGTAGACCCAATAATTCCTATAAATCAGTTCACACTGCATCGTCAGCATGTATTCCTTAAATCAAAATGCTGAGGAAGATCAACATGGAATTGGTGGTTCAGTAGATCGTAACACATTTTTACACATTAGCCACCTGGATTAAAATGCAGAATCCCACCGTGTTCTGGGGGTGTAAGTGATGCGAGCGTGGCTAAGTTTATTTCCCATCCTTACTTGCCGCAAGAAGATGATGACAGACCATCTTTTTAAACCGCTGATCCAAACCAGGGAGATGATTGAGCGCAGACGCTGAATGGCATGTTCGGCTAATTCATGGGGCATTAAGAGTCAACCACATGTACTCCCTCACTCTCACACTTGCATTAATAGTGAACCATCTGCACAGAATGGTAATCCTGCACTAATGACAAATTTAGTCAAATGGAGCACAGAGATAGGTGGGTGAAAAATGCAAGTGTTTGCCCTGGCATTGCATTGCTTGCAATGTTTTTCAGAGACTGGGGTTAAGGTTATATGTTGAAAAGAGTAAAGGGTGTGTTGACATGCACATGCACAGTAATGGATATAGTTAGATATCTGACCTCCGACTAGCAGGTGGGGGACAGAGATTCATCATGTGACTCCAGCAACTGGGCATGTTGGTAGTAAGTCATACTAGAGGACAGTCGCATTCAAAGTAGCTCCAGGAGAATTCACTAATCGTAACCGTTTGTATCATAGTTTCTTTAATTATCTTCCCACATTTTCATTTTGTCAATAAATTATCTTACTGGTAAAGAATCAGATGTTCTGTGTGCATCTTTACCATGGGCACACACAGAACACAACAAAGGGGTCTTTACTCTGTATCTGTGTCATGGTCTTCCTCACCTGGGAGCAATATTCAAATTGTCCAATAAGTGGGCAACGCATGTCCTTCCCCAGTACCATTGTCCCTCGTCTTGCTGAATGCAATGTCATTAATCAATGGAAGCCCCAGCCTAATGTGAAAAAAAGAATCAACACTACACCACAAGGACAAAAACTAGGGGACTCAACGGCATGCTGTATTGTGTTGGCATCTCTAGAAGTTCAATTAAAAAGTAGCTCAGCCAGATAGGATGCAGGTCCGATCTCTAACAACTAACACCAGAATCTGGCTGTCTCGTATGATTACTGAGTGCTGCAGACCTATTGCCAAAGTACTTGGCACAAGTGTGCTCATTTTCACTGAGATGCTGGAACGATATCACATCACTCGGCATTCTAGTCTCTTATGCGAGAAAGGCACCATTCTTCTAAACTTCAAATTATTGGGTAATTCCGAAGGTAGATTCAATACTGTAATGAACCAAAGTCATACCTGATTGGCATGTGTGCACAATATTATCATCAGATGCAAACTGCAAGAATGTGCCACCTCACAGTACCAACACATCTATTGCCAGTGAATACGTGCACACACAGAAAAAAATTTTTTTTTGGAATAAATATTATTTCATGTAAACTAATGTCTGTAATACCCTTTTCAAACTGACCTTCAGGAATCATTTGCTGCACATCATGTAAAGTCCCCAGTCTGTTCATCTTGAGTCCATTAATCCTCTCTGTACTTAATTTCCTTTACAGCTTTCTAAGTATACACATCTTCTATCTTATAACAGCTGCCGGGTGGATTTTCTTTGCATTTGCCACTGCTGAATTTTTAAAAGAAGGTTATTGAATGCATGGAGCAATGGTATGTTTTTATTAATTCACAGTGCATGTTCTGAACACACCAAAAATTGCAAATATTTTTTTTTGCTGTAGAAATGATCCTGCAGTTTTCAAAAGGTTAAACCCTCTCCTCACGCTGCCCTGCGAAAGACACATGCTTGTGTTTCTTATCTGCTGTTTCAGACGGGTATCAGCAAGTTCCCCTAGGGCCTGAATGCATCAATCCATAGCTCATCCATCCTTTTGCTTTCATCTGAGCCTGTATTTATTTTTCTCAAAATACACATTTATTTACCAACAAAAAGATCAATCCAAAAGCTCCACAAGATCTTCAACCCTACAATAAAATCACTGCTTCAAAATGGCATTCAACAATTTTATTCTGTTATTCCATATTTACTGTGATATTCTGTGATTGTTTACCATTTTTAGGGTTCTAACTTAAAACATTCAGCATTCAAATTGATAGAAGTGTTTGGTACAGTACATGATAAATATTACATGACATTTTCCCGCTACTGTGTAGGAATGCGCACAGGCACATTTACCTGCCCAGTGTTCATTTAACCATTCACTTTCTATGTCCACACATTGTGCTTGTGTGTACAAGTGCTATCCTCCTGCCTAACACACATGTTAACTCTGAATGTGCACTTGGAAGAATCTACTGGTAGAATGGTTAGCACTGCTGCTTCACAGCGCCGGGGTCCCGGGTTCAATTCTGATCTCGGGTGGCTGCCTGTGTGGAGTTTGCACATTCCCCCCCCCCCCCCCCCCCCCCCCCCCCCCCCCGGGTGTCTGCATGGTTTTCCTCCGGGTGCTCCAGTTTCCTCCCACAGCCTAAAGATGTGCAGGTTAGGTGGATTGGCCATGCTAAAATCGCCTCTCAGTGTCAAAGGTTGGGTGGGGTTACAGGGATCGGGTGGCTAAGTGGGGTGCTCTTTCGGGGGGTTGGCGCAGACTCGATGGGCTGAATGGCCTTCTTCTGCACTGTGGGGATTCTATTCGATGATAAAGTAGCCCATTTTGCACGACTTCTCCCTTATTCACAGCCACAGCACTGGTGCAGTTTCATCATGGAGTTCTGCTTTCTTTCAAAATGTAAATGTTGCACAACATGTCCATTGTAGAACTGACTCAAATTGTATGTTAAAATAACTTCAGGTCATAAAAAATATTGTATGGGAAATGTGATTATTTTCTGTTGAGTAGCAATCTTAGGGGCTGGTTTAGCTCCCTCGGCTAAATCGCTGGCTTTTAAAGCAGACCAAGCAGGCCAGCATCACGGTTCGATTCCCGTACCAGCCTCCCCGGACAGGTGCCGGAATGTGGTGACTAGGGGCTTTTCACAGTAACTTCATTGAAGCCTACTTGTGATAATAAGCGATTTTCATTTTCATTACCTTGCACACATATGAGAATAATAGCCATAACTGCATTCAACCTGTATCGGAAATTTATTTCAATATTGGAACTCTCTCATTACTAGTATGAAAAATTCTACCAGGCTGGCATGCATATACATCCCTGTTGCTGACCACTTTTAAGTGCATTGAACCATTATTTTGTTTGATGGGAAGAGCTTATGAACAGATGTCTAGTTTGACTATCCATTCAATGGCCTCCTGAGATGCTGAGTGGAGAAACTAGGTGCCTCCAGGAACAAATGTTACTCTGCAGGTTCAAGTACAAAATTTAAGTACTGCAACTGCTGGCAATCTAAACTAAAAACAGAAATACTTCGTAGGTCAGGCAGCATTAGTGGAGGGAAAAACAGAGTTAATGGCCTAAATTTTCACACTAGCAGAGGCCTAAATCCGGACATTCTGTCCTCCATCATTTTTGCAGGGGGTGGGGCAATGGGTGTGTGTTCTAAATATGTCCATGGTTCACGGAGGTAGCTGCCCATATAAATCTATAAAGCTCTTGTGAGCTTTTGGTGAAGTAGGTGCCCGAAACCCAAAGTGTGCAGATTAAACCTGACAGGAATAGGTTGAACCTTGTGGATTTGTTTACATAGCCAAGGTAAGGTATCCCTTTGGATATGGTCCTGGGACACATTTGGGAGAAGTACAGCTGGGCTTTTCACGGTAACTTCATTGCAATGTTAATGTAAGCTTACTTGTGACAATAAAGATTATTGTTAGATAAGGCACCTTTGAAGTAGATCATGTGTCCTTTGGGATTATTAAAAGTAGTATGATTATATGTAAAAACCTCTTGTGGCCTACAAAAGAATTGTTGAAGTGGTTAAGGCAATGTCCAAGCTGTCATAGCTGCCAAAACTCATTGGAACTATCAAATTTGTCAAGAAATGTAATTCTGCTGAGCTTGAAATGTAAAACATGTGTGGAGTATAAAAAATAAATGCCTACTATTTCACTCTATCTGTTGACATAAGCCTGAGGACTATCATTGGTTGATGGGGATGGTTTAGCACGCTGGGCTAAATCACTGGCTTTTAAGGCAGACCAGCAGCACAATTCAATTCCCGTACCAGCCTCCCCGAACAGGCGCCGGAATGTGGCGACTAGGGGTTTTTCACAGTAACTTCATTTGAA
This sequence comes from Scyliorhinus canicula, assembly GCF_902713615.1. Classification (NCBI taxonomy): domain Eukaryota; kingdom Metazoa; phylum Chordata; class Chondrichthyes; order Carcharhiniformes; family Scyliorhinidae; genus Scyliorhinus; species Scyliorhinus canicula. Next base: position 22,803,495 of record NC_052147.1, read on the forward strand.
GCCTACTTGTGACAATAAGCGATTTTAATTTCATTTCATTTCATTGTAGGATGTATGCTGCATGACTGATTTTGCAACTCAACATTTTTTTTTTTTTTATAAATGTTTTTATTCAGTTTTCGTATTTTATATTGAACAAATTACAAATTGTTAGGAGAGAGAAAAAAAAACAAACAAAAACAAACACGCAAAAATTAACATACATATTTACAGGTAAGCATCTTCGTAGTAGTAACTGCGCCCCCCCCCCCCCTCCCCCCCTCAACATGTTTATTTAGCTTGGTTTTGGGCCTTAGCTAGCCATCGAACCCCCGTAACGAACCTGTAGCCCCCCCCCCCCTCCCGCTACCTTCCCCCGACTATTCTTCCTCTTGTACATTGGCCACAAATAGGTCCCGGAACAGTTGCATGAATGGCTCCCACGTTCTGTGGAAGCCGTCGTCCGACCCTCGGATGGCAAATTTGATTTTCTCCATTTGGAGAGATTCCGAGAGGTCGGACAGCCAGTCCGCAGCTCTGGGCGGTGCTGCTGACCGCCAGCCAAACAGGATTCTACGGCGGGCGATCAGGGAGGCAAAGGCAAGGGCATCCGCCCTCCTCCCCAGGAATAGATCTGGCTGTTCTGAAACCCCGAAGACCGCCACTATCGGGCATGGCTCCACCCTCACTCCCACCACTTTGGACATTACCTCGAAGAAGGCTGTCCAGTACTCCACGAGTCTGGGGCAGGACCAGAACATGTGGGCGTGGTTGGCCGGGCCTCTTTGGCACCGTTCACATCTGTCTTCCACCTCCGGGAAGAACCTACTCATACGGGTTCTTGTTAAGTGGGCTCTATGTACCACTTTTAGTTGCGTCAGGCTGAGCCTTGCGCACGTGGAGGTGGAGTTGACCCTATGCAGTGCTTCGCTCCAGAGTCCCCACCCGATCTCCATCCCCAGGTCGTCCTCCCATTTCCTCCTTGTTGCGTCCAGTACGGTGTCGTCCCTATCTACCAGTCGGTCATACATGTCACTACAGTTCCCTTTCTCTAGGATACTTGCGTCCAGTAGGTCTTCCAGTAGTGTCTGTCGTGGCGGTTGTGGGTACGTCCTTGTCTCCTTTCGTAGGAAGTTTTTGAGCTGCAGGTACCGTAGCTCGTTCCCCCCAGCTAGCTGAAATTTCTCTGTCAGTTCGTCCAGTGTTGCGATCCTGTCGTCCGTGTATAGGTCCCTGACTGTCAGTGTCCCCCCGTCCTGCCTCCACCTTTTGAAGGTGGCGTCGGTCAGTGCTGGTTTGAACCTATGGTTGTTGCAGATGGGAGCCCTGTTCGACATTTTGGTCAGGCCAAGTTGCTGCCGCAGTTGGTTCCAGGATTGGAGGGTGGCTGTCACCACTGGGCTGCTGGAGTGTTTTTTGGGTGGGGATGGGAGTGCTGCCGTGGCGAGGGCCCGGAGGGAGGTTCCCATGCAGGAGGCCTCCTCCGCACGCACCCACTCAGCTTCTGGCTCCTGGATCCATCCCCTTACTCGCTCGGCTGTTGCTGCCCAGTGGTAGAATTGTAGATTCGGGAGGGCTAACCCTCCCCTGGTTTTTGTTTTTTGTAAGACCTTCTTTGGGATCCTAGCATTTTTACCCCCCCATACGAACGCCATGATGAGTTTGTCCAGCGCTTTGAAAAAGGCCTTGGGGATGTAGATCGGAATGGATCTAAACAGGAAGAGGAACCTGGGCAGTACGTTCATTTTGATCGTCTGAACTCTCCCCGCGAGGGAGAGCGGGAGTGTGTTCCATCTTTGCAGGTCCTTTTTAACTTCCTCCGTCAGGCTGGTGAGGTTCCATTTGTGGATCCCTTTCCAGTCATGGGCTATTTGGATCCCCAGGTAGCGGAATTTATGTCGGGCTTGTTTGAACGGCAGCCCCTTTAGTGCTGCCCCCCCCCCCCCCCTTGCGGGTGTAATGGGAAGATCTCACTTTTGCTCATGTTGAGTTTGTAGCCCGAGAAGGCTCCAAACTCTTTCAGGAGCGCGATGATTCCGTCCATGCTGCTTTGTGGGTCCGAGATATAGAGGAGCAGATCATCCGCATAGAGTGAGACTCTGTGCTCTCTACCTCCCCTTCGGATCCCCCTCCAATTTTTTGCTGCCCTGAGCGCGATTGCTAGCGGTTCGATTGCTAGTGCGAACAGCAGCGGGGACAGTGGGCATCCTTGTCTGGTGCCCCTGTGCAGCTGGAAGTATTGGGAGTTGGTATTGTTGGTCTGTACACTCGCCATGGGAGCGTTGTACAGGAGCTTTACCCAAGCGGTGAACCCTGTTCCAAGCCCGAACCGCTCCAGTACCTCTATGAGGTATTTCCATTCGACTCTGTCGAAGGCCTTTTCTGCGTCCAGGGAGACGATCACCTCTTGTGTTCTCTCCCCGGAGGGGGTCATTATCACGTTCAGCAGGCGCCTGATGTTCGCGGTCAGCTGTCTACCTTTGACAAAGCCCGTCTGGTCCTCTGTGACCACCTCAGGTACACAGTCTTCTAGCCTTTTGGCTAGGATTTTGGCCAGTATTTTGGCGTCTGCATTCAGCAGAGATATGGGTCTGTATGACCCACATTCCGTTGGGTCTTTGTCTTTCTTAGGTATCAGCGAGATTGAGGCCTGTGCTAACGTGGGTGGCAACGTGCCCCTAGCTAGCGAGTCTGTGAACATCTCCCGCATGTGCGGGGCCAGCGCTGTCGCAAATTTTTTGTAGAAGTCCGCCGGGAATCCGTCCGGTCCCGGCGCCTTCCCCGCCTGCATGGAGCTAATGCTGTCCATGATCTCTCCCAGTGCTAGTGGTGCTTCCAGATCCCGTTTTCTGCCCTCTCCCACAACTGGTATGTTCAGTCCGTCAAGAAACCGGTTCATCCCAGCCTTCCCCGTTGGGGGCTCTGAGGTGTACAGCTCTTGGTAGAAGGCCTTGAAGGTTTTGTTAATCTTCTCTGGTTCTGTTTCCAACGTGCCTCTGGTATCTCTGATTTGCGCGATTTCTCTGCTGGCTGCCTGCTTTCTCAGCTGGTGGGCCAACAGGCGGCTGGCTTTGTCTCCGTGTTCGTATAGGGCCCCGCGTGCCTGGCGGAGTTGGTGTACTGCTTTCCTGGTGGAGAGCAGGTCAAAGTTCCTTTGTAATTCTTTTCTCTCCGCCAGGAGTTCTACAGTCGGGGCCTCGGAGTATTTATGGTCTACCTCCAGTATGGAGTCGACCAGCTTCTGCCTAGCCACCCTTTCCTCCCTATCTCTTTGCGCTTTGTAGGCTATGATTTCCCCTCTTAGTACGGCCTTAAGCGCTTCCCAGAACGTGGAGGGTGAGACCTCCCCGTTTTGGTTGATCTCAGTGTACTCCGCTATGGCCTGCGCTATCCTTTCGCTGAAGGCCTTGTCAGCTAGTAAGGCACCGTCCAACCTCCATTTGGGGCGCTGGGCCCTTCCCGTCTCTAGCCGCACATCCATGTAGTGTGGAGCGTGGTCTGATATCACAATTGCGGAGTATTCCACCTTGTCTATCTCTGGAAGCACCGTTTTCCCCACCACAAAGAAGTCAATTCTGGTGTACACGTTGTGTACTGGGGAGAAGAAAGAGAATTCTTTCTCCCCCGGGTGGGCGAATCTCCAGGGGTCTACTGCTCCCATCTGCTCCATATAGTGGCTGAGTTCCCTTGCCATGTTTGAGGTTTTCCCCGTTCTGGGGTTTGATCTGTCCGTCGTTGGGTCCTGTACACAGTTGAAGTCCCCCCCCATGATTAGTCGGTGCGTCGCTATGTCCGGGATTTCTGCCATGGTCTTTTGGATGAAGCTCGTGTCGTCCCAGTTGGGCGCGTACACGTTAACTAGAACTACCGGCGCCCCATCCAGGGCCCCGCTGACCATGACATACCGTCCCCCTGGGTCCGTAACCGTCTTTGTCGCCCTAAACATTGTCCTCTTGCCAATCAGGATCGCCACCCCCCTGGCCCTTGCCCCATAACAGGAATGATAGGTTTGTCCCACCCAGCCCTTTCTTACCCGCAGTTGGTCCCGCTCCCTCAAGTGCGTCTCTTGGAGGAAGACTATGTCGGCCCTCATGTTTCTAAGGTGGGTGAGGACTCTAGATCTCTTCACTGGGCCGTTAAGTCCCCTTACGTTCCAGGTGACTATTCTGGTGGGGGGCTTCTGCCCCCTTGCTCCTGTGGGGTTAACCATATTTGTCCGGTGGACGCGCCCCTGCCCTCTGGGGTTTCCCTATGTTAGGGGGCCGTCCAGGATGTCCACTATCACTGCTCTCCCCATGCGGTCGGGTCCCTGCGCTCCGGGGTTCCCCCTTGTCCCGGGGACACCCGCCATGGCCGTCCACTTTGTGTCCGCCACGCGGGTAGTCCCCTGCACTCCGGGGGGCCCCTTCACCCACAGACCGTACTGGGTGGGTGCTTGCAGCAGTTCCCTGTTTCGAGCCCTTGTCTGTGGCACTTTGTGGCCCTATTCCCTTACTGGCCTCTTTTGTCCCTTCGTCCCTGCGTTTCCCCTCCCTGGTCTCTCGCCCCCCGGGTGCCCCCCCCCCCCCCGCTCTATCCCTTTCGGGGATACCCCTGTGTACCCCTCCATTGCCCCTCTCTCCCCCATTCCTGTCCCCATTTGCTCTCCCACCTTTGATGGGTGATCCCCCCCCTCCCCTGCCTGGCGCCTTCCCCCCTGTTGGGGGTGCGCTGCGGCCCTGCTCTGTTGCGCGCCCCCTTCGCTAGCTTTCCTGCTAGCACGGTGGCTCCCCTCTCGGAGGTTGCTGTCCCGCTTCCCCTCTCCCCTCTCCAGTACTCCCGTTCCCTCGTGCCGGGGCCTGGCCTCCCACCTGGAGCGGGCCCTAGGGCATTGGGTTGTTTTCCGTTCTGGGTGTTTCTGCCAGGGGGGAGGGGGCTGGCTTTGCCTCGCCCCTCCCCACCCCCCCGTCGGCATGACGTGTCTCCTTGCCATGGGCCCCTCGTCCCTACTTCCCATGGCGTTTTTCCAGCCCGTGCTCCTCGACGAATCTATTCGCCTCGGCAGGGGCTGTAAAGAAATATTCCTTGTGTTGGTATGTGACCCAGAGTTTTGCTGGGTACAGCATACCAAAACGTACTTTGTTCTTATAGAGAGCTGCTTTCGCTCTGTTGAACTCCGCCCGTCTCTTAGCTATGTCCGCTCCAAAATCCTCGTAGATTCGGATGGCGTGCCCGTCCCAATTGCAGGCTCTATTCTCCTTGGCCCAGCGCAGGATTGTCTCCCTATCCCGGTACCGGTGCAGTCTGGCTATAACTGCTCTCGGTTTTTCCCCTTCCTTGGGCTTCGGGCGCAGTGACCGATGAGCTCTGTCCATTTCCGGTGGGGTGGGAAAAGTTTCCCGCCCCACTAAGGAGCCCAGCATCGCAGCCACGAATGTTGTGGGATTTCTACCCTCTATCCCCTCTGGCAGGCCCACTATCTTGATATTTTGCCTTCTCGAGCTGATCTCCTGGTCGTCTACCCTGCCCTTCAGGCTCCCCTGTGTTGCACTCAGTTTCACCATTCCCCTCTCCAGGGATATGACCCGGTCGCTCGCGTCAGTCGCTGCCTTCTCCAGCTCTTTAATGGTTGCCCCCTGGGCTTCCAGTATCTTCCCTTGGGCTTCCAGTATCTTCCCTTGGGCATCCACTTTCTTCTCCAATCTGGTCAGAACCTGCTGCACCCCTGACATGGCCCTGGTCACTGCTGCCTGTGCTGCGGCCTCTGCGTCTGCTTTTAACTCTGCCTTGAATGCCTGCAGCTGCTCCCTCACCACCTCGGCAAAGGCTTCCTTCCAATTCACGCCCCCCTTTAACCCCAGGGGAGAGGTTGCCCGCCCGTCCAGCTCTTCTGGATGCGGCGAAGCATCCTTCCCGCCGCTTCGCGTGTTGACTCGTTCGCCCGAGCTGGCTTTCCCTTTGCCCAGTCTACTTCCGGTGCCCCCTTTCTCTTGGCTCCTTTCTGGCACTTTTTTCTCCCCCTTCCCCTTCATCTTTTCTTCTCTCCTTGTTCTTCTTTTTCCCCCTTTTCCGCACCCTATTTTTATTTTATTATTATTATATATCTATATATGTATATATATATATATATATATATTTTTTTTTTTTTTAAATTTATTTCCCCTACCCCTTTTCTCTTTACCAGTTTTCTTTTGGGAAGAACAGAAATACAAGTCTCTTTTTTCTTTTTTCCCCACTCAACCAGGAGAGAGAGTCCCTTTGTCTTTGCCACGTGGTGGTCACAGCAGTTGGGGGGGGGGGGGGAGGGGCGAGTGGGCCGGTGGTCGCTGCTGGTTGGGGGGGGGGGGTCCCCGCTGCTGGTTGGGGGGGGGGGGTCCCCGCTGCTGGCTGGGGGGGGGTTGTGTCCCCGCTGCTGGCTGGCGGGGGGGGGGGTTGTGTCCCCGCTGCTGGCTGGGGGGGGGGGGGTTGTGTCCCCGCTGCTGGCTGGGGGGGGGGGGGGGGGTTGTGTCCCCGCTGCTGGCTGGGGGGGGGGGGGGGTCCCCGCTGCTGGCTGGGGGGGGGGGGGGGAAAGAGAAGAGGGGCCGCCGCCGCCGCACCGCTCCTGGCCCGCGTGGGGGGGGGGGGGGATAAGAGGGGCCGCCGCCGCCGCACCGCTCCTGGCCCGCGTGGGGGGGGGGGGGGGGGAGAGAGAAGAGGGGCCGCCGCCGCCGCACCGCTCCTGGCCCGCGTGGGGGGGGGGGGGGGGGGGGAGAGAAGAGGGGCCGCCGCCGCCGCCGCCGCACCGCTCCTGGGTCGCGTGGGGGGGGGGGAGAGAAGAGGGGCCGCCGCCGCACCGCTCCTGGCCCGCGTGGGGGGGGGGGGGGGAGGGAGAGGGGATGGACCTGCTGCTGTTGGGCCCCCCTGTCGCCGCTCCGGCTCCTCCGCTCCGGCTCCTCCGCTCCCGCTCCGGCTCCTCGGCTCCGGCTCCTCGGCTCCCGCTCCGGCTCCTCGGCTCCTCCGCCCCGGCTCCTCGGCTCCTCGGCTCCCCGGCTCCTCGGCTCCGGCTCCTCGGCTCCTCGGCTCCCCGGCTCCTCGGCTCCTCGGCTCCCCGGCTCCCCGGCTCCTCGGCTCCCCGGCTCCTCGGCTCCCGCTCCGGCTCCTCCGCCGGCGCTCCTCCTCCGCCGTCCGGCCTGTCGGGGGGGGGGGGGGGGGGGCTGTTCCTCCTGCTGTCCACCGCTTGCGGGAGCCCCTCTCCCTGCGACCTCCTCGCTCGCCGCCCGGAAGTCCTGTCGCAACTCAACATTAATACAGTTATGGAATAGAAACATTTGTTTTCATAAGAGATTAGTTGAAGGAATTTCAATGTATTATTTATTTTATCAATGTGAGTGATTTCTATAATAATATCATCCATGGATCCATAACTTTATTTTATGCCATTGTAGCTCCTGAGGTTTTCCCATGGTGATTTGGCATGGATGTAAAAGGATGACAGGTGGGGAGCATGGGGGTGGCATGAGATGACACTAGGTTGGCATAGGAGCTACAAAGGGCCATGGGAGTGAGTGGGGAGCATGGGTTGCCATGGAGGTATGTTGGGTCATGGGGGGTGTAGGTGGAGAGGAGATGTTGGCATGGAGGATATGAGGAACTATGCAGGGGTGGTTACGGGGAATGGAGTGACATGTGCTGACATAGATTGGGCATGGAGAGTGTGTGGGATGGTGAGGGGTGTCCTTTCTCTAAAATATACAACGTGATGGTGCACTAAGGCAGACTTTCCGCCAAGCACACCTCCTCACAAGGCAGGCCCTGCACTCATTCCAGGTGGACCCGACGTCCACACTGCAAGTGGCTCCTTTGTCGACTTAGTTAAGCGCTATCCACTTTCTTTGAGAGAGGTTGAAGACAAGGGCCTATACTGCTTGGTCAGTAATGTAGCGTTGGCTCTTTAAGCTGCGTATGCCCCATGGTTTCATCCACCTGCATACTTGGGGCTGGATTCTCCGCCGGCGGGCTGCTCCATTTTTCCAGCAGCCCGGGGGATTCCCGACTGTGTGGGGCTGCCCCACAATGGGAAACCCCATTGACCTGCCAGCGTAACAGGGCATCCCGCTGGTAGGGTGAGCCTGAAATGTGGCACGGCAGGGCAAAGAATTCAGCCCTGGGCTGGATTCTCCGCTGTCGGGATTCTCTGTTGCACCAGCAGTGCACCCACGCCCGGGGATTTCCCGACGGCACGCGGCTGCCCATAATGGGAAATCCCAGTGGCCGGCTGGTGGGACAGAAAATCCCGCTGCTGGTGGGGGTGCGTGGAATTTGGTTCTCCTCTGCTTGGCAGGAATTTTATCTTGTACACACATCAGAATAATAGCAATAATTGCATCCTATAATCTGCACATGCAAATATTTACATAAGATTGTCGATATATTTCAATGAATATATATATTGTGATGAATTTAAAATGTTTATATATATTTCATATTTGTTGCAGTAATGTTACCAAACATCTTGGTATAAAATATATGCAGGCAGTGAATCTACTAAAGCTGCAATTAAGGAGTCATAAAAGTGAGGCAACCATTTACTTGTTTACATATAAATGGCTAATAGTATCCCGGCCGAGTGTGGCGGCGCTGGTTACAGTCCGCAGCTGGCACGCCGGGTTCCTGACCACTGGGACCACACTTTAACTCGGCCCATCGGGTGAGGAGCATCGTGGTTGGGCTAGCCAATGACGCTCCAATACCGTGACGATTTGAGGGCAGCACGGTAGCACAGTGGTTAGCACAGTTGCTTCACAGCTCCCAGGGTCCCAGGTTCGATTCCCAGCTTAGGTCACTGTGCGGAGTCTGCACATTCTCCCCGTGTCTGCGTGGGTTTCCTCCAGGTGCTCCGGTTTCCTCCCACAGTCCAAAGATGTTCAGGTTAGGTGAATTGGCCATGATAAATTGCCCTTTGTGTCCAAAAAAGGTTAGCTGGGGTTACTGGGGTAAGGAGATAGGGTGGAGGGTGCTGGGCTTAGTAGGGTGCTCTTTCCCAGAGCTGGTGTAGACCGAATGGCCTCCTTTAGCACTATAAATTCTATGATATCTATAAGATCAGGGGCTGGTTTAGCACAGTGGGCTAAACAGCTGGCTTGTAATGCAAAACAAGGCCAGCAGCGCGGGTTGAATTCCCGTGCCAGCCTCCCCGAACAGGCGCTGGAATGTGGTGACTAGGGGCTTTTCACAGTAGCTTCATTGAAGCCTACTTGTGACAATAAGCGATTATTATATCTATGATGACACCAGTTTGGAGGGGGCGGAGCATGGCCGACTGGCGTCAAACCGGCGCCGGCCCCGATTTCGGCGTGGAAATCAATTCTCTGCCCGATCACCAATCAGAATTTCGGCGTCGGGCTAGGGAGAATCCTGCCCCACCCTTATGAGAGAATATTTTAAAGCATGTTTTTGGGAGTGGGGTTTGGAAAATGTATTTTCCCACAGCCATCTTGTGTGCTTCAAAGGGACATTGTGTTAATGAGATCTTTATAGATTAAGATCAATCTTGTAATCCATGTTAATCCTAACATTTTTGTGTAATTGTTAAACTAAGGGGAAGTGAAGGAGATTTGTACCATAATCCAATTTTTTCATGTTTGGTAATTTTTTTTTTTCTTGTTGTTAAAACTAATTAGCGTTGCTGTGACTCTGTACCTTAACGTTTTATTTTTTAAAAAGGTTGTTCAGGGAGGGGGGGGGGGGTGATTTCTCTGTCGGCCGAAACTGAAATCGGGAAAGACGATTGGGAGGAGAATCGGTTTTGATGCCGAAACCGTGGCGGGCGCCGGATTCACATAAAATCGCAATTCTTCGGTGCCTCGGCAACAGCATCAATGTGTTCCACTCCGCGCATACAGTAAACGCGGTGTGCATATCATCCCAGCCACCACCCTCCATCTCACCACACCCCAGCCCTCACATCTGCATCCCACCCTCTGCCACACCAACCCCCTCCAGCCGACACCACCTGCCGGTGGGGCATCAAGCGGCCCGCCCAATTGAAATGTCCATAGTAGCCCCCACAAGGGCAGCACCGGACAGGGGCCGCAGAGCATACCACTGGCAAGGGCCTCTCCAGACGATGGCTCTCATGGCAGCAGGGATGGGTGCCAGGGCCTGAGGCCCCCAGGGACCAGGCACCTAATTGGTCAACAGTGCTGGTTGGGCATGGGGGTACGCGCCATGCTAACGTGTTGCCTTTCACCCCCGGCAGACACTGGATATTGGAATTCAACCAGCAATGGTGGGCTGACCGCCGCAGGTCTGGGGGATGCCCTCTGGCTGTACGAGATGGCGCTGCTCGAGGAGGAGAACGCTGCAGCAGCGGAGCCTGGCCCAGAGGAACAGGAGGCAGCTGTGCAGGATGGAGAGAGCCGGCCGCCCAACAGGCCGAGGAGGAGGAGGTGGGACGGAGGCGTCGCATGAGGCCTCGTGTGTACCAGCACCCCCTGTCATTCGAGGACCTGCAGGACCGGGCATGCCAAAGATTCTGGCTGAGCTGGGGGACCGTGCGACATGTCTGCCAGATCATGGCGCCCCTGGTACCACAGCGGAATGGCGGAGGACACCCACTCAGGGTGACGGTCACCCTAACCCTCTACGCCACGGGGTCCTTCCAGGCGCTGGTTGGGGAACTGTCCAGGTTCTCAGAGAGCTCCATGCACAGGTGCACCGGCGCCATCACGGAGGCCCTATATGTCTAGTTGGCATATTACATCCATTTCAATGTGGACCAAGCCCACCAGGATGCCTGGGCAGCGGGGTTTGCCGCCATCGCTGAGATGTCCTGGATCCAGAGGCTGATCGAAGGGACCTGTTGATGACAGGCCACTCTACACAAACTGAAAGGGGTTCCATTCAATGAACGTACAGATGGTGTGTGACCATCAGCTGTGCATCATGTATGCCTGTGGCCAATACCCAGGCAGTGTTACACGATGTCTTCATCCTGGCGCACACGATGGTTCCTGGCCTCTTTAAGACACATCCCCGGCTTGGGTGTTGGTTCCTGGGCAACAGGGGTAATCCACGGCTGTTGTGGTGATGACACTGATCCAGAGGCCATCGAATGACGCTGAGACTCGCTACAACTACGCCCATGACACGACCAGGGGTGTGATCGATGGTGCTTCAGCATTCTGAAGATCTGGTTCAGCTGCCTGGACCACTCTGGGGGGGGCCCCTACAATATAGCGGTGGGAGGATTGCCCACATTGTGGTGGACTGCTGCGTCCTCCAAAACATCACGTAGAGGGGTGACATGCTGGAGGAGGAGGATGAACGCCAATCCTCGTCCGACGAGGAGGATGTAGGGGAGGGCAAGGATGTGCAGGACATGGGGCCTGGGCAGGCACGGGAGGCCGCACTATGTGTCTGTCAGGGCCAACGCACATGGGACGCTCTCATTGCCTCCAGGTTCACCGGCAAGTGGGGTGGGGGTGTGGCCAGGGGCACAGACAGCACATCCGACCTCCACCTGCAGCCCCCTCTGTGATACATATCTGCAACATAACCGGGTGCGGGCGCCGGGTTGGCAGTAACAGTGGAGAAAGTCCATGGGATGGAGCATGATGAAAACCACTTTGCGATGAGCTCTAGTGCTTCGCATTGTGTAACAATGTCTGACTCCTGCCCATAGTAGCACTTTCTACCATTCACCTGGGTGATCCCTGCATGTGAGCTTGTTCTCTATATGTTCTCACATTAAAAACCTGTGCAGAACATTACAACCTGCCTTGGTGCGCTGTCAGAAGAGGGATGTGCTGGCCGTAGAGAGGGCACGGTGGGGTGCCATCACACGGTCCTTTCAATTCCCTGGGGTGGAGGATGTGAGGACCGTGGAGGTGGGACACCAGACTGGTGAGCGCTGGCTGAATTGCGTTTTCCGTGACAAGCACCCCCCCCCCCCCCCCCCCAATGCCCACCCAGTACCCCCCGCACCCCACCGTGCCCTCTCTACGGCCAACACATCCCTCTTCTGACAGCGCACCAAGGCAGGTTGGAACGTTCTGCACAGGTTTTTAATGTGAGAACATATATACAGAGACATGCCATAGCCCCTATCGTTAAACTGTGCCCCACACCCGTGCCAACTGAACTAGTCTAATTTTCTGGCTTTATGAGCCCTAATGCTATGTCTAGGTGGATCTCCACTTGGTACAGCAGGAGTGGAGGCAGCCTGCTGTGATTCCCACCTTACTAACCTAGGTCCCTTCTGGCCCGAGATGCAACAACGTGGAACTGGAGACCTTCTAGACACCGTGGAGGAGAGGTGGGTGACCCTGTATTCCCGGGTGGCACGGAGGCTGCCAACTGCCACGTTTGGCGAGGGCTGAACTCAGGTGGGTGTTGCCCATGGCGCTGACCACCTCAGCCACCTGCGTCCAGCCCTAGAAAAAGGCGACAGTTGGCAGCCTCCTTCCCACCTCGGGGTACAGGGTCACCCGCCTCTCCTCCACGGCGTCTAGCAGGGTCTCCAGTTTCGCGTTGCTGAACCTCAGGCCCGCATGTCTTGTTGCCACCTTGTTGGTTGGGAAGGTGTGTGTGAGGAGTACAGTGTGTACATGCAGCTGCAGCTCGTCAGCCTCCTGAGTGTCAATCACGGACCCAGCGAGTCCTGCACCGCTTCTCATTTGAATCGGTTGTGTTCCACGTGGCATCAGTGCTAGCCCCTCAACGGTCCCCGAATCGGTCCAGGTGCGGCGCCAGTTTTGTTGTCGTAGAAGTCCACGAATCCTGCCCAGGCGTCAACATTCAGTCTCAGGAACGGAGAATCCAGTTGGTGGTCTTGTGAGCCAGTGTTCCATTCTGGGATCTTCACGTCTAGTTACTGACTGGGATCCTAACAACATAATGTGAGGAGTTAACTTATATGAAGCTATAATGGATTGAATCGCCTGCAGATTGAATACTTCAGTCAGTTTCAAGACAGATGGGGTTAGGATCCTTACCTCTAAAGCAGCAAGGCGAGGCTGGCACTGACAGAATGGGCCTCTTTCTGTGCTGTAAAATTCTATGATAGGTGAGCTGTCAGGTGAAAAAGGACACATACGTAAGAAGATTAAGAGCCAGGGTTTCTTTAACCAGGTTGGTGCTATTAAGAATAAATTCACAACTAGTTAAGCAAAATAATAAAAGTTTTATTGGGCTTCACAGAAATCTACGAAAATCACACACAGAGGACGACCAACTTCCACATATATGATGCTGAAGGAAACAAAGGCATTTTAATAGCACTTTGGGGATACACAACAATGATCTGTTCTGGTTCTGGTATTGCAACGTGTATCCATTTCTTTGCATAAAAGCAAAAAAAGCTGCCTATGCCAACAGCAATGGATTTTGTTTCCCAAAACTGATACTGACCGTCTGTTATGACATTATGGATGTGGGATTTAACCCGTTCTTGCTAGTCAAAACGTGTTATATCTGGGCCAATTGTTTTTTTAAATGTGCAACTGGGGAAAATATCATTTCGCATTGGCATTACATAGAACATAGAACAGTACAGCACAGAACAGGCCCTTCGGCCCTCAATGTTGTGCCGAGCAATGATCACCCTACTCAAACCCACGTATCCACCCTATACCCATAACCCAACAACCCCCCCCCCCTTAACCTTACTTTTATTAGGACACTACGGGCAATTTAGCATGGCCAATCCACCTAACCCGCATATCTTTGGACTGTGGGAGGAAACCGGAGCACCCGGAGGAAACCCACGCACACAGGGGGAGGACGTGCAGACTCCACACAGACAGTGACCCAGCCGGGAATCGAACCTGGGACCCTGGAGCTGTGAAGCATTTATGCTAACCACCATGCTACCCTGCTGCCCCCAACTACAACAATTACAACATTCCAATTCCCCGCTGGGTCACTGTCTGTGCGGAGTCTGCACGTTCTCCCTCTGTGTGCGTGGGTTTCCTCCCACAAGGCCCAAAAGACACACTTGTTAGGTGAATTGGATATTCTGCTTTCTCCCTCAGTGTACCCAAACATGTGCGACCCAGGGATTTTCACAGTAACTTCATTGCAGTGTTAATGTAAGCCTACTTGTGACACTAAGATAGATTATTATTATTCCATTGGTGAAATTATCAACATTAACTAACAGAGGATAACATTGCTTCTCTCTCAACTTATTTATATGTGAAGGAGGAATAAAGGTTTTTGCTCAGGCAGCACAAGTCCAATCTAGTTTCTCCAATCATTCGCCAAGTTTATTCAGTGAGTAGTTCACATCTTTGGGGTCAGTAACTGGATTCTGCTGTAGCCGATCTTCACGGAGCTGGAAGCAAACGTGCTGCAGTTGGCCTTGGCAGCCCTGGGTTAGAGTAAGATAAATCAGCCAGTCTGCACTTTTCTGATCACTGTTCCACATCCCCTGCTGTGTGCCAACATGGGGGGAGGAGGGGAAACAAGTATCGGTCTCAACTCTGTTGCTCACGGCCATACAGTCCCTTCTCAAGGCCAGGTTCAGGTTTCTTCATGAACAATGGTAATTTCGCAAAGGTTCCATTTGCTACTGTAGACTGAGTGGTCACATGATGATGCATCTATTGTGTTAGGTACACTGGTATAACACTGGCTGAAACTGGATGCAGCTTAGATCAAAAACACACTCCAGACCTTGAAGTTAGTTCAATCAGGTTTATTGAACTAATAGCACAGTTAGCACAATTCTGTGAGGTTGACTCTCTGCTAACTTAAGTGTGGTTACTCTGTCTGACTGAACCAGACTAGCTATTAGCCATGTGGTGGAGGTGCGAGATTGTAACAACACCCTTGACTGACTCTCTAGATGTTCATCAGTGGAAAGAGGCGGAGTGTCAGTGCCTCGTGTCTTTTATAGTCAGATTCCACCCCTGAGTATCCTGCCTGCTTATTGGCCATGTCCTGTTCTCTGTGTCCATTAGCTGCTTGTCTGTGCCTGCCTGTATATCATTATGTGTGTGTCTGCGTATCATGACAGCACCTACTTATTGTGTGACAGGAGTGTAGGAATTCTCCCGAGTGCAGGCAGAGCACAAGCTTCTAGAAATGTTCAAACTTGTGAATAAACTACTGTTGTTCAAAGACCTTGGCCGTCAGTTATTGGAACCCTCTACAACTACCCTCCTTAGACTTCAGCTTATCCAAAAGGCTGCTGCCCATGTCTTAACTCACACCAAGTCGCATCTCTCTACTTGTTGACATACATAACCCGCTCATTTAAATGTCATTCTTGTTTTTAAAATCCCCACGTGGCCTCCCTTCCCCGTGTAACCTTCAGCCTCATAGCCCTCTGAAATCTCTGTACTCCTCCAATTCTGTTTTTTTTCTGCACCGCCACCAGCATCAAGGCTCTACGCGCTGGAATTCCCCCACCAAACTTGATAATTCTTCTAGCTCTCATCATAGAATTTACAGTACAGAAGGAGGCCATTCGGCCCATCGAGTCTGCACCGGCTCTTAGAAAGAACACCTTATCCCCATACCCAGTAACCCCACCCTACTCTCATCTACTTTAAAAAGCTCCTTCAGACCTAACATCTTGTCTGTGTTTTTGGACATCGGTTCTAATGCGCCAAGTGGATTGTGTGTAAAATTATTTTTTATAACATCCTGCAAAATGCCTTTCAGTGCGAGGGGTTATATAAATGCAAGTTGTTGTTGAGGTAATGGGCGACAACCGACACTCCAGGAGCCCAACCCGAGGAAGAAAATGGGAGTGGAATGCCAGAATAAAATGACAGGAAAATAATGATTTGTTATGTTTTCAATAAAAAGGTAAATTGCGCCATTGTGTGGCCAGCAAGGGGGGGGGGGGGGGGGGGGGGGGTGGAGGTTGCATGAGCTGCCTGACAATATTTAATCTATTTCAGTCACAAGACATTAGCCAAATTTCCACATTCATATCGAGAGAAAAATAATAACGAAAACGGTTTTCATAAATACAATCCGATTTTTAAAATTGTGAACTTCAATTGCTAAATGACCATCCCAATGACATGGATCAGAACATGATGTGGCTGAGGTAGGGCTCAAATTATCATGGGAATTAGCCTGTACGACCTTAAGAAAAACAGTCCATGTCGGCCAATGTAAAAGGGATACTACATATTTAATAGCTGTTTCTTGAATAAACTGGAAAAAAATTGAGCCTGTCATTTTTGGACATGGTCTAGAAATGTTCACACAGTCCCTGGAGGATTTAATTATTGCATCTTCTCAGTCAGTCCAATTCGATTGAACCAAAAAGGTCATTCAGCACAGTCCATTTCTGTTAGAGTAAAGAGTGACTGAACCTTGACACTCCATTTATCCTCCACTCTCTGCCACCAGGAGATAAAACAATATAAAGTGATGTACCTGACAAGAGAGGGAGCCTGGATTCCAGTTTATGAGAACGTAGTCAATGCTATCAGACTCAAGGTCACATAATTTTTCACCCTGCTTTCGAACTGCACTATCAAGATGTAATTTCATCAATATTCTTCCCAGTAAATTATCTGTCGACAGAACACTACATAACTGCTTTTTCCAAGTCTTCAATCTAGCCAAATGGTTCGTGCACAACACATGGCTAGACTTGTGACAGGAAAAAAAAAGAGAGGATTCAGTCAATGTGTCATTCACGCAATAATAAATGAGAATGCATGGCTGATAAGCGGCGTTCAATCAATAAAAAAAATTCTATTAAACTACCCTCAAATTATCAGAGCTATACAGGGCTAGTGTGTCCAGGAAGTGTTTTTTTCGAAGTCTGGACCTATGGCAACTTAACATTCAATAGCCCAGTTAAAAAACACAGGAGATAAACTATTGTGCTGCAGTGCCTGGCTTCTACCGGTAGAGAAAATAACAATCTACACTCGAGGCTACTGCCTAATGCTGGCTGAATAGGTGAACCACGTTTATTGAGAGATTCTAGCTGACATTAAAGGTGATTGCATTGCACAATTCTGCTCACTTTTGGGTTCAGAATTATATTGTTTTTTAAATTATTTTTTAATTTAAAGTACCCAATTCAGATTTTTTTTCCAATTGGGGGGCAATTTAGCTTGGCCAATTGACCGACCATGCACATCTTTTGGGTTGTGGGTTGTAGACATGGGAGAATGTACAAACTCCAGACGCAGTGACCCAGGGCCAGGACAGACCCGGGTCCTCAGTGCCGCGAGGCAGCTGTGCTAACCACTGCACCACCGTGCCGCCCCTGGGTTCAGAATTACATCCGAGTGTGTTTCTTCTGCAACTTTGCATAACTCTTGCAGCAAATTAATTCCAATAAATAACAAAAAAAAAAACCTGCTGCTCTTTGATCAGGAATTCACCTCGCCATCACGAATAACAGATGAAAAGTACATTATTTTTGTCAAACAGGTTGCAACTGTGGTGATCTATTAAACACAGTCGGCCATATTTTATCTCGGCCGGGCAGCTCGCTCGACTTGCCCTTACGGAAAGTTGCTGGAAGCGTGGAGTGCTGACATTACAATGATGGAAACAGGACATCTGGGTCCAGAACTAACTGTTGAAGAAACCGTACGTGTCCTTAAACAGATTGAAGAATTGTGAAATCAGCAGCACAGAGACGGAGAAGGCATTGTAAGTTAGAACTGGTGAAATGCGTCTCCTTCTTTAAGGAGGGATAGACTTGCATTGCAGGCAGCTCAGAGAAGATCTACTTGCTTGATTCCAGAGATGATGGGGCTATCTTATCAGGAAATGTTGAGCAGGTTGGGTTTACACTCAATGGAGTTTAGAAGAATCAGAGGTGATCTTACTGAAGCATACAAGATTCTGAGGGGGCTTGACAGGATAGATGCGGAGAGAATAACCCATGTTAATCCTCATGGGGGAAATATAGAACTAGGAGTCACAGTTTCAAAAGAAGGAGTCCCATTTAAGACTAATGAGGAGGTAATTCTTCTCTCAAAGGGTTGTTCATCTTTGGAATTATTTTTCCTGGTAAGCAGCAGAGCCTGGGTTATCGAATATATTCAAGGCTGAATTAGATAGATCTTTGATCTACAAGGGGACTCGAGGGTTATGAGGAAAGACAGGGAAGTGGAGTTAAGGCCACAATCAGATTCCATTCCAATTCTTTTCCTCCTAGTGGTGCATGGAGGCAGACTTTCGTCTGTCACCATAGCTAGTTATTCCTGGAATCCCTCCTGCTCTTACTATCAGCCATTGGCATGTTGGGAAGGATTTGCAGCTTGACACTCAACCTGTTTATAATAATAACAATAATCTTTATCGTCACAAGTAGGCTTACATTAACACTGCAATGAAGTTACTGTGAAAAGCCCCTAGTCACTACATTCCGCCACCTGTTCGGGTACACAGAGGGAGAATTACTTGGTGCTGATCACAATATCCAATGCATTTCAATGTCGAGCCCAGACAGCAAGACATCACAGAGCGAAGAGCAGCAAGTCACATTTAACTGCGCATTCCCTTTCCTGAAGCTGCTGTCGCATTTGAAAACGCTGGCAAGCGCTACTCACCTCACTCGCGCGCTTTGGGCAGAAAATTAGTCAAGTACTTTGCCACAAAGGTGAAACCAGTCAACCAAAAAATGATGGCTTAAAATTATTTAAGCTAATATTTCTTGTCCTGCACCAATCAACACATCCTTCATTTTTTTTTTTTTGCAGTGTTGTGTCCAATTCATTTCAGCACTCAGGCCATTTAAACGTTTTTGTGCAGATGTTTACGAAAGCTGTGCAGTCTGCACGTGAACCTTCAGGATACTGCTCTGAGCATGGTGACATACAGAGATTCTCTAAGTTACAACGATTTGCCCTTACTCTATGGTAAGTGGAGTGTGGACTTGTTGCTCACTGGTTCCTCCATGGTCCTTAAGCACACATTAGAACCCTTGCTCGAGAAATGTAGTGAGGGGTGGTGGTTGGGGTGGGGATTTTCATACATATTTTGTGGGGAGGGGGGGCTTTGTAATATTCAATTGTATGTCACAGCAGTATGGAGTTTGCATGCTGTAATCACTTTTGCTGGACGCTTTGCAACTAAAGCCCCGAAAGGGATCACTCTGGAAGTTGCTACCAGACAAGTACGGGCGGCACGATAGCACAATGGTTAGCACTGTTGCTTCACATCGCCAGGGATCTGGGTTCGATTCCCAGCTTAGGTTACTGTCTGTGCGGAGTCTGCACGTTCTCACCGTGTGTGTGTGGGTTTCCTCCGGGCGCTCCGGTTTACCTCCCACAAGTCTCAGAAGGCGTGCTTGTTACGCGAATTGGATATGCTGAATTCTCCCTCTGTGTGCCGAACGGGCACCAGAATGTGGCGACTAGGGGATTGTCACAGTAACTTCATTGCAGTGTTAATGCAAGGCTACTTGTGACACGAACAAAGATTATATTAGTAAAGATGCAGCTTGTTTTTTTGACTTATTGCTTTGCTTTCAAGCTGTCAATGCATTTAAGGAGGCAACATAAACCACAGCAGTCTATGGTATAAAATTCTGTTCAAAGGAAGTTGGGTAAAGGACAAGTAAAAATAAAATGAAATAAGTCTTTCCTTTTAAAGAAAAAAATCACGGGGATGAAATTCATTTTGAGATAAAATGAGTGCTGGGGAAACAATCGCCTTGTTTTACAATCAAGATCAGGGAAAATGGCTGCTGATTACCCAGACTGTGGTGACTTTCGCTGCCACTTGTGTCTTCGCTTTTTACGTATATCGTGCTAAAATACAAACAATACATTCAACTAACCGGAAGGTTTTTTTTTGGAAAACCCATAGCCTTTACTGTTCTCTCTAACTTTGACTTTTTAATACCCGACATTGGACTTCCACTTGACTTTGTCTCAAGGCATAAACCAACAACAACCCACCATCTGCCATTGCTTGGTCCAATGGAGGCTTTCTCGGGCCAAATTTAATACTGTGTGGTCAGAACTGGCAGGGAGATTGCAATTTTCTTTAATTAGGGACTCGGGAACCTATTATTTGGTCCCAATCTAGCAGATGGCAGGCTGCTATTCCATTCCCTGCTCTCTGCACAATCTGGTCAATTAAGTTGGAAAACCGGATGCTCATATTAGACCACCTTTAACTCTGGCCAAATCACACTTGCATTTCTGGTGTTCATTAGGCGGAGGACCGATAGAGCACACGCAGTGCTTCTGTTTTAGTTTTGCTTCTGTTGAGACATCCAGTTATGCCAGCAACGCAGGCTCACAGCAACATCAGAAAACTCAATCATAATATCCCAGTGAGAGCAATCTTTCTTAATATCTTCATTGAATCAGCATCCCCCCCCCCCCACCCTCCGTATACTGACGTGCATTCCTTAAAGCATCAGTGTTTCAGTTAAATGCCCAACTCACTGTCATTCCAACAGTCCCAATTCCTTTCAACCAAGCCTCCTTGAAAAGAGAAAGAAAACGTCCTGCATGACCAATCGAACAAACTTAAAACATGAATGATGACACGGTAACTTTAATGTAAAGTGGATGGTTCCATTCTGCAGCTTCAAATAATAACAGCTACATCCACCCTGTTCAGTGACACAGTCAGCAAACTTGTAGGTGTTATGGGCCAGGGTTTAGAGAACCCCAAACTGTATCATGGAGTTCACCCGACCCATAACTTTGAATAGATTGTGGTATGGGGAGGACACGGCCCACTCTACAGGTGTGGTACAGCAGAAATAGACAAGTATTTTTTAAAGCAAAACAATGTTTATTCTATGAACTCAAGTTAACCTTTTTAAAACTGCGAACATCTTAGCAACCATTAATTCAAATACTACCCCCAAAGAACACAACACTAAGTAATCCGTAAGCTGTCCTTTTAACATCCAGAAGACTTAAAACATTTTTTAAACAGAAGCACATGATGTTTACATTCACTACTGAAAACATTTATAATTCTGAATTTACCAAATGATTAAGAGATAGTCTTTTCATGGCCGAGAGATCAACAGTGCACTTGCTCTGTCTGGCTTCAGCTCCAACACTGAAAATGAAACTAAAACGCACCCTGCAGCAAACAGCCTAAAACAAAAGTAAAAAGCTGGCACACAGCCCAGCTCCACCCACTCTCTGACATCACTGCAGTAGTAAACACCCATTTCTTAAATGTACTCTCACTACAGATATGTATATACGCACCCATTTATAAACACTCATTTCTTAAAGGTACTCTCACATTTCAGAATTGTACCCAAACCACTGCTGGTACCTGGCCCTGACACACACATCACCGGGGGGGGGGGGGGGGGGGGGGGGGTGCAGCAGGCGACAGTAGATGCAACTGTAGAAAGAAAATTTGCACCTGTGTGTTTAATGACGTAGGATGAGAACAAAATAGTAAATACAGTGGCACCGGTTATTGCGGGTAACAGAGGAACAGGGAAGGTTAATCAGTCCCTGAAGCCTGTCCTGCCCATAATATGCAAAACTTACTTCAGTATAAGAGCTGGGTGTTTGACTCTTCAGACTTTTGTTTGTAACATTCGACCTGCTTTGTCACAGGAAACATGTGTTGTGCACCTATTAAATATTTTCTCCTTCTTCAATCCACTCCCCAAAAATCGTCAGGCAGTCTGTTGAGTTTGCCACACCTCTCAAAAGTCAAAAACAAACATGTGCAATAACAACCACCCAGTGAGAAAATGTACTCCCGGCGTAATCGCTGGGGTACTAAGTTTAAGTCCCAGCAGCCTATTCGGTAACCGCCTATATTTTTACAATCCATAGAATCCCTACAGTGCAGAGCGAGAACATTCAGTCCATTGAGCCCACCGACCCTCTGAAAGCGCAGTCTACCCAGGCCCACTCCCCCATCCTATCTATGTAACCTGCGCACTGACCATGACCAATCCACCTAACCTACACATCTTTGGACTGTGGGAGGAAGCCAGAGCACCCGGAGGAAACCCACGCAGACATGAAGAGAACAAGGAAACTCCACATAGACAGTCACCCAAGGTCGGAATCAAAACTGGGTCCCTGGCTTGTTCACGAATAAAGTACTCTGGAGCCAAGTTCCCTCTAAGCTGCCCCAATGCACCAATTTAAGGCCACAAAAGGTACGTGGGATTATTTTGCTGCTCTGCTAACCAATGCTTCATATAAGTTGCGATACCATGCACAGCAGGATTCCTGCTGATGCCTGATCCTGCTCAATGCTTCTGCCATACCATGTGGCTAAGCAATGTTTAAAAGATCGAGCTTTGATTGACAGCTCCTGGACCACTTCAAACAGAGTTAGTTTCACAGCTGACCACTTCAAAGTCACTAAACGGTGAAGGGAGATGAATGGAAAGTACATCTGTTTGAAGAGAGCTGTCAATCAAAGCTTGACGTTTCTAAACATTCTGGTTAGTTTCACAGCTAACCACCTCAAAGTTACTTAACCTTGAAGGGGGATGAAAGGAATACTGACAGCCGGGCGTGTGTGGAAGCTGTCAATCATAGCCTAGTAAAATCAATATCACAGATAAATGAGTGAATGGCTTACAGATCAAAGATCTCAGGGGGTTTCAACCCAGCTGATGAATTTTCTCTTCCCAGGAATTGACAGTTCCTGCTTCCTGTGCCTGAGTCAACAGATGTATTGCCTGCAAAGGTGAATTTTAAAGCAGTGATTCTTTTTTCACTGCCTGTTTGACTGCTTTCTAGCTACCAGACAAGGACCTCTCTTCTGGGGCCTCTGGGGAGGGGGGGGGGGGGGGGTCTCTTTAATTAGGTGGTCTAGCATTGTGTGTGGGGGAGGGGCAGTTGTCCCTCTGATGGACTTTGGGGACAACTCCCTTAAAGAGTTAACCCCGTGGCTCACTCAGAGGTCTACTGCTTCAGGTACACGCTTATTAGGACCAGCACCAATTCTCACGTAGCCCAGAGACCCAGAGAACCAGGAGGGCCCAGTTATAAGATTAAAATGGGTCTCAATGACCTATTTGCATCCTCCCACTGGTGTGGGATGGGAACCTCAAATCCGACCACAGTGGGAGATCGGAGCATTGGAATCAGATCGGCATCTGGTGCTTGTCCTGTTTTTTTCCATCGCATTGGGAACTCCACTACTGGCGGCGGAGTCGCCAGCCTAGCATCTCTCCATACACATACTAAACCGCATTACACACATGTGCACTGTTTCAGCTGGCCGGAAATAACTAGACAACCAAGTTATGACACTTAAAATAAAATATTTTATTCAATATATTGTGGAGCTCAGAATGGAACAATATAGTTCAGGCAAAATTAACTAAGCATACTGTGATAATCACAACTAATTTGCATTTGAAGTGCTGATGCATTTATCCACACATTTTGTGAAAGATTGTCCCTTTCCCTCGCTGTATGAATTGGCAGCACATCTGGAAGCAGGAAAAGAAAGGGAATGATCAACAGAATGATCTTGGCAAAATATGTCAAACTTGTGTGACAAATATCGGATTCATTGTTCATGCTAATTTTTAGTGGCTATGTTTAGTTCTGGGAAAATTATGGTCGGCAGATTAGGTAACTAAAATGGTGGGCTCGAGAGATTGCAGCAACATCGAGGTTACACTTGCGTGTTTAATGGAATCAGAATAGAAAATATAGAATCATAAAACAGATGAGTTATTTAGCTGGAGAATGGGAGACTTGGGGTGGGATTCTTCAGTCGGCCGAGAGCGAGATCAGGAAACACAATTGGACGGCGAAATCGCGACCTGCAAGGCAGCCATTTTGTTGTGCACCCCACTGGCCACCCAAATTGCAGATGGTTTAGCAGAGTGACACCAGCCATGTAGGTGCCTTGTCCCCCTACCACACCCTCCGCCATACCTTCCACCACGCAACTGGCTGCTACCCGTCAGCAAGGCATCAGACAGCCCACTCACGGCAATGTCCACTGGACCCACACGGGGGTGCTGACAGGGGCCACAGAGTGGATCCCTTTTTAAAAATGTATTTCATTTTGAAATCTAGAGTACCCAATTCACTTTTTACAATTAAGGGGCAATTTTAATGTGGCCAATCCACCTAGCCTGCACATCTTTGGGTTGTGGGGGCGAAACCCACGCAAACACGGGGAGAATATGCAAACTCCAGTTGGACAGTGACCCAGAGCCGGAATCGAACCTGGGACCTTGGGGCCGTGAGGCAGCAGGGCTAACCCACTGCGCCACCGTGTTGCCTGGACAGAGTGGATCCCTGGTAACGCATCAGCTGACGGTACCCCTGGCAGCAGGAACGGGCGTCAGGGCCCGAGTCCCCATGTTGCTGGGCACAGACGGGGCCATGTGTCCACAGTGTCAACCAGGATCAATGTAAAGCTAGTTAGATCTGGTTGGGCATGGGGGTATGCACTATGCTAACATGTCGACCCTTCACCCCTGCAGACAAGATATTGGAATTCAACCAGCAATGGTAGTCTTTCTCCGAGTTGCCGTAGCCCTGGGGGGTTTCTTGCGACTATACGAGCTGGCGTTGCTCGAGGAGGAAGCTGCAGCAGCGGAGCCTACCCCAGAGGAACAGGAGGCCGCCACCCAGGATGGAGTGCCAGCTGCCCAACAGCCCCTGGAGGTGCAAAGGAGGTGCCGCATGAGGCCTCGCGTGAATTGACAGCACCTGCCGAACCAGGCATGCTGCCGAAGACTCCAACTGAGCAGGGGGATTGTGCGACACATCTGCCAGTGCATGGCGCACCTGGCACCGTGAAGGAATGAGGGTGTGGGGGGTGTGGAGAGGACATCCGTTCCTGGTGGTTTTTAAGGTGATGAACACTCTGAACCTTTACGCCATGTGCTCCTTCTAGGCGCCGAGTGGAGACCTTTTCGGAATCTCTGAGCTCGGTACACAGTGCATCCATGCCATAACAGAGGCCCTGTATGCAAAGTCGGCAGAATACATCCATTTCAATGTGGACAGTCCACCAGGATGCCTGGGCAGCCCATGTTAGAGTACAAGATAGATATTTAGATAGTTCCTGACCTTGCATAGTAAAATGCCTTTTGTCTGTTTAAAGATTAGAAACTAAAGGGCTTTATTCTCCTAATGGGTGCCTGGGATTCCAAACATCGTCAAACAAAAGGTTACAGGTGTCAAACCGGATCAGAACACAAGTCAAACTTGTTCTACTCTCAAACCCCTCTTGTGTGTGTGGTGGTTGGGGGGGGGGGGGGGGGGGGGGGGGGGGGGTGCAGGTGGTCGGAGCACTGAAAGACATCTTGTGTGCTATTCGAAGCAAAATTGCTAACACATACTTTGGAGAGAGGTTTTAAATTTCATTGAAAATAAATGCACAAAAAGGAAATCTTCCTCCCCGGATAGGGTCTTCCAAACAAAACAGATTGCAGTAGATACGATGCTTCAGTGGCTAGCTGCAGTTATTCAAATTTGAGCCAAGGAGCAAATATCAAACAGGGAAAAGGACGAACAACAATTCTAAACGTGCCACTGTTAGAACAGACCTGATCAAAATTAGAATGTTTCAGTAAATCACAAAGTACAATTGCTCATTTTAAAGTGCAGATGAAGAGATTCGCTCTCTTTAACAAGAGTATTGCTCCTGCAACAATAAATGTCACTTCAGATTTTCATGCCTGTGCACAGAGATTAGAAACTACAAAATGTGAGTGTGTGTGAACAAAATACCAATAAGAGTAACATACGATTGCCAAGTCTTGGACAGCGCACAGAATTTCCTATAGGAGCGAACTAGAGATTAACCCCACATCCTCGTCTTCATTTAGCGAGTACCACACTAACCTTACTTTCTTCTCTCCAGGAGTTCAATCCCTTTTAGCGCAATGGTCAGGGTAGAGGAGAGACACAATAACAAGCATTTCAAGGTTAGCAACGGCCATACCGTTGGACAGTCAGAGCAAATTGGATGCCATCACAATCAAGGAATCCCCAGGCTTGCAGCAGTGTTGCTTTTAAGAGTTTAGTGATTTCAGAAACAACTTTTTTGTTGTTGGTTAGCGCTTTGACAATATTGGCTTATAAACTGCATGCATAAAATTCCTAGTTTGGAGACTGCTAATTGGAACTTGATAACAGTCTGAAGCTGAGAGTGTTTTAGGCTCAAATTGTTTTCGAAGACACATCAATTTATTATTACACAAATTATTTAAGCTTTCTGAGGTAGTAGACGGTGATGGTAAAAGTGTTGCCATCCAAACCAGGATTGGCCATCTGTTGGACAGGGCCTCACATGGTTCCGATGACCAGTGTGTGTGCTTAAAACATGCCAGGTGCAAGTAGGTGGACACACTGGTCTCACTGCCAGCGGAAGATCTAATGATTTTGTTTTCGGTAAATAGCTAGGGCACTGGCGGCCAGGTGGACAATGATAACATATCACCCTCTTGACAACCACAGCAGCATGGGAGCACCCATTGGGCAGTACGGTTAGCACAGTTGCTTCACAGCTCCAGGGTCCCAGGTTCGATTACCAACTTGGGTCACCGTCTGTGTTAAGTGGGGTTACTGGGTTGCGGGGATAGGGTGGAGGCATGGGCTTAAGTAGGGTGCTCTTTCCAAGGACCGGTGCAGACTCAATGGGCCAAATGGCCTCCTTCTGCACTGTAAATTCTATCTATTAACAGGAGCACATTCCTGCAACCTAGGTAACATGTGCAGCTACCTAAAGGTGGGAAAGAAGAATGGATAAAGGAACCCAACATGTATTTCAAATCAGGTCACCTCAAGTTCACATGCAACCATGCAGTTTCTTGTACCCATGGAACCGGATTCATGCAAGACAAAAGACATAAGAGCCATCCTGAATCAAGCCAGCAGGACATTACGCTTGAGAAACCTTGGGTACAACACAACAACAGGCACTGGCAACTGCGAGGTATGGTATTTCTTATCCCAGGTCTGAAGGAGAACATTGGCAGGAACTGTGCACTGACGTTATTGATTAGGATGTGTTAACATGAAATTTGATGGATTTGTCGACATGCAGCTGTCGGAAGCCAACGCAGTGTACCACCATTGTGCCGCCTCCCGATGATTCCATGATTCGGATAGGGAATGCAAAGGTATTATTCCATGACACCACCTTGGTCACACGAGAGGTTGTGTAAAACCCAAGTGGAATAATCCCAGTATTAGAGGCTAATCGCAACAATTCAGGATCAGTTGCTTGGGTGGAGTGCAAATTGCACCAATCAGGGATCAAAGGAAGTTGGTAGACTGGGTTTGTCAATCTGGAATCCGAGAAAAAGGGGACAACTGGTGACTCAGTCGACTCGCAACTGAAAGGCTGTTACACACTTGTATAATGCCGTAAGGTACCAGGAAAGATACATATCCGTTTGGGGAGGGGGTGGGGGAAGAAATGTGGAAGGGCATAAGATGGAATCGTATAAATGGGAGACAATGACGCATTGCTCATGACCATGGATGGGTCTTGTACAAAATTGTGTAGGGTGAAAATGTAACACCTTCAGATCGATAAGGGGGCAACTCCATAGTGACGGTCACAGAAGAGCCTTATAGAAAGGCCTTCTAGACAGTCCAAGCATTGTCCGACCCATTAGTGCCTCTTGATGGATGAGGGTATGGACCTTTATGGAGGATGGGGCTGAGGGAGTAGCAACTGGTCTGCAGGATTGATTTATTAACCATAACAGATTTCTGTCTAGTGGGAAGGACTCTGACAGGTATATTTTTCAGCCCCTGCTGGAAAGCAAGTTAGAGTAGGGCAACATGCTAGGAAAAGTTGTTTGAACTGCAGTGAGAAAAGCACCAGCAATGGATAAAACCTATGTCCATCAAAATTTTGCAAACTACCACTAAGGGAAAGGTGCAGGTGGACCTAGCCAAAAACCGGGCATTCCACGAATGATCATGTGGTGGCCGGCTGTACGCAGTACAATTGGTGGGAAATAGACAGAATGGGTGCCACTGTCACATCAGCGGTCTTTGTAAAAATAATGTATTTTAACTAACTACTGTAATAGATAAAGTTGATTATGTCAAATCTGGGGTACACCACAATATCAGCTGCATCAAATAACACTTCCAGAAAGGGGAACAAAGAATACAGCACAGGAACAGGCCCTTCAGCCCTCCAAGCCTGCGCCGATCACGTGTCCAATCTAGACAACCACCTGTATTTTTCTATACTCCGTCTGTTCATGTGCCTATCCAGATAAGTCTTAAAGGTCGCTAACGTATCTGCCTCAAACACCTTACTTGGCAGTGCATTCCAGGCCACCACCATCCTAGTGTAAAAAAACTCATCCACCCGCACATCTCTACTGAACGTTTCCCCCTGACCTTGAACTGTGCCCCCTTGTAATAGTCATTTCCGCCCTGGGAAAAAGCCTCCAACTGTTCACCCTATCCATACCCCTAATAATTTTATAAACTTTTGGTTGCCATCTATCTAGGGTGAACAATCCCAGTTTATTCAATCTCTCCTCATAGCTAATACCTTCCATACCAGGCAACATACTGGTAAACCTTTTCTGTACTCTCTCCAAAGCTTCCACGTACTTCTGGTAGTGCGGTGACCAGAATTGGACAGTATTCCAAATGTGGCCTAATCAACGTTCTATATAATTGTAACAATTTTCGAGCTTTTACACTCAGTACCCTGTCCTATGAAGGCAAGTCTGCCATATGCTTTCTTTGTCACCATTTACACCTTTGCTGCCACTTTTAAGGATCTGTGGACCTGCACGCCCAGATCTGTGTCTCTATGCTCCTGATGGTTCTACCATGTATATTATAGCTCCCACCTGAACTGGATCTACCAAAATACATTAACTCGCATTTGTCCAGGTTATATTCCATAAACAAAGTCAATATATATAGTATTTATTTCAGCTCATCCCATTCAGAGCCTAGGTAAACATTACTATAACAATCGAAATTGCAAATGAACTAGAAATTGACTAAGGATGTATATAGAACCAAGGATTTGGCGTGGACGACCCTGTCAGCTGAGGATTCAGTCGGATGGGATGCGTCCACCTGGTTTAGATGTAATCTATCCAGGGGCCAACAGGAGATTGATGTGGAGAATAAAGAGATAATGCAATTTTTGAGGCTTATACAACAATAGATTTTCTCTGGCTGTATTTTTCCATTATAACTCTTGAACCATGTTGTCATAAAACTTCGACCAGTTTATTACTCAAAAGGTTTTACCCAGGTACCTTATTTGAGAGATGAACAAAGAACAAATACAATTTCATCAACCAAATTTATTAAACATAGTAAAACAGTTATCCCCTTAAATTATCCCACAAATAATAATCCAAAGATTCTTAATACTACCTATGCCAATGAACTCAGTTGAGCTCCGGGTCCAATTCGCGTCTCTGTTGTAACAGGGCCTTCAATCCATTGGGTCGGTCGTCAAGTCCTCTTCTTATCTCTGTGCTGAGTCTTCACGAGGGAAGATCCTGGTGGTCGATCCCTACCCTCTTCGCACCTTTCCAGCAAGTTCTCTGGCCCTCAGCCAATGAAGTCTCGGGGTGGGGGCTGCGACACCCAATCGAGACACAGATTGCATCTCTGCTGGACACCAGGAACCCGCCTCAGGGCTCTCTCTCCAACCACGTTGTCTGCACGTAACATACCCCCATATAAAGGTGATCAAGGTGCCAGAAAATCTGGCTTTATCTGGGCAATACACAACAATTGATCGATATGAATGGGGCCTATTATCTCCATATATCCTGTTAATAGGACAGACCCAGACTTGCCCGAGCTGTCTGTCTATGTCCAGTGTATTCGAACTTGGCTTTTAAATTCCCATCAGGCCTGGCGTGGTTTAATTTAAAATGCCCAATTTTGTATTTAAAGTTTCCAATTCTGTATCGGGTCTAAAATTCAAGCCATTGGTCATTTTACCACAGCTGACACATCTGGCTTGTTTCTCAATCTGTATTTTGAGATGAAGTTACTGTAGTTGATAAGCTGGAGTAATTTGCTGTCTTTCCTTGTTTGTACCTTGCCACTAACTTGCTAGTCTGTGAGGGTGTGATAAGATTATGGCCATAAGGTAAAACAAAGACAAAATAAGATCAGACTTGTAAACAGCTAAATCTGTGCTGTGTATAATTAAATGCTAGCTTAATTCTCCCCGTGTTTGCGTGGGTCACCATCATGTGCTCAGCCTCCCGAGAGCTTTTAAAGTTTTGTGAATATACTTAACTCAAGAAATTACGACAATGCAATCAGTACCCACACCGTTGCAATAACTCAGAGCTCGGATGCCTGCTCCAGGTAACCTGCATTATAAAGTTTTAAGAGAACAAAAACATTTGCACTCAAACATAAAAAAGGTAATCAGTAAATGGGACGCACAATATAGTCTGGCCGAACGAAAATTTTCATTGGAAGATGCTTTATTTTGTTTAGAACATTTAATCAGTTGCTTTTTACAAACAGCTCATGAATTAAGTTATACTCTCAAGTGATCAGAAAGTAATAAAATAAATGTTTAAATATTCATATTGCTCATGTAATACAATTTAAATTGGTCAAGTTTACAATATTACTTTTCTTCTTTAAAAATAACACGGTCAAAGTGATCTCCAGGCTACAAACCATAAGAAGCCACTATGAATTCTTCCAGATTTTACCACCACCTAAAATAACCTGCTATCCTGGAACATGCTAAATAACAGCCCGATATCCTGGGAGATCCTGAGCACAAGCAGATAGAGCAAAGCACAAGAGCTCGGGGCCATTTATCCCTCAATAAATATTACTTTATTTTAGCTTTCCCTCAAAAAGAGAGGGCGGCATTTGACCATTTGCCATAACTTGCCATTTTGCATGATATCGTATAGTAGTCTGTTCGGACAACTGAAAAACAGCAGAAAGATAGCAACTCAAGCCTGCAGTGTGTAGAAAGAGAATCAAACTTTTAATGTTTCGATTTTTATTTCAGCTACACAAAGAAGCACAACTCTTAAAACAGTGTAATAAAAAATGCTTTTGTAAAAAATAAAAAAAAAGAGAACTTTTTTTTCTAAAAAAAACAGACCCATTTTTCAGAACAATTTCATTCTAAAGAATCAGACTTTAATAAAAGTAAAGAAGCAGGGGACAATCAAAAAAAGATTGTTTCTTTTTAACATTTAGTTAGATGTTTTCTTTTGCCAGGAACGGTCAAGACTGAGGGAGAAGTCTGAGTGCCCATTTCAACCATCTCTACTTTCTTCAAATTCCTTTTTGCTGTTGTCTTCTTGGCTTTAAATAGAAAGATAGTAGCACCTTACCAATGAGATAAATATATACACACAGACACACACCAAGACACAGCATAACATAGTTATTTTACTGTTGCTTTCTCATCTTGCCGAACAAAATAATTGTTAACATTGAGTTATAAAGGGGACGGAACATTAAAAGTAGAGGTACAAGGCACGGCCAAAGTAAAAGATTGACAAATTAAATTAAACAAAGTGAAAAGGAAGAAAGCATTTATAGATTATATAAAAATATACTGAAGATAAGGTTAGTTTTGTCATTCGCCAAACGTCAATAAATGCCAACCCAGCACGTCAGCATTTACCAAGGAGATTGGTCCAAACTTTGTGACAAAACTGTCAACACTCCTCTGAAGCTGACAGCAATTTCTGGAGTCCACACAAGCACAGTTAAACTACTTGAAATCCACAAGTTGCTGTCAGTAATTCTGTTTCTCCAGAGGGTGCACTATTGAGGTGTCCCACATCTCCCCCAGCCCAACAGATTCATTGAACTGACGAGAGCATATGCTTCTAATCTGGTTAGAAAAACCCTCGACAGTTGCGCTTTGTTGAATGAGGTGCAACTGAGATTTTAATGGCATACTAAGTTTATACTTACTGCTAAAAAGTTTCACTTGTCCTGAAAAAGTACTTTTTGTTTCCAGAATGTCAAGATTCCCCATCATAAGTAATTCTACCATTTTGTTTTTAACAATACTAAAAATTTCTTTTGAAGTTGATGATATTTTGGTTCTACTTCGATCCCAAACATTTACTTTGCAGTAAAATTAAAAAGTAGAGAATTTCAGTGGGTTTCTCTCTACGATAACACCTCCATGATGACTGGCTGCTTAGCCTGCATGACAAGGTCACCTTTGCTGGATGCCCGAGGGCCCCCAGGATTTGGGACCAAATTCAAATGATCAGAGAAAGGGCAAGTTACCATCTTCGTGGGTAACTTTCTTCAAGGTCTGTGGCAAGTGCCATTGGTTCACTGTTAATCTCGAAATCCATCCTATTGTTTGTGTTCTTTCAATTACTTTTGTGAGAATTGGTGCAGTTCAAAGACAAAAAAAAGAAGAAATTGTCTTCGGTGAGTGGAAGTTCTAATGGAGAGAATGAGACTTGCACTTTCTACAACCTTACCTAGGCTCCTGATGACAGTTTGTCATTCTGCAGGATATAAAGAATACAATGCATGGATTTAAGTTGTGGATGTTTGGTTTTACAGTTCTGCAGACTAAATCACTTGACTATATATTTCACATTTTCAAAATATACGTGTTAGCATTTTCTCCTACTTACAATACTCCTTCATGCCTCCCTTACCAGCCTCCCCAAACAGGCGCCGGAATGTGGCAACTAGGGGCTTTTCACAGTAACTTCATTTGAAGCCTACTTGTGACAATAAGCGATTTTCATTTCATGCTTAACTGTCTAATGCTCCACATCTGGCGTTAATACACAATTTGAGTGAGGACCCACAGTTTATTTTGTCAATAATGTTGATCTAATGGGCTACTGTAGACTTTCTAAACCTGTACGGTCCTCACTGCGTATCTTTCTAAATGCCACACAGTAACTGCAAGTACAACCTAACCTCTAATAAAAAACAATGTAAGGAATGTAAACCTCATTAAATTCAACATGAACCTTAAAAAAAATGTACAACTTGAATCAACAACGGGGTTGATTATATTTTTGTGAATGTGCACCGTTCAAAAACTGTTTCCTACTTTATGCTGTGTTCAGTTTTGTAATGTAATTAATACAGGACTTTCCACAGCTGGAAACTTTGCACAAACATTCACAAATTGCCACACTATAAGTAAAGACAAAAAACAAAATATCAACATCGGTAAGTTATGACCTCAATTTGAACATAGGAAAATTTACTGTAAAATAATAAATCAAATTGCATACATACACATGGATGGCAAGTTACAATCTACACAAATAAATATATTACACAGAGTTAGAGGGACATTATGGCACAGGATATGGTCATCCGGTCCCTCGAGTGTATGCCAGCTCTTTAGAGCCATCCAATCAGTCCCATTCACCCACTCTATCCCCACAGAGTTGTTATTTCCCACAAATGCCTATCCAATTTCCTTTTGAAATTTCTCCACCATTCACCACTCCTGGGCAGCGAATTCCAGGTCATTCCCACTTTCTGGGTGAAGAAAAGCTCTTCTTCACATCTCCCCTGTACCTCTTGCCCAAAATCTCAAAGTTTGTATTTCCTAGACCTTGTCCCAGCTTTCCTTTAGCTACCTTATTTAAATCTGTCATAATCAGATCTCCCTTCAGCCTCCTTTACTCTGAGGGCATCAATCTCAGCTTTTCCAATCTCTGAAGGGCCCTCACATCCTTCCTAAAGTGTGCTAACCACAAGTTGATCCAGTACTCGTGGTGGACTAACCAGGGCTTTAGAAAAGGTTCAGAACAACTTCTCCACTTTGTACTCAATACGTCTATTTGTACATATAACATTTAAAGATCACTGCTTTCACCAATGTAAACAATGTTACAAAGTACTTCCTGAGCAACAATATCAAAGATGGATATCAATATGGGCAATACTTTTACTCTGCAATTGCTAACAGAAAAGACATCATAACTAGGAGACCTGGACAGTTAAGTGTGTGCTTGATTTAGCTTTAAAAGAAGGCATGCTACATGACCCAGCCGATCTTGTGCACTACTGTTCCTTTTGTAAGGGCCCCTTCCTATTTATTTCCCCTTTCTTTTATTTTGCCGTTATAATTTTTGATCCATGGGTGATTAATGGACATGTATCTTAAAGTCAAGTAGCAGGGAGAATGAGGAATTCAGAAGTTACAGGAGAGAGCTAATTTGAACAGGAGTTTCAGACCTTTCAGCACCAGAGAGGTGAGGTGAAAGTCTGTTTGATTAATTGGTTGGTGGCCAATCAAAAAGGCTGCATTCTGCCTGGTAACTGGTGGCTGATATGGATTCTGTCCGAGTGGAATGATTTTAGAGATCCAAGGGGCCCAGTTTGAATATGAATATATATATATATATATATATATATATATATATATATAGGAAGAGAGAGGTTAAATTGGGGGATTAGGAATTAGTTGATAGTTAACCAGTTGTATTTGCTGCATATTTCATTACAGTTCTTGTTATTAATTAAAAAAAAGTAATTGTTTACATTTATAAACCTGATGGCTATAATTATTGGGCAACTAAGGGCCAAAGACTTTGGGTATTTTTCTAAGAATTATTGGGTAATTTATTTATGTTATGACTCGGGGTCAAATGGGGCTGGAATTGATCATGCACTAGCCCAGCGTGTCGCACTCGCCCAGCGTGTCATAACATTTTTATGTAATTGGCTCCTCTTTTTAAAAAAAAAGAATCTAACTGCACAAATGGGCTTTCATTACTTTAGGTAAATATTGCAATCAATATAAATGGTAGCAAAGACTGGTAGACTCCCTCAATTACCTCACTACTTTTTTAAAAAATAAAAGCAACTCGAGCTTTGAAAAGGGTTTCGAGTGTTTAACTATTGCACTCACAAATGTGTTGGTCTAACAGGTTGCTACATCTTCACTTCCAACTACTAATTTTCATGAGGACTATGATGCCAGTAATATCAGTTAATGGATAGGAGACGACATTCTTAGCCAGCAATTAAAGCTGACGGAAAATCTATGGACATCTACTCCCAACTAAACGAGTTTTATGGCAATGCAAAAATCAGAGGAAGGGAGAAAATCACTTTCTCCTCAGCTGGTATTTTTTCTCTATTTAAACTACAATATGAACAGCACCACGAGCTGTAACAACCAGGGTAAAAACAGAACCGTATGTTGCATTTGTAGGGACTATTACCTAGACTAATGGCAGTAGAAAAGTGAGCATTAGTGGTGTTGAGATGCCCAGCTGGCAGTTCAAAAGGATGACGCATGTCTGACTGGCTCAAGACCCAAATCTGGATCTAGTTGCTCTTACCTCTTGGTGATTTTCGTGTTCTTTTTCCACTTTTGAGTTCAGATTCTGAGGTGTTGCCCTCAAGATCATTCTGTTTTGCAGGACACCGTTTCTTTAAAAAAAAGTGAAAGGCATTGTGGGGATCAATTATTGTCAGCGATATTTTGATTGTTATCCTTGTGAAATAAAAGCACCAATTATACAAGACTCAAAGGAACAGAATGAATGATGGAAAAGTATTGCACAACAATTTTCTGGGAAAAGTAGTATCGGATCCAAGATTTTGAAAATGGTAACACAAGGTGGAATCTTGGGTAATGTCGCTTGACTAGGACAATGACCCTTCTTCTAGAGTGGGGCTTTGCACCACACTGATAACGATGAAAATCTCTTCCACTTGCGGCTAACAAAAATAGCTACCTATTTCTGTTCAGAAAGATTGAGTGCATATATTAGTAAAAGCTGCATAGCATAAAACTGTCGATGACACATCGATTTTCTAATTCAACACAAAAGGTCACAAAGATTCCTGCTGCAGGGGATTCACAATGGCATAATAAATGATAACAGGCGAAGTCATGGGCAGATTAAAAGAGGCATTACACCCGAGAACTACAGATACACCTGACCAAGAACGTTTTGGTAAAGCAATGACAGAGTTGAGTCAGTGAGGTGAAAACTTAAGTTCCAACTGTTCTGGCTTAGTCTGCAGGACGGAGCTTTGTAAGCGGAGGATAATAAAGATAGTCTACAGTAGGTACTTTTATCTGAAAATTCTTCCTCGTATCGATTAATTAAAGGAAATTTAGGTGTCCTCACAGACAGGCGTAAGGCACTGCTCAGAGACTTTCGGCCCAGAGACTAGTAGAGAATGAAATCAAGCAAGATCGGATGGAAATCTGTTGCATTGTCACAGTTTAAATTTTTAGAAATCACTGGTACATCAAGCGTCCCAGAACTGATCTCACTTGTGTCGCTGCAGTTCTACTCTGCTACTGGTACCAGCTCAGATTGGAGCTAAAAATACATAAAGAGTCAATTCTTTACAAAGTCAAAAGAAAACTCCAACATCATGAATAGACTGAACTTTTTACTGATGGTTCAAAATCAATTACTAATAATCTTTATTGGGAGTATTATGAATTGCTCTATCAGTTCATTGTTTGATTTTGAGTTTACTTAGCATTGCTTTCAAATTAAGTTACTGGTAAGCTTGCTATAAACTATATAGAAAGCTAAACTCTACTAATTTACAGATTCTTTTCACCCCAAAGTATAAATGGCAAAAGTTGAAATTCAGCACATCAATTTTTCAAATTAAGAGAAATTTTGGGGTCAGATGGATGCAACACCAGAATACGAAACTTAACGTATTCAGATCAGATTTTAAACTGTGGCACCATCTGCTGCCTTACGTGGATGTAAACAATCTCATGGTACTATTTTGAAAAGCAAGAGAGTTCTCCCCTCATGCCCTGGCCAATACTTATCTCTCAATCAACATTACAAACAGATTATCTGGTTATTGCAGATGTGTGCAAATTAGCTGTTGGAGTTCCAACATTACAACAGTGACTGCACTTCAAGTATATCACTGGCTGCAAAGCACTTTAGGATGGGCAGAGGTCATTAAAATGTCCTTTATAAATCCAAGTTTTTTTTTTAATCATTTAAGTTATTGGCAGGCTTAACTGGGTGATTTTTTACATTTCCAAGCACGTAAATGAAGATTTCATTTAGGTGGTCAAATGAATTTCATTCTAGTGATACATGAACTCTTAAGCAGATCGACAGAATCAGAAATAGCAATGACTTCAAATAGAAAGTAGCCAGCTTTATATACCTCAAGTCTAAATTGTTGAACTCATTATCCTGAAAATCAAGTGACTCAACCTGTGATCATGAAGTTCACTATGAGGTAGATTCATCTGTAATCTCACACATCGTACATCATTTAAAGTGTCTCCAGAAATGTAATTTAAAGTGTCATTAAACCTCATCTTTGTTCAGACCATCTTTCACAATATTCTTTATCTAAGGGATATTCCTGTTCTGCCAGTAGCAATGTACAGTGTGTGGAGTGCATCGGTAGAAATCTGTACACTGATGTACTGTGGAAGTATTCAACTGGACACACATGCCATCAATTCATTCCAAGTGCCCAGGAACTAAACGTTTCCGCAGTATGACATTACCAGACTTATTGTTGGTAAAAACTGATGTGATAGGGTCAGTTACATTACTTTAATTTTAAGCCTTATAACAACTGATTTGATAAACTTTCGAGGCTTCACAAATGAGTATCCTATTCAATGAACAGAAAGGACATCATAAAAGAAAAGAAAATAAACTTGGGACATCTCTAGGCTATTTAAATGCAATAAGGAATTTGTTGACAACAGCAATTTCTTTTTCATTCGTTCATGGGATGTGGGCATCACTGGCTAGGTCAATATTTATTACCCATCCCCAAGGAAACTGGAGTCGACCACATTGGTGTGGATCTGGAGTCACATGAAGGCCAAACCAGGCAAGGGTGATAGATTTCATTCCTTAAATAACATTAGTGAACCAGATGGGTTCAAATGTTTGAATCTGTAAGCTCACTAAATAGAAAATTGAAAAGAAATTTAAAAGCGCGGGAGAGGAGCCGGAGATTTAAAAGCGCGGGAGAGGAGCCGGAGATTTAAAAGCGCGGGAGAGGAGCCGGAGATTTAAAAGCGCGGGAGAGGAGCTACCTCCTCTAACCTAAGGGGTTGAGTGAATATCAGGTAAGCTCTTTCTTTCTTTCTTGTTTTATCCGCAAGTTATCAAAAGGGGATGGCAGGGAAGGCAGTGCAATGTCCCTCCTGTAGATTGTTTGAGGTGAGGGACATTGTCAGTGTCCCTGCTGATTTCACCTGTGGTAGGTGCACCCATCTCCAGCTCCTCAAAAACCACGTCAGGGAACTGGAGCTGGATGAACTTCGGATCATTCGGGAGGCAGAGGTGGTCATAGATAAAAGCTTCAGGGATGTAGTTACTCCGAAGAATAAAGATAGATGGGTGATGGTGAGAGGGCCTGGGAGGAAGCAGTCAGTACAGGGATCCTTGTGGTCATCCCCCTTAGTAACAAGTATACCGGTTGGATACTGGTGGGAGGGAAACTTAACAGGGGTAAGCCATGGGGTACAGGTCTCTGGCACAGAGTCTGCCTCTGTTGCTCAGAAGGGGGGGGGGGGGGGAGAAGAGGAGTAGGGCATTAGTCATTGGGGACTCCATAGTTAGGGGGACAGATAGGAGATTCTGTGGGAACAAGAGAGGCTCGCAATTGGCGAGTTGCCTCCCAGGTGCCAGGGTCAGTGATGTCTCAGATCATGTTTTCGGGATCCTTAAGGGGAAGGAGGAGCAGCCCCAAGTTGTGGTCCACATAGGCACCAACGACATAGGTAGGAAAAGGGATGGGGATGTAAGGCAGGTATTCAGGGAGCTAGGGTGGAATCTTGGAGCTAGAACAATCAGAGTTATTATCTCTGGGTTGTTATCCGTGCCACGTGTTAGCGAGACGAGGAATAGGGAGAGAGAACAGTTGAACACGTGGCTACAAGGATGGTGCAGGGATTCAGATACCTGGATAATTGGGGCTCATTCTGGGGTAGGTGTGACCTCTACAAACAGGTTGGTCTACACCTGAACCAGAGGGGTACCAATATCCTTGGGGGGGGGGGGGGGGGGGGGGGGGGGGGATTTGCGAATGCTCTTTGGGAGAGTTTAAACTAATTCAGCAGGGGGATGGGAACCTGAATTGTAGCTCCAGTGTACAGGAGGTTGAAAGTAGTGAGGTCATGAGTGTACCGGCAGGCAGGAAGGTGGTTTGAAGTGTGTCTACTTCAATGCCAGGAGCATCCGGAATAAGGTGGGTGAACTTGCAGCATGGGTTGGTACCTGGGACTTTGATTTGTGGCCATTTCGGAGACATGGATAGAGTCCTTGACAGGAATGGTTGTTGCAGGTTTCGGGGTTTAGATGTTTCAGTAAGCTCAGGGAAGGTGGTAAAAGAGGGGTAGGTATAGCATTGTT
This sequence comes from Scyliorhinus canicula, assembly GCF_902713615.1. NCBI lineage: Eukaryota > Metazoa > Chordata > Chondrichthyes > Carcharhiniformes > Scyliorhinidae > Scyliorhinus > Scyliorhinus canicula. The sequence goes on from NC_052147.1 coordinate 22,842,682, forward strand.
AGTCAAGGATAGTATTACGGTGGCAGAAAGGATGTTTGATGAGGACTCGTCTATTGAGGTAGTATTGGCTGAGGTTCGAAACAGGAAAGGAGGTCACCCTGTTTGGAGTTTTCTACAGGCCTCTGAAAAGTTCCAGAGATATAGAGGAAAGGATTGCAAAGATGATTCTGGATAGGAGTGAAAGTAACAAGGTAGTTGTTATGGGGACTTTAACTTTCCAAATATTGACTGGAAACGCTATAGTTTGAGTACTGTAGATGGGCCCATTTTTGTCCAATGTGTGCAGGAGGCTTTCCTGACACAGTATGTAGATAGGTCAACAAGAGGCGAGGCCACATTGGATTTGGTACTGGGTAATGAACCAGGACAGGTGTTAGATTTGGAGGTAGGTGAGCACTTTGGTGATAGTGACCACAATTCGGTTACGTTTACTTAGCGATGGAAAGGGTTAGGTATATACCGCAGGGCAAGAGTTATAGCTGGGGGAAAGACAATTATGATGCGATTTGGCAAGACTCAGGATGCATAGGATGGGGAAGGAAACTGCAGGGGATGGGCACAATTGAAATGTGGAGCTTGTTCAAGGAACAGCTACTTTGTGTCCTTGATAAGTATGTACATGTCAGGCAGGGAGTGGTCGAGCGAGGGAACCGTGGTTTACCAAAGTAGTTGAATCACTTATCAAGAGGAAGAAGGAGGCTTATGTAAAGATGAGATGTGAAGGTTCAGTTAGGGCGCTTGAGAGTTACAAGTTAGCCAGGAAGGACCTAAAAAGAGAGCTAAGAAGAGCCAGGAGGGGACATGAGAAGTCCTTGACAGGTAGGATCAAGAAAAACCCTAAAGGTATGTCTATAGGTATGTCAGGAATAAAAGAATGACTAGGGCAAGAGTAGGGCCAGTCAAGGACAGCAGTGGGAAGTTGTGTGTGGAATCCGATAGGAGAGCTGCGAAATGAATATTTTTTGTCCGTATTCACACAGGAAAAAGACAATGTTGTCGAGGAGAATACTGAGATACAGGCTACTAGACTAGACAAGTAGAGACTACCCCCGGTAACTATAGACCAGTGAGCCTTACTTCTGTTGTGGCAAAAGTCTTGGAAAGGATTATAAGAGATAGGATTTATAATCATCTAGAAAGGAAGAATTTGATTAGGGATAGTCAACTTGATTTTGTGACGGGTAGGTTGTGCCTCACAAACCTTATTGAGTTCTTTGAGGTGACCAAACAGGTGGACGAGGGTAAAGCAGTTGATGTGGTGTATATGGATTTCAGTAAAGCGTTTGATAAGGTTCCCCATGGTAGGCTATTGCAGAAAATACGGAGACATGGGATTGAGGGCGATTTAGCGGTTTGGATCAGAAATTAGCTAGCTGTAAGAAGACAGAGGGTGGTGGTTGATGGGAAATGTTCAGCCTGGAGTTCAGTTACTAGTGGTGTACCACAAGGATCTGTTTTGGGGCCACTGCTGTTTGTTATTTTTATAAATGACCTGGAAAGCATAGAAGGATGGGTGAAAAAATTTGCGGATGACACAAGTCGGTCGAGTTGTGGACAGTGCGGAAGGACGTTGCAGGTTACAGAGGGACATAGATAAGCTGCAGAGGTGGGCTGAGAAGTGGCAAATGGAGTTTAATGCAGAAAAGTGAGGGGCGATTCATTTTTGAAGGAGTAATAGGAATACAGAGTACTGGGTTAATGGTAAGACTCTTGGTAGTGTGGATGAGCAGAGATCTTGGTGTCCATGTCCATAGATCCCTGAAAGTTGCCACCCAGATTGATAGGGTTGTTAAGAAGGCGTACAGTGTGTGAGCTTTCATTGGTAGAGGGATTGAGTTTTGGAGCCATGAGGTCATGTTGCAGCTGTACAAAACTCTGGTGCGGCCGCATTTGGATTATTGCATGCAGTTCTGGTCGCCGCATTACAGGAAGGATGTGGAAGCAGTGGAAAGGGTGCAGAGGAGATTTACCAGGATGTTGCCTGGTATGGAGGGAAGATCTTATGAGGAAAGGCTGAGGGACTTGAGGCTGTTTTCGTTCGAGAGAAGGAGGTTAAGAGGTGACGTAATAGAGGCATACAAGATGATCAGAGGATTAGATAGGGTGGACAGTGAGAGCCTTTTTTCTCTGATGTATGTAGCTAGCACAAGGGGACACAGCTTTAAATTGAGGGGCGATAGATATAGGACAGATGTCAGAGGTAGGTTCTTTACTCAGAGTAGTAAGGGCGTGGAATGCCCTGCCTGCAACAGTAGTGGACTCGCCAACATTAAGGGCATTTAAATGGTCATTGGATAAACTTATGGATGATAAAGGAAAAGTGCAGATGGGCTTTAGATTAGTTTCACAGGTCGGCGTACCATCAAGGGCCGAAGGGCCTGTACTGCGCTGTAATGTTCTATTCTATATTTTAAAATGGTTTCACCTTGAGACACTAACTATTGCCGTCCTTACCTGGTCTGGCTGACATTTGACTCCAGACCCCAACAAGACTGTTAACTGCCCCCTCAAGGGAGATTAGGGATGGGCATTAAATGCTGGTACAACCTGCGATGCCCACAACCCATGAATAAATGAGAAAAAACGGAGCACTCGGAAGAAACCCACACAGACTCCGGGGAGAAAGTGCAAATTCCACACAGTCACCCGAGGCTGGAATTGACCCGGGTCCCTGGAGCTCCGAGGTAGCAGTGCTAACCATTGTACCATCATGCCACCATGCAACCCTTTTTATAAACCTGTTGTGCCACACAATTTAAGTAACCTGCTAATAAGGCTTCCGCTGGACTACTCTAAACTCAACCAACCAGCTAACAGGAAAAAGTATTTTCTTCTCCGTGTGCAGTACCATTCCGCATTGATCTGCATCCCCTATCAGCACCCACAACTACCACAACACACTTGGAGGGGTGAGGTGTGTGGGGAAGAGAGATGAGAACTGATTGACATGCAACCATACTGAACATAAATCTTTCATAAATTGTTCTTTTAAAACAAATTCTTCAATTTATTAAGCCAATTGATATTCCATACAATTGTAACGTTGGCAAATTCAAAACACAATGTCCAGTGTAAACCGATGCTTAATCCAATTCTGAACTGACAACTGATTAACCATCGTGAGCTTGCAAATACCCGATGGCTTAAGTAATCTATTTTCTAAATTTTAGTGAACAGAATAATTATTCAATATCACAGCTGTGCATTCCCAGAGTTTAGAGCTTTAAAAAAAGGAATCTTTCATTGACCGAAGTTAAGAGCTGGAATACTTCAAAGGAGTTTCCATTTTGTAGTTGCATACACGTAGGAATATGCATGTATATGGAATTGTGTATTTAAATTCTCCATGTATTAAAATCACTTCATAGTCCTGCCACTTCCCATCTACAGCAACCCACAACTCAAACTCTTTAGTCTTCACACTATTGTTATGTTTGCAGCTACTTCCTTTGGCCACCATCAGCTGCCATGTCTTTACCTGCCGAGACTGAATGCTTTGGAATTCAATCAGTTTCAGTTCCCTCTCCTCATTTAAAACGTTCCTTAAAACCCATCAAGTTAACAATATTTCTGATTGCCGCTCGCAATCCTTTTACCTGACTCAGCGTCCCTTCTTTAGGTTATGTTTTCTAAAGCACTTGATTTTTCCCCCTACATTGAAGGTGCAAGGTGTTGTTTAAAAATACATACCTAGTCTTTTATTTTCAGACAACACAGAGAGCCATAGAATAATTCTACCTCAAGAGGATCATTAAAATTTGATTTAATCACGGCTATTGAAAAGCTACCACACAGCGGATTAGTCACAGATGTGTGGAATAGACAGTTTAATAAAATGTAAATTCACACCACTTTCATCGTTTAATTTAAAGTCAGAATATTCAGCAATACAGTTCACATAATCAAACAGCGTTTAGCAACCATCCACACGACAGCAAGTACTGTTACTTAGATGATATAAACACCAAAGGAATCGTATCATGCAAATACACATTTGAAGAAATGATTAGATCAGACTGTCTGGTCTAATTTGTTGATTTCGGAAACCTTTACACAAAATCAAAATGTGCCCAAATGTGCACACATTTAAAGCAGCCAGGCAAGAAAATAATGTCGCTGACATCTGAACAATCGTACTATGGTAACGGGTACAAGTAATGATCCTATATACACATTTTTTTTAAAACACAGCCTTATATTGGTTTTAAAAGCTTTGGGCAGCAGCCTAGATAAGCAGACAATAAAAAAGGATAAAGTCAAGATTTAAGCTGCAATTAGTCAAATACTACAGCAGATCAATGTTTAGCTAATTGTTTTCCCATAGCCAAATGGCAAGCTCAGCCAAAGAATCAATACAAGGATCACTGTTGGTGCTATCTGGCTCAAGAAGTTGAGTATAGCTACTTCTACTCCATGTTTCAACAAATTTTTGAAATTCTTCTATTTCCATTTTAAACCTTGGAGACTGTCCAGGGCACACTACATAGAATTTCATCATTTCATAATAACTCTGAACAAGTTTTAAAATGTTTAGCAACAACTGGCTTAGACTCTAATCACAGCAATTATTTTAACATGCTGATTGCTACTTAATACTGCATTTCATTTTAAAGATGTTGCACACTTTCCAACTGCTTGTGGAAAAAAGGGTTTTCTGTAGCTGTTAATGAAATTTGGCATTTTGTTTTCCTTTTTTGAGGGCTTATGTCGCTGCTTTGTGCACTACCATCTTGGCCAATAGCTGCTAGATGTAATCAACAGGCCACAATGGCTCATCTCTGCAATGGCTGATTTTACATTGAAAATGTAACAGCAGGTTGCTAAGAGTTTTCCTTTGGATGCGCAGTAATGAATCAACAGCTAGGATTCACAGCTACCAAAGAGTAGTGCGCATCTTTTCCCTTCATCTCTGCCTCATCATTACCATCTAAACCCTGCTGCGCTGAACAGATTGGTTTGATAATTACACACAATAACTGCAGTGGGCACATAACCCTCAGCTGGCACAGGGCAGATCCCGAGCGGCAAGTTCCATATGTAAACTACACTGATTAAGTGTACGAGGTACATCCTCCCCTGCCTGTCTGCAGCTCTGATTAGAAGCATTCAGACACTGATATTACCATATGTCATCAAAATCATGAGGTAACAGGTCAACCAACAGTTATAAAATTTTCAAAGTGCTATTTAATCCATCACTTTGTTCTACTGTGGAACAATTACAGACACAGTACAGCCCTAGATTAAAAACTGTAATCTCAAATGTCAACCTTTAATCAAGATTTCACGCCACTTCTAAAATTCTAATTTTTCACTTAATAGTTTCCCTCCATTATCACTCCCTTTTCCTTTTCCCTGAAGGCAGTGGCACATGGCAAAGCTTCAGCAACACTCTAGTACCTCACACCCAAATGGTCATCCATCACATCTGAGCCTAGTGCTGGCAGATTAGTTGCAAGCACAGGGCTTCAGTCAAGCCCAGCCCCATCTCACCCCAATGCCGACATGCATTCTTTCGTGCAGGAAAGGAAAGCTTTCAGGAATTGGAATTTTGGATTCTTTCCCCCCTCATTAGCTCAGTGACACTAAGAAAGGCAATTATATGGTACCTTCAATCCCAAACATCACACAGCGCTTCACATACAATAAATTATTTCAAAGGGAAGCTTACGACGTGGAAAAATGCAGACATTTTAGAATTTTTAAGGACACATTCTTTAATGTTCATTTTTATGGTGTGGGGAAGAAACGTTGGACCAGTTCTGCCCCGTGTCAAAAATATTTTCATTATTTTGGGCAGCATGGTAGCACACATGGCTAGTACTGTGGCTTCACAGCACCAGGGTCACAGATTCGATTCCCCTCTGGGTCACTGTGCAGAGTCTGCACGTTCTCCCCGTGTCTGCGTGGGTTTCCTCCGAGTGCTCAGGTTTCCCCCCACAGTCCAAAGACGTGCAGGTTAGGTGGATTGGCCATGCTAAATTGCCCTTAGTGACCAAAATTGGCCTTAGTGTTGGGTGGGGTTACTGGGTTATGGGGATAGGGTGGAGGTGTTGACCTTGGGTAGGATGCTCTTTCCAAGAGCCGGTGCAGACTCGATGGGCTGAATGGCCTCCTTCTGCACTGTAAATTCTATGAAAAAGATAGGAGAGGTTATGGGGATAGGGTGAAAGTGAGGGCTTAGGTGGGTCGGTGCAGACTGATGGGCTGAATGGCCTCCTTCTACACTGTATGTTCTATGTACCACCCTACCGTACCTATCTCACCAACAGAATAAATTTAGTGCTTCGAGACACATGCCAATATGAAATTAAAATCGCTTATTGTCATAAGTAGGCTTCAAATGAAGTTACTGTGAAAAGCCCCTAGTCGCCATATTCCGGAGCCTGTTCGGGGAGGCTGGTACAAGAATTGAACTGTGCTGCTGGCCTGCCTCGGTCTGCTTTAAAAGCCAGCGATTTAGCCCTGTGCTAAACCAGCCCTCCAGCTTGGTTCAACTGACAGCATGCTGTTGCCCGAGTCAGAAGGTTGCAGGTTCAAGCTCCAGCATTGGCTTCTCAAATGATCTAGGCTAACAACCCAGTGCAACACTTTTTCCAAATTAAATTGTTACAGAGCACAAATAGATAAATGTAAGAGCTGTCTGCTCCGGTGCACTTTCAAATATCAGTTCTCCAGTTCGAAAAAGGTGCACTCTTACCAACATGCCTCCCTCAAGCACCACCAAAAATAGATTATCTGGTCATTTATGCACTGAATTACCTTGCAAACTGGCTGCTGTGTTTGTGTGTGTTTGTATAAACAACAGCAAGAAAAATTAATTGGTTAAAATGACAATGAACATTTTATTTTTTTATCATTTTGTAACATCGCCAGCCTGCGTATCAGCCCACCCCCATCTAGCATTTGTCAAACCAACTACTCCACTTCTCTCTGGTTGGCCATACTCCAACTCTGCTGTCCCTCCAGACCTGCTCATCCATTAACCTCCATCCTTAATGACCCACAGAACATCCTGGTACTCCACCCTGGTCAAATTTGTGATCCTTACTCTTGTGTATAAATGTCTTCTGGCCTACAGCTCCCTCAAGTTTTCTCTCCTTATAAGCCCCGACCGCCAACTCAAGAACTGCGTGTTTATTTGGCTAACATCTTTTTTACAGTCTGTGTTCCTTTTCCCCACCCATTGGCAACCCTAGAATTCCCTTTCTAAACCTCACCACCTCCTTAAAACCCAATTTCCATACAAATCCACTGCCCTCAAAACCCAATTTCCGTACCAAGCATTTGATCAAGCTATTCTAAGTCCTCCTTTTGCAGTGAGAGAGAACAAATTGCATCTTGATACCTACTTTAAATAATTAGAAATTTCACTGCCAAAGGCGTGGTGAACTTTATGCGTGACATTACATTTATGTAGAACTTGGCTTTCCCCGATTAGGCTGGTTAAAATGGTTGCTACAACTGGATGTTATCCACCACACAATTCCAAGAAAAAAATGTCACCGGTGCCAACTGGTCAATGCAAAATAGTCACACGAGGAACTACAACCTTTTAAAAACCTAAATTCAAGTTACTGACTAATGGGTGCATCAAAGGAGCACTTGTATGCTTGACACATATGCTGATGGAACTGGTCTGGGCAGTTATCCATCTGTAATAGCCAGCTGCCTCATTCATTCTGACACATGCTGCAGAATCTGCTGTAGCTAAATGACAACCTCTGAAGTGTCTGTTCTTAGTTGATCTTTATCAATTATTTAAATAGCTTCAATCTGAATGGGCCAATTGCCTTTGGCCAGCAAGCATTCTCTTCTATTTCTCACCCAATTTATTTGGGACTAATCATCTGAACATTTGCGCCATCCTCTCATATGGCTTTAGAATACAGCCAGTAAAAAATAAATCCCCACATCAATTCAAGTATCAACTGTATCAGCACTTCCAGCAAATCAAACTTGCTCCTCAGCATTAAACATCAGCAGTGTATTAGCCCAATTTTTTCTGTGATTGTATTTCACGCAAATGTCAAAGTTTTGGGAAAATTGGAGAAACAGGGACATGGTTTTTAGATATGTGCAACACTTGGGAAAATTCATCCTTCCTATTTCTTCCATTTCCTAGTCTTTAGATCAGATTTTAATTGAAAACTATAATACTACGACAGCAGGGCAGATAAGCTGAACTGAAGTGTGCAGAACCGGTCTTTCAAGTACAAGAGGACTTGCTTCCAAAATTTCTTGAAATGACTATTTGGCAAAAGGAAAGCACAAAGAGGCAGGAGGTACAGGTTCAAGGGAGAAGGGGGAAATATTTTAGAATATCAAAAGTCATATCTGTTGCTATGGTCTACCATGTACTAAATTCATTGGGGGTGAATTTGAGCCCACACTGGCCGTCAGTGAGAAACCCGGCCCGGGGGGCGGTCAAAATCCAGAGAGAATCGAAAAATGTGATCCTCTCAGTGATTGGATTTTGGAATTTTCGTTCTCCCGTGGAGTAATGCAAATCAGGCCACGGGATCCTAGGAACCTTATTTTAATGTTTGCATGTCATTAGCGAGCATTCACTCGGGATCTTCCCCACAGCTCCCCCCTCAGAATATTCACCGGCTGGTGGCGTAACATCACGCCAGTGCCAGTTACAACAGGTCTCCATAATAGTGAACCTGGCGGCCTCACCTCCAAGGGGGATATATGAATCTCCAGGGTATTCAATTCTTAGGGTGCACCAGAAAGGATGTGAGGGAGACAGATAAATTCAACTCGGGCTCAGTCTCTCCATTTAAGGGGGTCACTTGCAAGCCTCACTTCTCCTCATTTTAGGACCCTTGCTTCAAGGGGTCTGGAGGCTGGCATGAAGGCATTGTTTCTAGTGCCCTTCTTGCTGGGCTTGTGCTCAAATCGCCACTGAGGGAGTGCCCGTGCTTAGTGGGAGAAGCACCAGGGAAGACTGTGAGGTTACTATGTTGGGTTCCACAAGGGCAGGCTGTAAGGGCAGATTGGGAACTAGGAATGGGTTGCATCCTACCTCATGAGGAGTGTAGACCATCTCACTTGGGGAAGCATGACTGCAGTGTGAGTAAAACATGACACTGAGGCAGCACTGCAAGGACAAAGGGGTTAAACTGTATAGAATTGCAATTCCACTTGTCTGGGACGTTTGTTGGGCTGTGAACTGGGAGAATGAGGATGCCCTTTCGGTATTTGCTTGTCGTGCTAATTGCAGGCTTAATTCTAATCAGTTTACCTGTGTTTTTCAAACTTTTTTTCCAGCGACCCATTTTTACAGAATGGCTGACTCTCGCAACCCATGCCACATTCACAATAGATGCTCCATAGTTACTTTTAAAAGCATCACTCTTTGTTGACACTTCATAGAATTTACAGTACCGAAGGAGGTCATTCGGCCCATCGAGTCTGCACTGGCCCGTGGAAAGAGCACCCTACTTAAGCCCACGCCTGTACCCTATCCCCGTAATCCAGTGACCTCGCCTAACGTATTTGGACATTAAGGGGTAATTTAGCATGGCCACTCCACCTAACCTGCACACCTTTGGACTGTGGAACTAAACCAGAGCACCTGGAGGAAACCCACGCAGACATGGGGAGAAAGTGCAAACTCCACAAAGACAAGTCACCGGAGACCGGAATTGAACTGGGAATCTGAGCACTGTGAGACAGCAGTGCTAACTACTGTGCCACCGTGCCGCTCTTCTGTATCATTAAATGCAAAAGTTGTAATTGCACTGATGTTTCACCTTAAAGGACAGTTCTAACTTGACACCTTGCTAAAGGGCGTAACTCAGGATTATTTGATTGTATTATATCTTCACATCCTTTACTGGCGTTTGGAGAATTGCATGCAAGCGCTGGAAAGATTAACAGGCACAATATTGCACAGCTTTAACAACATCATGTTCATGTGCTCAAAACCTAACACGCCCTCGCATAGGAAATTAAACTTAAAATTTCTACTTCAGAAACAGGAGCCCTAACTGCTTAACTAAAAATACGGTCAGACAGAATGTCACTGGCCGCCTGTCAGTACCGTTTTCCAGGTAAATACGCAAGACTGAAAATATGCTTTTAAAAAAAAATGTTGGGCACAACTCAGCTGACCAACGTGCAGACACATTCCATTCCGTACACGTATAACATTTTGCCAGTTCCTGTATACACGTGTAGTTTAGTCACCAGCTAACGCCAACCTCGCCAATTGAAATCCCGATACAACGAGAAGCAAAAGTCCTTGCACTGCAGGAACCAATTCAGATGATGGAGTCCATGTAGCCACACGACAGAGACGGATGCTTGAGCACGAGTACCTGGGAAGAGGGGGTGGATAGCGGCTGGGGATGATGATAAAAGAGAAGGGTTCTTGAAGGACAAGAGTCCTGGTGTGGAGCCACAATTCGAAAGTGGAAGGAGTGGTCATAGGGGCTTGTAGGGGTGGAGGAAGTTGTATGTCCGGGTTAACGGAGAGAACTCAGAAGGGCAGCACGGTAGCATTGTGGATAGCACAATCGCTTCACAGCTCCAGGGTCCCAGGTTCGATTCCGGCTTGGGTCACTGTCTGTGCGGAGTCCGCACATCCTCCCCGTGTGTGCGTGGGTTTCCTCCGGGTGCTCCGGTTTCCTCCCACAGTCACAAAGATGGGCAGGTTAGGTGGATTGCCATGATAAATTGCCCTTAGTGTCCAAAATTGCCCTTAGTGTTGGGTGGGGTTACTGGGTTATGGGGATAGGGTGGAGGTGTTGACCTTGGGTAGGGTGCTCTTTCCAAGAGCCGGTGCAGACTCGATGGGCCGAATGGCCTCCTTCTGCACTGTAAATTCTATGATAATCTATGAAACTATAAGGGACGCACGGGATTCGTTAGTGACACACTGAACTCGAGAAGTAATACAGATCCAGATGCTGAACACAGTAACAGGAAATACCACTCAAAGAAAACTTTACAGGTCTCTGGCTGCAAACTGCCCCACCTACACTGTAGCCCAGAGATGTCTATGGCACTGGCTTCTACATCAGCCTCATGTGGCCATACACCGTACTGCAGTGAGAATTTACCTAGAGAGAAAACGGAAAAAATGGTCAGGCAATCTTTGGGATCGTTTTTGGTGACCTTTTGGCGACTAATTCTACACCTTCCCGCGACCCATCCACGGGTCGCAACCCCCACTTTGAAATCACTGACTTACGTAGTCTTCAACAAGAGGCAGTAATTTGCCTGATATGCTAGCTGCCTCACCCTCATTGACTAGTTAATTGTGCCAATGAAATCTGAACAGCTAAACAGCAGTGCCACTGGTTGGAGTCGCTCCTCAGTTTTTTAATTTTGTTATTTGGTTAAATCAAAATAGTTGAAGTTCCAAGCAGCGGCCCTGTGGAGTCTGTGGGCCACGTGTATGCAAGTTGTCATAGACTGCACTGCCTTTTTAGTTTTTTGAAAACCCTTTTGTTAGTTTTGTTTGCCCCCCGCTCCTGATCTATGGGCACACGGTGCAGAGGGGGAGGGGGTTTATGCTCCCGGGCTTGGCCAAGCTTGCCATAAACAGGTCCAGGCAGTGGGTGACCAAGGAGGTCGTCCGACCTGACTGCCTGCCCTCTAACACAGCTACGCTAGTGGCCGGGTGGCCTGGAGAGGTAGCACGTGGTGTCCATGTGCATCACTGAGGCCTTCCGTGTCCGCTGGGCATTGCAGGGCTGGGATATTTTATTGACCCTTTTAATCATATTTAGTTTGCTGTTTTAAACTTCATTTGGGTTTTGTTTTTGTTTAAGACAGTACCCCTTTAAGGAGCTGCACCTTTTAATTTGTCCCTCAGTTTATTTAATTTAGTTTATTTGGTTTCATCAAAATAATTTGACTCCCAAAGCACTGAACTCCAAGGCTCCTACAAGAGTTAGCCTCACACAGATCACACTGATGAGTACTCTAATGCAAGACTTCATGGTTACATCTATTATCACTCACCCCGTCCGTGGCCATGACAGGGGAGTGTCTATGATGTACCCCATGAGGATGCAGTCACTAGTGCCTTGCATCTACTCAATTGCCCTTTCACCTAGCCCAAGGTTTAGGGTGGTGGGGGGTGGCGGCGGCGCGAAGGTGTTTAGAGACTCTCGGGAGTCCAGGCTCGTAATCCTGGTGGAATTGAGAAGGACAGTTGTTGGGATGTGTCAGTGAGAGATAGTAGGGTGTGACACCCAGTGGAGAATAACTCACCAGGGGATCCCAGAGAGTGTAGCACTGAGGAACAGGGCTGTGCCAGGAATCCTCGCTTTGGTGTTCTTCCGTTTTCAGCGCACAATTCTGGAGAATCATTGAGCCTGTCGAGTTGGCTTTACTACAAATAGAGATCAAGCAGCAGCAGAGACAGATATGTGCCACTGCTTGCAGCCAGGGCCAGCACATACCCGGGGGGGGGGGGGGGGGGGGGGGGGGGCTGGGCCCATAGCAGTCCAGGAGCAGCACAAGAGGGTAGAGCCCTGTAAAAGATACTAATCAGCAAAGGGTCTTCTGACGCCAGACATCTTACCTACAGATGTCAGAGCCTCAGTGCCAGAGAAGCAGGGGAATGGTGGACCACCTTTGCCATGTCCTGCAAGAGCTGGCACCAAATGAATAGGTCTGCCTGTGGCCTATAAGATAACTGCCGCTTCAACAGCTCATTTCAGGACAGCACCGGTGATCAATGTGGCATCTTCCAGTCAGCTGCATACTGGTGCATTAGGAAAACAACAGATGCCTTTTGTGCAAGGGCCAACATGTATATCAACTTGGACCGGGACCAGGAGAGCCAGGGCCATAGGCTTCGCCTGTTTGGCCAGCATGCCCCTGGAGGTGGTCCTCCGGTCTCCATGGCATCATATGGCACCATTCATAAAGCACAAAGAATTCTGTGACAGTTATACCTTGGGGCTTGCTCAGATCCTTGGAAGTGTTTGTGGGAGAGCAGCAGCTGGAGGAATGGCTCCTCGGAGACAGGTGGTACCAGATAAGCTCTCCACTACTTGGTACTGCACAGGGAAGACCAGCTGGGCCAGGAGGAGATGCAGGAGTGCCACACCTCTTCAAGATGTGGAGATGCCGGCGTTGGACTGGGGTGAGCACAGTAAGAAGTCTTACAACACCAGGTTAAAGTCCAACAGGTTTGTTTCAAACACGAGCTTTCGGAGAACGGCTCCTTCTTCAGGTGAAGAAGGAGCCGTGCTCCGAAAGCTCGTGTTTGAAACAAACCTGTTGGACTTTAACCTGGTGTTGTAAGACTTCTTACTGTGCACACCTCTTCAAGACAAGGTCGAGGAGCGTGGCAAGGGGCTACCCTCAGAGTAAGGACCTCGTGCCATGGCCAGGGCCCTCATGGGATGTTGAGTTTGGGGACGTCCTCGTACCCTCTCGGTTTGGGGATGTCCAAGACTAGGCAGTGAGGAGCTCTCCCACCTGGGAAGTGTAATCTCACCATTGCTGTGGTGCCAGCGGTAGGTTCCCGTCATGATGCCTGATTTCATGGGCAGGACGCTAAAGCCATTCGCTGGATCCTGTGGGGAAAATGATGCCGACGAGATTCAGGAATGAGCAATGCTCCTCTCGTACTCAGCAATATGCCTGACTCCTGCCTGACAGAGAGCTGACCACATCCTGCCAATGAATGGGTTTATCATGGAATTTAGAGACACTGAATGCACTCTCATCTGCCACAGCTCCCTTCAAGGTCAGGGGTTCAGGTATATTTCTCCAAATCATCTACAGTGTGGGTCAGCCTCTCTACACTTTGCCAGTCCATGGCATCCACCTCACTGGATAAGTAGCACTAATTTTTTTTTTGAAATGTTTTTTTATTGAGTTTTCATATTTTATATCCAACAAATTACAAATTATTAGAAAAAAAAAACACGCAAAAATTATGTACATTTACAGGTAAGCATCTTCATAATAACAACTGTGGCCGCCCCCTTTAGCCGGCATACATATTTTACATTCCCCAATATGGCCGAGGCACATGTTTATAGGCATTTATTTAGAGTTTGGTTTTGGGCCTTAGCTAGCCATCAAACCCCCGATTCCCGTCCATTTTCCCCTGATTCTTGGTCACCCGACTATTCTTCCTCTTGTTCGTTGGCCACAAACAGGTCCCGGAACAATTGCATGAATGGCTCCCACGTTCTGTGGAAGCCGTCGTCTGACCCTCGGATGGCGAATTTGATTTTCTCCATTTGGAGAGATTCCAAGAGGTCGGACAGCCAGTCTGCAGCTCTGGGTGGTGCTGCTGACCGCTAGCCAAACAGGATTCTACGGCGGGCGATCAGGGAGGCAAAGGCAAGGGCGTCCGCCCTCCTCCCCAGGAATAGATCTGGCTGGTCTGAAACCCCGAAGACCGCCACTATCGGGCATGGCTCCACCCTCACCCCCACCACTTTGGACATAGCCTCGAAGAAGGCCGTCCAGTACTCCACAAGTCTGGGGCAAGACCAGAACATGTGGGCGTGGTTGGCCGGGCCTCTTTGGCACCGTTCACATCTGTCCTCCACCTCCAGGAAGAACCTACTCATACGGTTTCTTGTTAAGTGGGCTCTATGTACCACTTTTAGTTGCGTCAGGCTGAGCCTTGCGCACGTGGAGGTGGAGTTGACCCTATGCAGTGCTTCGCTCCAGAGTCCCCACCCTATCTCAATCCCCAGGTCATCCTCCCATTTCATTCTTGTTGTGTCCAGTACGGTGTCAGCCCTTTCTACCAGTCAGTCATACATGTCGCTACAGTTCCCTTTCTCTAGGATACTTGTGTCCAGTAGGTCTTCCAGTAGTGTCTGTCGTGGCGGTTGTGGGTACGTCCTCGTCTCCTTTCGTAAGAAGTTTTTGAGCTGCAGGTACCGTAGCTCGTTCCCCCCGGCTAGCCGAAATTTCTCTGTCAGTTCGTCCAGTGTTGCGATCCTGTCATCCGTGTATAGGTCCCTGACTGTCAGTGTCCCCCCGTCCTGCCTCCACCTTTTGAAGGTGGCGTCAGTCAGTGCTGGTGTGAACCTATGGTTGTTGCAGATGGGAGCCTTGTCCGACATTTTGGTCAAGCCAAATTGCTGCCGCAGTTGGTTCCAGGATTGGAAGGAGGCTGTCACCACTGGGCTGCTGGAGTGCTTTTTTGGGTGGGGATGGGAGTGCTGCCGTGGCAAGGGCCCGGAGGGAGGTCCCCATGCAGGAGGCCTCCTCCGCATGCACCCACTCGGCTTCTGGCTCCTGGATCCATCCCCTTACTCGCTCGGCTGTTGCCGCCCAGTGGTAGAATTGTAGATTCGGGAGGGCTAGCCCCCCCCTGGATTTGTTTTTTTGTAGGACCTTCTTTGGGATCCTAGCATTTTTACCCCAGACTAGCGGTTTGATTGCTAGTGCAAACAGCAGCGGGGACAGTGGGCATCCTTGTCTGGTGCCCCTGTGCAGTTGGAAGTATTGGGAGTTGGTATTGTTGGTCCGTACGCTTGCCATGGGAGTGTTGTATAGGAGCTTTACCCAAGCGGTGAACCCTGTTCCAAGCCCGAACCACTCCAGTACCTCTATGAGGTATTTCCATTCGACTCTGTCGAAGGCCTTTTCTGCATCCAGGGAGATGATCACCTCTTGTGTTCTCTCCCCGGAGGGGGTCATTATCACGTTCAGCAGGCACCTGATGTTCGAGGTAAGCTGTCTACCTTTGACGAAGCCCGTCTGGTCCTCTGTGACCACCTCAGGTACACAGTCTTCTAGCCTTTTGGCTAGGATTTTGGCCAGTAATTTGGCGTCTGCGTTCAGCAGAGATATGGGTCTGTATGACCCACATTCCGTTGGGTCTTTGTCTTTCTTTGGTATCAGCGAGATTGAGGCCTGTGCTAACGTGGGTGGTAGTGTGCCCCTAGCTAGCAAGTCTGTGAACATCTCCCGCAGGTGCGGGGCCAGCGCTGTCGCAAATTTTTTGTAGAAGTCCACCGGGAATCCGTCCGGTCCCGGCGCCTTCCCAGTCTGCATGGAGCTAATGCTGTCCATGATCTCTCCCAGTGCTAGTGGTGTTTCCAGATCCCGTTTTCTGCCCTCTCCCACGACTGGTATCTCCAGTCCATCAAGGAACCGGTTCATCCCAGCCTTCCCCGTTGGGGGCTCTGAGGTGTACAGCTCTTGGTAGAAGGCCTGGAAGGTTTTGTTAATCCTCTCTGATTCTGTTTCCAACGTGCCTCTGGTAGATAAGTAGCACTAATAAGGGGCCTGAATGCGGATGCCTGGAAGGGATGGGGGAAAGAGGGCAGTGTAGGAGATTGGAGAGACATCTTGCTGCCATTTTCACATTGCACAGGGATGAAGTGCCACGTTTGGGGGGGGGGGGGGGGGGGGGGCACGCAAGTGCATGGCGCCATTAAATGGCATGGTGTAGGATCTACTAGTGATCAAAGTTGTTTATTTACATGTGCTAGATTACAGTGGTGACCCATCTTAACTAGTGCTTAAGTTCACCCACGCCCACTAGATGCCTACAGTTTTTTATGCTTTCTCTCCCTCCCATTACGTATCCCCAGGATCCACAGTTGAGGTTGAGGCGGTCTACTGCCTTCCACGCCCCGAGATAACCTTGGCTCGCATCCCTTGGGGGGGGGGGGGGGGGGGGGGGGGGGGGGCCTGAACCTAAAGGGTCTGGGCCTACTTTCAGGCAGCATGGGTGTTGTAGTGCTACCTCCATGGTAAATGGCTGGAGGCGTGACGTTCACAGGGAGGTAGGGGGAGGGGTCAACTGGGCTGGACACCCCCAGGGTCCCCTGGGTGAAAGGACTCGGCCTGCGCTCCTGCCGATCTTTTACCTTAGACCTCGAGTGCCCAGGGGCCCCTGTGCTTCTCCATTGGATGGAGGGGTAGCTGAAGTGAGATCCAGAGAGACTGCCATCCTCTGGAACTAACATTTGTGGATTCCCAACAGTTGAAGCAGACATCCCCAGTCATGGAGTACAGCTCCTGCACCATATCCACTGCAGATATTACCCTTGGAGCGTTGGCCGTGCTGCACTGGAGTGACAGCATCATCTCCTCAGACAGAACGCGATGCTGTCATCCCTTCCTGATGCTTACGACTCTGCCTTTACAGTTCTATCAGCTCTAGGGTGACTGAAACCAGGAGCACGTCATTGGCCAGTGACTCAGCAGTGTCCTGGGCCCCGGCATCGCTCAGAGTGTCGGATCCCTGGGTCGTCCCTGTCTTCAACTGCTGTGTATCCTCAGCTGTGAGGTGCTCACCAGTGAGTGACCCAGAAGTCTGCCTATTAGTTAATCCCACCATGGTACGAGTATCTGCGCTGGTGGAGGATGAGGGTGGCAGATGTGGTGATGTCTGAGAGTTACCCCTCTGAGCTGCTCGTGTCAGTGGTATCCTGGGGGCGTGCGGATGGTCCAGGCTGCACGCCTGATTACACCGCAAGGGAAACAGTAGATGGCATTAGTACATCATGGAGGTTAAATAATGCATGATGTTTACTCACATGAGGTCTGAGGAATTACTGTTTCCCCTTCTGTTTCTCACTCCACCGACTTTGCCATCGACACCGCATGGACCCTCTCCTCCCCAGCCAGCTTATGGGCTCTTTCCTCATGTTGTGCGAGGGTGCGGAGTTCTCATGACTCCAGGTGGCCATGCCTTTTCACGCCTTTTGTGCACAACTTTGTTCTGCAGAGAGATGGATGGAGACACTGTAGATGGGAGACTCCTGCCGGTTCAAATGGTTGAGGAGTGGCATGTGTGGGACTGGAATGGGAGCAGCAGAATAGACACCATGGGGCAGAAAGAGGGCCTCGCCACGGGTGGGTAGCTCGCTGAGAGGCCGCCTTGGACATGGGAGGGGTAGATGAGCAGATGCAGTAAGACACGAGTTGGCAGACCACCCTGACCACGCAAAGATGGTCATTCGTTGTTTTCCTGCAATGCTGACCCATCCTCTTCTGCAGTGAGCTGACACGTACTAAAACAGTAATACCCTCCCAGGCTGCGACAGTCACCTTGCTCGAGACACGTCTTCTGGAACGCGGGTACAGGAGGTCCCGCCTCAGCTGGACTTCATTCAGCAGTCTGGTGAGGGCTCCCTCCAAGAATCTTGGAGCACATTTCCAGGCTGCCACCCGCTTGTTTGATCTGGAACAAGTGCTGGTGAGTATGGGGTAATATTTAAATGGAGCTCCCCAGTGATTGCAGTGAGGAAGTTTCCCTGGGGCGAGTGAATCAGAAGGAGCCTGCCAAGAGCGTGGCGTGATTCACACACAGAAAAAATCTTTTGTTTTAGAGGCTCAATATTCAGTGAGAATTCCCACCAACACCGTAGGCAGGATTCACAGTTTTTCTCACTGGAACCGACACTACCATTTTTTTTTAAGGTAAGAGTCCACCCATTATTTGTGATGATGTAGAAAACCTTACCATAGGGAGATGTTTTGTGTTACAGTTTGCCCTAGTCTGCCCCCTTTAAAAAGGTGACATGGCAAAACATTTTTTCAACTGTAAGATGTCTACCTTATTTGAAGTACAAGTTAAAGAAAAATGATTGCCTATCTAATTAGTGCATTTAGATATGAATAAAAAGTGCCTCGCATTTTTACAGTGTTTTCATGGACTCAGAACAATACAGTACTTTTGAAGTGTGGCCACAGTTGCAATATAGGAAGCGTGGCATTCAATTTATGCACAGCAAACGCTCACAAACAGCAATATCATAATAAGCAGTTAATTTGTTATTAGTGATGTTGGTTAACGGATAATATTGGCTTGGACAGTCAACTGCTCTTCTTCTAAATAGTGCCATGGGATACCCGAGAGGACAGAGGGGTAAAATTTGGCTAAACAACTTAAATATTAGTTAGATAATTTACTGTTAGGCAGCATTGGTTTGCACTCATCTTGAAATATTCCAATTTACAAAGGCAGAATCCAGAAGAGTCTCTCACCGTTAAAAGTGAATTGAACAAATGCATCAATTCAATAAAAACATTTGCAATATTTTGCACTCATACAACTGTACACATTTTCAGTTTCAACAAAAGGAATAAAGCTTAATAAAGTGGTAGTTTGCAATGTTGCAATTATATGCATATTGGGAACAGACAGCGCTACCCGTGTTCTTAAAAGTTCGAATAACTTGTTTGTAGTGGGCAAAAATAAACTTCAAGATAAAGAACAATTAGTCTCTCACTCCTGCCAATAAACACTGTTACTTTAAAACTTCCGAAACAGAACCAGCCCTTTGATGGGATTTATTTATTCCAGAAACCCTGAATGCAGAATTACTGCCAGTGCAAGTGAGCAACAATTTAATTAGCAGCAAATTAACCGTGTTCCACCAGCCTACCTTTTCCTTCAAATCGCTTTAACAGGACTAATTTTAAATCAGGCACCCGATTCTCAGTGCAGCAAGCTGGAACTCAAATTAGAATTAAAAATAAAACTACTTTATAAACCAGGGTTGCGCTCATTTAAAAAAAAATGAAATGAGTGTGGTCCATTTTGTCAAGGAGAACCGATGAAAGAAATTCCAATTTCAAATCCTCACGAAGTAGAGAGAATGCCAGCAGTGCCTATTTTTTCAGCCAGGCTGTGTGTTTTCAAATTTCCTCAACCTGTTTTCCTTCAAACGATCCTGAACGTTGAGCTAATTTCGGCCTCAACCACTGATGGGAAGTAAATTCCACTGCCAAAACTCTACGTGAAGTAGTTTCGCCTCTCTCCATACATTTGTGTTAATTCTGGTATCTGCAGCCCTTCGGGTCATTGACCCTTCACACACTGGAAGGTCAGTTTCTATCCACCTAGTCCTATTCTTTTATTACGGGGTAGGGTAGAGTTGTGGTGCTCTTTCCAAGGGCTGGTGTAGACTCAATGGACCGAATAGCCTCCTTCTGCACTGTAAATTCTATGATTAAATACAACTATATAGCCCCATAATCTGCACTGACAAAAAAAAAAGATGTTTTCAACATATCCTTTTCAATACACACATTCCCTCAATCCAGGCAGAAGTAGTTTAGAATGTGAAACCATCTTTAATGACAACTATTACCTCGATGTTTGAAAGGTACAAACTGACAAACTGTCACTGTGAAGGTTTGGGGCAGGAACATTACAAACACAAGTCGTACCTGTTGTTTGGATGTTGTTGGGGCATCACCATTGGAAGACGCTCCTGAAACCAAAACACCATCATCTATGCAGCCTATAGATTTAAGCCCTTGCTTGAGGATGTCTCTCAGTCTCTGGTACTGCGGTCTGTCTTTGTAACCCAGAGATAACACATCTTCGAAATATTTTGACAACTCAGCTGTATTAAAGAAATAAAACATTTAATTCATCAACTGTTCTACCTCCAGTCTTCATACACTGTCCACTAGGGTCAAATCTGTCCTCAAGCCAACGTAATTAACTTTCTACAACTTTACTTTTGTTTAGCACAGATTGACAGATCAAATCATTTTTTCTCCAGTGTAGACCACTCCAACAGAAACTATTTCACATTATGTCAATGCAAAAATACCATCTGTGGAGCAATTGCAATGCCATCAAGTACATCACAGCAAACAGGAGGCAATCATTTAAGGACAAGGAAGGGCCAGAATTTAAACACTCAAAAAGCTTTATCGGGAAATGTAGCAATCTGGAGTAGTACTGAGGCATACAAATCATGATTCAGAAAGGTCCCAAACTTGGCCGAGGTCAAGTTCTTAGATTGTAAGCAGGGTTATTTCAATTGGTTTCCGTGCCCCAAGTCAAAATTCCACCAAGACAAACCCATGATGCCCAACTTTATTCCACCTGCCTAAATACTGTACTGTGAAATGGTGACATTTTGGATGTTTCCCCGCCCTCCTGTGCAGGTAAATGCTCGATATTGCTGAAAAAAAATTCAGCGGCATGGTAACACATCAAGTTCGGAAAGTTACTGCCAAGAAAATTAATTGCAGAAAACTATATGCAGTGCACAAAGTAGCTCCAACAAGCATTGCTAATTCAAATCTTGCCCAAGTTTAATGAGGTACAACTGGATTGGTAGGACTTAGAATACACTGTAGTGCTTAGAACTTAGAATACACGGTGATGTACTTATTAAACTAAGGCAGTCACCAACTCCCTCCCTAAAACCTACCCAATCCCTTATCTGGTGCCTGAACCAAGAACCAACTAGGTAATTCTAATCAGCAATTTAGAATTTCCCACCTGGTCTGTTTTTGTGAGGAAAGCATTTACCCATCAGACTTGGAATGTCTCCTCCATACCTAGTAAAGAAAACAAAAATAGGTTTAGTAAAGATTTAAGCTTATTTTCATACTAGATTTTTCTACACAGTGAAAACATTGTGTTCAAAGTCCCAATTCAAGAATTAAATTGAATTACAGATCATCACTTACATCCCCAATAAACAAATTTGTCAGGCTGGACTTAGGGCATATCCTTCAGCAATCGAGCTTTACAAGATGACGAAGAAGCAATAGCATCAGTTCAATTATTTATCAGTCATTGCTACCGATCAAAAAGCTATGCCACATCATGGTAGTCTTCACATGCAAAGCATAGGGGTGGGACTAGTCACTCATTACAATAAAGTTTGAATTCCATTGAATTTGAACTCCGGGTTCAACCCATTTGCCAACCAGTTCGAGGGGCATCACTTTACTGAAAATCAGATGGACCACAGCCTTTATAACAAAGCAAACTGCCCAAGGAGTTACAGAACAACCTGAGGAGAAAGGAAAAAACAGACGAGGGGCAAGTACCCAAACGTGTTACCAAGTGGATTTCGATGGTAGGGAGGTGCATAGAAAGATGAACAACAGGAGTGGTTTGGATGCTCCTTAGCCACAGCAGTCCAAGATGAAGAACTCTTTTCACTCATTCATCCAACCTCTTTCTCTATTTCAAAGATTTCCCCAATTTTCATTTCAATGACATGTTTTGTACCTCAGCCACTTCACATGCTTCAAACACTGAGTAAATAAATACCGTAACTCGCTCTTCACTCTCCATCTCATTACTGTAGTTTTCCCATCCCTGCCGTCACCCTGCTAAATCTATAATGAATTGCATTAATGTTACTTCTAAAAAAGGTACCCAAAAAATCTGTTGGAGGACTAATATCTTGAATTAATTCATCATTATTTCTTGACTCTCTTAAGGTCATCAGCCTTGAACAGAAAAGAAGGACAGCACGGTAGCACACGTGGCTAGCACTGTGGCTTCACAGCGCCAGGGTCACAGGTTCGATTCCCCGCTGGGTCACTGTCTATGCGGAGTCTGCACGTTCTCCCCTTGTCTGCGTGGGTTTCCTCCGGGTGTTCCGGTTTCCTCCCACAGTCCAAAGACGTGCAAGGTTAGGTGGATTGGCCATGCTAAATTGCCCTTCGTGTCCAAAAAGGTTAGGAGGGGTTAATGGGTTATGGGGATAGGGTGGAAGTGAGGGCTTAAGTGGGTCGGTGCAGACTCGATGGGCCAACGGCCTCCTTCTCCACTGTATGTTCTATGTAAGGAGCAGGTCCATCAGTATTGGAAAGAAAAAGACAAGCTGGTTGAGGGACTGGTTTAGCACAGGGCTAAATAGTTGGCTTTTAAAGCAGACCAAGGCAGGCCAGCAGCACGGTACAATTTCCGTTCCAGCCTCTCCAAACAAGCGCCGGAATGTGGCGACTACGGGCTTTTCACAGTAACTTCATTTGAAACCTACTTGTGACAATAAGTGATTTTCATTTCATTCACAAGCTTCCTTTGTACTCTATAATTAAGTTCAACGTGGCATAAATCCAGATTCTTACTTGAGTTTTTCATCTCTAACATAGTTGGCATCTTTCAGATTATCCTCCCAGGGAAGTCTTCCACAGAGCCACTGCAACATACAATATCCCAAGATTTCCAAGTCACCACGTCTGGAAGCAGCTGAAGGTGGGATATATCATCAATAACATAAAAGTATGTTTAAGGTAAAACCTTTTTCAATTAATATGAACAAAATTAACATCCTTTCAGAGAACAACAAGGCTGCCAAATGTTCTCATTTTGCAGCTCACTTGAAACAGTATTAGCATTTAAATACAAAAAGCCAACAGTTCAGTTAGTTTACATTAGAAGTTAATTGCGGAGGAACAGGTAATAATACTAATAATAATCTTTAGTGTCACAAGTAGGCTTACATTAACACTGGAATGAAGTTACTGTGAAAATCCCCTAGTCGCCACACTCCGGTGCCTGTTCGGGTTCACTGAGATAGAATTCAGAATGTCCAATTCACCCAACAGCATGTCTTTCGGGACCACAGTCGTTAGCACTGTTGCTTCACAGCGGCAGGGTCCCAGGTTGGACTCCCGGCTTGGGTCACTGTCTGTGCGGAGTCTGCACGTTTTCCCTGTGCCTGCGTGGGTTTCCTCCGGGTGCTCCGGTTTCTTCCCACAAGTTCTGAAAGACATGCTGTTTGGTAATTTGGGCATTCTGAATTCTCCCTCCATGTACCCGAATAGGTGCCGGAATGTGGTGACTAGGGGCTTTTCACAGTAACTTCATTGCAGTGTTACTGTAAGTCTACTTGTGACAATAAAGAATATATAAAGATTATCATATTATATACTACGGTGCCTGTTCGCGTATATTGAGGGAGAATTCAGAATGTCTAATTCACCTAACAAGCGCTTCTTTTGGGACTTGTGGAAAGAAACCGGAGCACCCAGAGGAAACCCTCGCAGGCACGGGGAGAATGTGCAGACGCCGCAGAGAGTGACCCAAGCCGGGAATCAAACCCGCATCCCTGGCGCTGTGAAACAACAATGTTAACCATTGTGCTATGGAGGAAAACTTACTGCGGTGCAGTTGAATAATTGGTGCTGTAATTGCCATGGAAAGTCACAAATGTAAGCTTTGCTGTCATGAGATGCTAATTGCAGGTTGGATATTGTTGGGTTGGGTCAGGGAGTGGCGAGAGCTTAATTCTTATAGATCTTATGATTTAGAGAAGAAAGGTGCTGGATATGATGTAAAGTTTTGTTAAAATTATAGGCGAAGTATAATCTTTAGCAACATAGTACAATGCTGTAAGCATACTTAATCCAAAAGTATAAAAATACATACTAAAAATCAATAACTAATCATATTGTATAGTTCATACCAGGAATTTGTCAGTTCATTCACAGTACATAGACCTTTTAGTGAAACCCACCAGGACCTCATACAAAAGCTGCTTTTGACTTTGCCGTAGTGCCATCAGATGCAACAACACAAAAAGAGTTTTCTAAAGTACGGTGTCAGTGGAGAACTGGGTTTCTGCAGAGTCTCCCAGGAGCTGCTATTAAATGGGTGGAGTCTGTTTCAGCATGTCTGCACAGACTGACCTTGGTGGGGGAAAGTTTTCAATAGCTGGTTGACTGCTTTTACAGTCATCATAAAGTTATCATATGTTTGTGTGTAGAGGCTACCAATTCACTGGCTTTGCAATCCGGAGCTGTCCCAGATAGCTCCAACTACACTCAGAATTCAGGACAGTGACATTTAACTGTTCTCCTGGGAATCCAGACTATGAAAAAAATAATACTAAGTTGGTCCTATATGGATAGAGGTTCTGAAATGCTGGTTTTCCCATCTCATTGAATTACTGGATTAATATAAAAATTGTTTCAAACAAAGCGGCACATTTTATGAGAAATACTTGTCGGGTTTAAATTACTGATTCCATAATCAGAATAACAGAGATGAGCGCACTGCAGCTGCTCACAAACAACTAATTACTAACTGCTTACTAATTTTCAAAAAGCAATTTGGACCATCTTTTAAAAACAGACACGTCCTTGTAAATTAAAAGCATTAAAAACCTTGCTCGACATCTAGCAGACAACAAGGGCAATGCCTCCTGCAGCAGGGTTACAACTTGCACATTATCTGAAAATATAGCTTCACAAAGTGCAGGGTTCCCATGGAGCTCACAGACTTGCTTATTAAGGGCATTCACATGTATAACTATGGAAGAGTGCAGAAATGTACAACAGCTAGCGATATCCATTCTGCAGTTTACTCGAGTGACTATTTGATCCTGCACTAAAATTAATATCCAAGTACCATTTTGGCACCTTGGGTAAAAAATTCTCAGTCCAAGTTAATTAGCTGGTAGGAGGTCAACCACTTTGAGAGTTGTCTCCTGGTTGCTATGAAACCAATCTAACAGAAAGCTCAAAAGAAAGGAATGGGGTTCTTTAAAGTTGTATCACTGCTCAGTTCTTTATTGAGGCCTATTTTAGAAATAATCTGAATGACTGAAATCAATTTCATCCCCATCATTTTTCTTCTAAAAAGTGATTTGAATTTCCATTATAGTCGTCCACAGTGTTTCTTAATCAGCCTCGATACTTAAGAGGCCATTGGTCAATTTGAAAATATGAAATTGTTCTTTAAATTAATCAGTAGATCACCGAATGGAAATACAGCAGGTGCAGCTCTGTGGGAGAATGCACTGACACTTTCAAAATGAACCAAAAGAAAAGGGAATATGGTTTGAACAGATGAGTTCATAAAAAGAAAAATAGCACTTTGTTCAAAATATAGTTAGGATTTGGAATATATTCAAAATATTTTACAAAGCACAAAAGCATGAAAAGAATGCTTCATTATCCGCACAGTTAAGGTGACCAAAAGACATTTTCCAGTCATTAAAGACATGGGTAATTTGTGTCTGCTCAGTATAAAATAAAGGTTATAGTTTAATGTGATAAAGTGTTTAGTTAACTTTCTCACTAATGACTAGAATCAAACCTTGCATGATAATGTTAAAGACTGCTACCAAGCTATAGCAATAGGCCAATTATTAATAAGCAGAATGTCATGTGAATGAGATTATCCAGAGATAAATGACAAGTTAGTTAAGGGTCACTCAGGCTCTGGTGGAAGGTCATTCTAACAGCTGACTATATTCATTAAAGTGCCATTTACTCTCTCTCTGTGCAATTCACACTGCACATTACAAATTATTCAACTAGTCGACTCAAGATAAATGCACACCTGATCCAAGCAATCAATTTTAATATTTCCTATGCAGTCCTAGTCCATGCACAACTCTACAACAAATACTGCAGGTTCAAATAAAACATTATCAATTTGTTATATTTAGAAATTCCAATATGGTATTGACAATTCATCCAATTTCACAAATTAACTGCAGGTTTAGTTAATTTTCCCCATGTGGTAACTGCTCTAAAAATTGCACTGAAAATTAAAATTACAACAGTGTGCTGCAGTAAATTGATAAAAATACATTTGGCTCAAGGATAGTTTCTCGAAATCAGAATTGAAGAATAGTGAATTTGAATAGAACTGATAGCAAGGACAGATAAATATAAAGCAAACCAACCAAATATATTAGCCACACCACCTTGCAGGGATCTGAAGCTGGTGTATAACAAGCAATGCGGACATTAAAAATCATATCTTGCCCAGGGCAAACAGCCATAATTCCAGTCCTGTCCAGGCCAGAACAAGCCAAAATCAGAGAACACATGGCAGCCAATTTTAGGATTAACAGGATGTTACAGTTGGGACTTTTTCCTAACACTTCTTCTCATGTTCACAGCTAGACTCCGTTCCAAAAGCAGCCAGCGTCCCTTATGAACCCAAAGAAATTTGCCAATATAAATGAAAAAATAATTCAGCAAGATGAGACAAGACAAAAAAAAAGTATCTAGTTTGTTCATCTAAATAAAGGGTCACCCTACTTTCTGATCTGGCTTTGCAACAAATTATTCATCAAAATGTCAAATAAATTGGATACAAACCTCAGCAGCTTGCCAAACGCTTTTAAGGTTGTTATGGAATGCAACACTTTGCGTATTCAGATTTGATCCCTTAATTTTTGATTTAAAAACAAAGACCAGATCAATTATGATGAAACTGGCTTGAGGCTACCTTTTCCAACCTAGCCTTGTAACAATGCAACTGGGATTCACAACCATGGAGAGCAGTACCTTGTAAATGCAAATCTTTAAACTATATACTGTGCAGAAGAGAAAGGGGAGATACAAGAAAATGATAGCCTAATTTGCATGATAGCAAAAATAAGAATGTAACATTTCTATCCATCTACAAACATCAGAAATATATTCTAATCGTTCAGTTTCTTCCTCCTTTTCACATTGTGTAAAGAGGGCGGACGGAGAGAGTGGCGAAGGGTACGAGTTTGGGGGGGTGGGGGAGTGAAGAGCGCGCCAAGGGGCACAAGAAGCGTGGAGATGGGGAAAAGAGCGCACCGAGGGGAACAGAGGGGGTGGGGTGGGGGAAGAGAGAAGAGCGCACCGAGGGGTGGGGGGAGAAAAGAGAGCGAGGAGTGCACGAGGGTGGAGGGGGAGAGAAGAGAAGAGCATGCCGAGAGGGAGGGGGGAGCGCGCCGAGGGGCACGAAGCAGGATAATAGTGGTGACCAAGGCTGGGACCTAAATATTGAAGGGAATTCAACATTTATATTTGGCATACCAAAAAGATATGAAGCTAGGAAAAGGTGATGGGGTAATTTTGTTAATTATGGATGTCATTGGTAGTTGACAGATGACCTTGGCTCAAAAGAGCAAGATGTAGAATCAGTTTAGGTATGGATAGCAATCAGTAAGAATAGGGGGCTACTTGTGAGAGCAGTTATATGTCCCCTAAGAGTAGTTACACAGTAGGACAGAGTAAACAAAAATAAATAAATGGAGTGTGTAAAGAACCTCAGTTCTTCTCACTCACTAAACCTTTCATTCCTCAACATTTCTGGTATCTGCTTTACCACAATAATCACAGGTGACTTAAATCTTTGTTACTTACAACACCGGAGACCATTCGGCCCATCCTGTCCGCACTGGCTCCCATAAGTGCTACCCATCCAATCCCATTTCCCAGCCCTATTTCCATAGCCCTCTCAATTAATCCATTCCAAATATGTATCCATCTCTTTTTTGAAACCTCCTGTAGAATCCACCTCCACCCCTCTCCCAGGCTATGCATTCCAAATCCAACAACTCAGTAAAGGAGGTTTCTCCGCATCTTACTCCTAGCTGGCTTGCTGACCACCTTGTAATTGTGACCACTAGTCACTGACATACCAACTAGTGGAAACAGAATATCCTTCTTTACCCTGTCAAAATTGTTCAGAATTTTGAACACCTCAATAAGGTCACCTCTTAATCTTCTCTGCTCCAAGGATAACAAGTCCAATTTTTCTAATCTTTCCTTGTATTTAAAATTCTTCATTCCTGGTATCATTCTGGTAAATCTCCTCTGCACACTCTCTAGGGCTTCAACATCCTTCCTTAAATAAGGTGCCCAGAACTGAACACAATACTCCAAATGTGGTCTGACCAATGATTTGTAGAGGTGTAGCATCACTCCCTTGCTTTTATACTCCATGTCCCTATTTAGAATTCTACAAAAGATAAAGGGATTGATTAAGGCGCAAGTACAGTATGAAAGGAAGCTTGCAGGTAACATAAAGACTGACACTAAGAGTTTCTATAGATATGTGAAGAGAAAGAGATTGGTAAAGAGAAATGCAGGCCCCCTACAGACAGAAACAGGGGAATGCATAATAAGGGACAAAGAAATGACTGAGCAATTGAATACATACTTTAGTTCTGTCTTCACAAAAGAGGACACAAGTTGAAGAATGAAAGGTTTAGTGAGGGAGAAGAACTGAGGGAGATCAACATTAGTAGAGGAATGGTGCTGGGAAAATTGATGGGATTGAAGGCGGATCAATCCCCAGGGCCTGAGAATCTGCATCCCAGAGTGCTTAAGGAGGTGGCTCTGGAAATAGTGGATGCATTGGTGGTCATCTTCCAGGATTCTATAGACTCTGGAACAGTCTCTGCAGATTGGAGGGTAGCTCATGTCACTCCAATATTCAAACAGGCAGGTAGAGAGAAAGCAGGGAATTATTGACCAGTAAGCCTAACATCGGTAATGGAGAAAATTCTTGAATCCATTATCAAGGACTTTATAGCGGAACATTTAGAAAGTAGTGGCAGGATCAGTCAGTCAGCGTGGATTTATGAAGGGGAAATCATGTTTGACAAATCTGTTGGAATTCTTTGAAGATGTAACCAGTACTGCTGACATGGGGGAGCCAGTCGATGTGGTAGATTTGGACTTTCAGAAGGCGTTTGACAAAGTCCCACATAAGAGATTATTGTGCAAAATTAAAGCACAGGCGATTGGGGCTGGTTTAGCACACTAGGCTAAATCGCTGGCTTTTAAGGCAGACCAAGGCAGGCCAGCAGCACGGTTCAATTCCCGTACCAGCCTCCCCGAACAGGCGCTGGAATGTGGCGACTAGGGGCTTTTCACAGTAACTTCATTGAAGCCTACTCGTGACAATAAGCGATTTTCATTTCATTTAATTTTCATTTCATTTGGGGAAGTGTATTGAGGTGGATAGAAAACTGATTGGCAGAGAGGAAACAATGAATAGGAATTAATGGGTCCTTTTCAAATTGGCAGGCAGTAACTAATGGGGTACCACGGGGATCGGTGCTGGGACCCCAGCTATTCACAATATATATTAATGATTTGGATGAGGGAACAAAATGTAACATCTCAAATTTTGCAGATGATACCAATGTTGGGTGGGAGGATGAACTGTGACGAGGATGCAAGGATCCTACAGCATGATCTGGACAGGATTGGGTGAGTGGGCAAGCCAATGGCAGATGCAGTACAATTTGGATAAGTGTGCGGTTATTCACTTTGGTAGCTAAAATAGGAAGACAGATTACTACCTGAATGGTTGTAAATTGGGAGAGGAGTGCAGCGGGACAACCTGGATGTCTTTGTGCACCAGTCGCTGAAGGTAAGCATGCATGCAGGTGCAGCAGGCGGTAAAGGCGGCTAATAGTATGTTGGCCTTCATTGCGACGGGTTTAGAGTACAGAAGCAGGGATGTGTTGCTGCAATTACACAGGGCCTTGGTGAGGCCACATCTGCAGTATTGTCTCCTTCTCTGAGGAAGGGTGTTCTTGCTCTCAAGGGAGTGCAGCAAAGGTTTACCAGACTGATTGCAGGGATGGCGGGATTGTCATATGAGGAGAGATTGACTAGGTTGGGATTGTTCTCACTGGAGTTCAGGAAAATGAGGGAGACTCTCACAGAGACTTATAAAAGTCTAAAAGGACAAGACAGAGCAGATGCATGGAAGATGTTACCAATGATGGGTGTGTCCAGAACCAGGGGTCACAGTCTGAGGATTCAGGGTAAGCCATTTCGGACAGTTATAAGGAGACATTTCTTCATCCAAAGAGTGGTGAGCCTGTGGAATTCATTACCACAGGAAGTAGTTGATGCTAAAACATTGAATATATTCAAGAGGCGGCTAGATATAGTACTTGGGGAGAATGGGATCAAAGGCTATGGGAGAAAGCAGGATTAGGCTATTGAGTTGAATGATCAGCCATGATCGTGATGAATGGCGGAGCAGGCTCGAAGGGCCAAAAGGCCTCCTCCTGCTCCTATCTTCTATGTATGTATCTATGAAAACTCTTTGAGAAGGATGTATCATCCATGGTTGAAAAAGGTAGTTAAGGGCAGTATCAAATTAAAAGAAACACTGTCGAAGTCTACAAAGATTAGCTATTGGATTGGTCAAATCACAAGAACTCACAATGAATGACTAAAATATTGAAGGCGGAGAAAGAGAGCACGAGGGAAAACAAGCTAATAATATAAAAGCAGATGTAGTTTACAAGTATTTAAACAATAATAATCTTTATTAGTGTCACAAGTAGGCTTACATTAACAATGCAATGAAGCTATTGTGAAAATCCCCTCATCGGCACACTATGGCACCTGTTTTGCTACACAGAGGGAGAATTCAGAATGTCTAATTAACCAAACAAGCACGTCTTTCAGGACTTGTGGGAGGAAACCAGAGCACCCAGGAGGAAATTCACAGATACGGAGAACATTCAAATTGCAGAGTGACGACCCAAGTCTGGAATTGAACACGGGTCCCTGGCACTGTTAAGCAGCAGTGCGAACCACTGGGCCACCCTAATAGGAGAACAGTAACTAAAGATAGCGTTGGAGGGCAGCACAGTGGCACAGTAGATGGCACTGCTGCCTCACGGCACCAAGGTCCCAGGTTCGATCGCGGCTCTGGGTCACTGTCCATGTGGAGTTTGCACATTCTTTCCATGTTGCGTGGGTTTCGCCCCCACAACCTAATGATGCGCAGGGTAGGTGGGTTCGCCATACTAAATTGCCCCTTAATTGGAAAAAATGAATTGGGTACCCTAAATTTATTCATTTATAAAAAAAGATAGCGTAGGTCCTCCAGAGAGAATCTGGGGAATTCATAATGGAAAACCAGGAATTGGTAGAGGTGTTTTGAGTCAGTGTTCACAGTCGAAGACTTCGAAAATTTCTCGAAGGTACGAATGGGAGACGGACTTAAAACAAACACAAGATGGTCTGAATCCTAGGGGTGAGGAGATTGGTTATAATTTCCAAAATTCCTTAGATTCTGGAATTTTCCATTGGATTGGAAAAGAGCTTATCTAACACCATAAGACATAGGAGCAGAATTAGGCCACGCAGCCCATCGAGTCTGCTCTGCCATTCAATCATGGCTGATATTTTTCTCATCCCCATTCCTGCCTTCTCCCAATAACCCCTGATCCCCTTACTAATTAAGAACCTATCTAGCTCTGTCTTAAAGACACTCAGTGGATTGGCCTCAACAGCCTTCTGCGGCAAAGAGTTCCACAGATTCACTACCCTCTGGCTGAAGAAATTTCTCCTCATCTCTGTTTTAAAGGATCGTCCCTTCAGTCTGAGATGGTGTCCTCTGGAAAACACCTTTAGAAACGAGGCAGACCAAAAGCAGGAAGTTACAGGCCAGTTAGCAATTAGCCTGACATAACATAAGAACATAAGAACTAGGAGCAGGAGTAGGCCATCTGGTCCCTCGAGCCTGCTCCGCCATTCAATGAGATCATGGCTGATTTTTTGTGGACTCAGCTCCGCTTTCCGGCCCGAACATCATAACCCTTAATCCCTTTATTCTTCAAAAAAACTCTCTCTCTTTACCTTAAAAACATGTAATGAAGGAGCCTCAACTGCTTCACTGGGCAAGGAATTCCATAGATTCACAACTCCTTGGGTGAAGAAATTTCTCCTAAAATCAGTCCTAAATCTACTTCTCCTTATTTTGAGGCCATGCCCCCTAGTTCTGCTTTCACCCACCAGTGGAAACAACCTGCCCGCAACTATCCTATCTATTCCCTTCATAATTTTATATGTTTCTATAAGATCCCCCGCATCCTTCTAAATTCCAATGAGTACAGTCCCAGTCTACTCAACCTCTCCTCGTAATCCAACCCTTTCAGCTCTGGGATTAACCTAGTGAATCACCTCTGCACACCCTCCAGCGCCAGTACGTCCTTTCTCAGGTAAGGACACCAAAACTGAATACAATACTCCAGATGTGGCCTCACTAACACCTTATACAATTGCAGCATAACCTCCCTAGTCTTAAACTCCGTCCCTCCAGCAATGAAGGACAAAACTCCATTTGCCTTCTTAATCACCTATTGCACCTGTAAACCAACTTTGTGAGACTCATGCACTAGCATGCCTCTGTCATAAGAAATTTGCTAGAAGCCATTATTATGGAGATCACAGCAGGATACTTAGAAACTCATAATTTGATCAGACAGAGTCAACCTGGGTTTGTGAAAGGGAAAGCATATTTAACTAATTTAGTTTTTTTGAGATAGTAACATGCAAGGTAGATAAGGAGAAGCTGTAGATGTCGTGTACTTGGATTTCTGAAGACATTTGATAAGGTGTCATGCAAAAGGTTATAGAACATAGAACACTACAGCGCAGTACGGGTCCTTCGGCCCTCGATGTTGCGCCGACCTGTGAAACCATCTGAAGCCTATCTGACCTACACTATTCCATTTTCATCCATATGTCTATCCAGTGACCACTTAAATGCCCTTAAAGTTGGCGAGTCTACTACTGTTGCAGGCAGGGCGTTCCACACCCCTACTACTCTGAGTAAAGAAACTGCCTCTGACATCTGTCCTATATCTATCACCCCTCAATTTAAAGCTATGTCCCCTCGTGTTGGTCATCACCATCCGAGGAAAAAGACTCTCGCTGTCCACCCTATCTAACCCTCTGACTATCTTATATGTCTCTATTAAGTCACCTCTCAGCCTTCTCCTCTCTAACGAAAACAACCTCAAGTCCCTGAGCCTTTCCTCGTAAGACCTTCCCTCCATACCAGGCAACATCCTAGTAAATCTCCTCTGAACCCTTTCCAAAGCTTCCACATCCTTCCTATAATGTGGTGACCAGAACTGCACGCAGTACTCCAGGTGCGGCCGCACCAGAGTTATGTACAGCTGCAGCATGACCTTGTGGCTCCAAAACTCAATCCCCCTGCTGATAAAGGCTAGCACACCATATGCCTTCTTAACAGCCCTATTAACCTGGGTGGCAACTTTCAGGGATTTATGTACCTGGATGCCGAGATCTCTCTGTTCATCTACACTACCAAGAATCTTGCCATTAGCCCAGTACTCTGCATTCCTGTTACTCCTTCCAAAGTGAACCACCTCACACTTTTCCGCATTAAACTCCATCTGCCACCTCTCAGCCCAGCTCTGCAGCTTATCTATGTCCCTCTGTATCCTATAACATCCTTCAGCACTATCCACAACTCTACCAACCTTCGTGTCGTCTGCAAATTAAGATTATATGGTGCAGGGGGAAACATTAGCATGGATAAAAGGATTAGTTTGTTAATAAGAAGCAGAGAGTATGGATAAATGGGTCTTTTTATGGTTGGTAGTAGTTTCCAAGGCTAGTAGGGCCACGGTTTGGTTCTTTGGGGAGACAGATGATTGCGGTTGATTTTAAGAAAAGAGAGCGACAGGACCTGATGCAAGAAAATAATATATATTAAATTACATGGGAAGTTGGGTGGTCAACAGTTCAGTGGAAATAAGGTTGAGAAAGTAGAGGTTGAATCTCAGTAAAAAGATGAGTTCAAAGCAGGCCCGAAGGGACGAGAGAGAAACTAGAAAACAACACGAGTGCAGGACAAAGGCAGCGGGAAACAATGACTTGAAAAACACTCCATTTCAAGAGATGTATGTACTTTTAAAATGCATGGCTAGGCCCCTGGAAATACCATGCATCAACTGAACAGGCAGCAATCGTTGGAAATGTGCGGGAGAGCCCAAAGAAATAGAAAGGAGGCCCAGAACAGGGTAGTCCGTAAATCGGCTGCAATTAAAACTGGTCCCTGAATTTTAGGAAACAAAGTGATCCATAACTCTTATAGGGAAAATAGTGGCGATACGAGAATTTGAATGAGGGCCACACTAAAACACAGTGGGCAGGTAGCACAGCATATGCTGGTATATAACCTGAAAGATTGTCAAAACATGGTTAAATAAATAAAGCTTATTCGCACTTACCTGCTCCTTTATGTGCATCAGTACTTGTAAACTCAATGGTCCCATCATGGCAACGTTTTGGATCTTCCTTGTATTCTTTGTGTACTCCTTCTGGACAGTATCGATATGCAAGACCATAATCCACTAAATACACCTAAGAAAGTTAAAAATACAAGGTTGAGAAAGTAGGAGGTGGATTTCATGTGCAAGATAAACTCAGAGCTGGCATGGATGAATATGAGGGAGAAACTATGCGAGTGTAGGATTAACATAACAAGAAACAAGGTCTGAAAAAGCACCTAATTTTAAGAGATGCATGCACTTTTTAACAAACAGTTTTATTGAGGTAGTTTTTCGGCATTGTAAACAGTTACAGACATCAACAAAAAGAAAGCAAAAAAGGCAAAAATGTGCAAACATCCACGTACAATCAATACTTCAATCGTACCATACTGCACAAGCCCGCTCCTCTCCCATCGGCACTACCCGTCAATTTATCCCTCTTACTCTACTCTAACCTCCCCCCCACCCTCTCTTCCCCCCCCCCCCCCCCTGCTGACGCTCACTCTCCCGCAAAGAAGTCAATGAATGGTTGCCACCTTCGGGCGAACCCCTGTACAGATCCCCTCAAGGCGAACTTAATTTTTTTCCATACCCAGAAAACTCGACATGTCCGAAAGCCACAACTCAGTCTTCGGGGGCTTTGGGTCCCTCCATGCCAATAATATTCGTCGCCGGGCTATCAGGGAAGCAAAGGCCAAAACATCGGCCTCTTTCTCACCCTGGACTCCCGGGTCCTCCGAAACCCCAAAAATTGCCACCCCTGGACCCATCGCCACCCTTGTTTTTAGCACCCGGGACATGGTCAAAGCGAAAACAATGTAAAACAAAGCGAATGATGGTCACCATTGGGATAAAACATCCACTTTTGCTTTTTCCTATGTCTACTTGCGTTCATTCCCTCAGCCCTAACACAAAGACCATTTAAGTCCTGAAAACAACTTCAATTTTCATATGGGCCAAGCAGCGAACATTTCAGAGTCTGACCACATCTGTGGGTGGTGGGGTCAGCGAGGAAGAAAAGAGATAGTGAGAAAGGAAACAAAGGTTTTTTCTGATTTTGTTAGAACTTCTAAAGCTCTGGCAGTGCCTCAGTTTTATTTGCAAGAGTAATTTTCCTTCATACTTTAAGAAAACCTTTTAGAAAAATGCGAAATGCATAGTGAGCTACTCAAACTAAAAATATTCATCTGCATGGTACATTACAAATCCACTCCAAGTACAACAGCTTAATATTGAAACTATTTTGGAATATGACAATATCTACTGCTGCCTTTCACAAAGAGTTGACACGATCTTAGTCATGCACTGAATCAAATAATTCTTATGGCAAATGAATAACGGAGTAGAAAATTGGAAGCTTTGATGATCCCGTGGCTCGTGAGATCCAATGCTTCTCCTGCTCACATATTCAATTTCTTTGCAGCGATTTTCTACTTCTGGACAGGGCTTCATATACTCAACTTATACTTCCATCACAAAGATACAGGCAAAAATATTAAGTGAAAAAAATTTGTCATCTCCCCTGCTAAACAAAAAGAGTGACAAGTAAAATCGGAATTCCCCAAATCCAAATTAAAAACTCCATTGAAGTGTAGGTCAATAACCCGTCTAGAAACAAGATTTAACCAGCACTCCACCGAATGACAGAACAACAAATTATTAAATTGTCATTTTGATGTGCGGGGCAAGAAAAAGCTTGCATTTATTTAGCTCCTTTATACTTCAGAAGTACTTCATTGGCTGTGAAGCACTTAGGGCCACCCTGAGAACATGAGTGACTGTTATAATGTAAGCAAGGAGACAGTAATTGCCCTTGGCATCAAGGGAGCTAGCTCTACAGCACATGCCACGAAGGAAACCTACTACAACTGAAGTCAATTAGGATCAAGGGGAAAACTCTTCACGAGGTGGATTCATTCACTAACAAAGCAGCCTTTACTTTTAAACATGAAATTGTTTGATGACAGGTTAGAAAACATTATCCTTAACATTTTGGAATCTTTGGGGTTAAAATGAGAAGAGGGAGAAAACATGGAATAAAATGTTTTTTTCCTTTTATCGGCACCACAAGCAATTTACTATTGTACGAAATAAGCAAAAAACAAAGAACCTCGTTCGGATTCTTGTAACTGAGCAGAAGATTGGATGCTTTGATGTCCCCATGCACGTACTCATGGTCATGGATGTATTCTAGAATGTCAATCTATCAAAAGAAAACAATTGTAAGTTAAACAGCTTTGGATAGGAGTCATTAAGATCCTGATAGCATTTTGTAACAATTATGTTAATATAACAAAGTTTCATTCATGCAACAGAACATCCATCTACATACATATTCAAATTGTATAGCTAACATGCGGAATTCTAATTTAACCCTTAGGCCGTTAATATTTTATATTATGAAGCAAATAGTTTAAAATTTGACCACACCTGTTAACTTTTTGGTGCTGAACAAGAAACCACACTAATTCTTACTAATTCTTCAGGAAGGATTTGTTTTGGAAAGCTTGTGATTTTTATACGCCGAACAAAAACTCCACATCAATCAAATACACAAAAAGCTGCAAATGAAGCCTTCAAATTGAACAAAACACGGCTAATGACCACTGGTGAAGGATTCAGTTTATCCAAAAGTGTCAAGGTTCACCATTTGTTTCGGCCTTGAAAATATAATTTAAAAGGATGAAAACTAGAACTTTTGAATCTTCATCTGCACACCCTGCACTTCAGAATCCATTATGAGTGCACTTTAGTGATTTTTTGAAGAAGATGGCTTTTTAAAAAAAAAAAGGGCTTTCTAAAGGCCACCTTCACCTCAGATTATTTTCTTTCTGCGAATGTTGGGCTTGCTCCAAGTTCCCCTCGGCAGCAGTGGTATTCTGCTAGCTCGCTCAGGAAAACAATACTCAGAATCAAGATAACTCAACTAAACATCTATTTCCAAACTTTTCCCTCCCACCGAAACAATTTTGTATAGTAGACAACTGGATTTTATATTAGTTCTCTGTGGCACTTTGCTCAAACCAAGTCAATGATATGCATTACGTTTAACATGAATGCAGGACTTGTCATGATGGACACAGCTGGATAGCCAGCTATAACAATCCAATAGTCTCGTCCAACTTTGTAAAAATCTGGGAAGCGATGAATCATATCTTTCTTCTTTGACATGCTGTTCAACAAGGATTAATACTCCACAGCCAAGAGGGTATAGCAGCTATATTTCTTATCTGTATAACAAATCCATGTCACCGTCAAGGGGCACACAAGATTGAGTCTTCAAATGTTTGACTACTTCTTTACTGTTCTCCACGTACATTTCCTATTTCAACAACCTATTCTAACCTCAAAACATTTATATTTTGTGACAAAGGTTTTCTTTGGGTTGTGTTTTCCACACAAAACATGTTTCCTTTCTGTAACACAAGACACTTACCCAACGCACTGGCATTTTGACTATGATCTGTCAGGTGAAGCCTAACCCCAGAGGCTGACAGTAGAGTCCCCTGCTGCCAACCCAGCGATGATCAACTAACACAGCACAGGTCAAGAATCAAAGCAGTGGCATTGTGGCCCAGCTTGGCTGCATGATGTATTTAACAACCAAGTCAGAGGAGCTTTCTGATGTTTACTTCTGAGAAACAGTCTGAATATCCTTCTCAGGCCAACAGCACAGATCAGTGAACGACTTAGTAAAGAGGGATCATTAACCACCTTGGACACTGAGGTGGCAAAAGGCTAGTGCAGGTCAGCACAAGGTAGAAAATAAACCACAAGACAAACCATGATTAAGCGGCACGAAACAGAAGCTTTAAAATCCTTTAGATTGTAGGAATTTTCAAACATAAATTACAGCAACCATCATTGTCTCGTCCTCATTTTATATGGAAATCCCAGGAGGTGATTAGTGTGAAATAACAAACAATATCAGAGTGAAAAGACAACGATAAAAAAGGCTAATTACACTGTTCAGCTTTTTAATAATTTAGATTGTTATAAAATCATTAATAGTATGAACAACTCATCCAAATCAATTCTCCGAGGCCTAGGGTATCCAAACTAAAGCCCGAAAGTCACATACGGTGCTTGAACCCTGGCCACGCAGCCCATGAAGCTCTAGTGAAATAGTTTATTTTTGCCCTAACACATTAATGTGCAAGATGTCTTTAATTAGGCAAAATTAATTTTAAACTATAGTCTACAACTTTGCTTGCAGGGAATGCTTTTATGCAAATTTAATTACAGAAAATTAGATTTTAATTTAGAATTGTGATTGATGTTCTGTACTGCAATTATATATACGTGGGCAAGAGGCTCCATAGCACATAAATAAGTGGCCCATGAAGACAGAACAATTTGAACGCTTCTGTCACGTAACTTTACATTTCTTTTCTTGCCTACAAATTCAGTACGTTTTTGCTGGATTGCCTTTCCAAAAGCAGGGTGTAAACTTTGCACCTTTCTCAAGTAGCCATCACTCAATATTTGAGCTGTCCTATTATAGAAGTACAGTCAAGTGTAGCTTCCATACTGCTGTTGAAGCGGCAATCATCTAACTCAGCACAGACCAAAGATCAAACTTGTTATTTTACCAGGCTAAGAATCTTTATTTCAAAGTTATCAGATGAATGCTCAGTCTGCAGCATTAAATTCCAGAAGATCCCAGCCCCACTATCAAAATATTCCAATAAGGACCAGATTATTCTCAAAAGATTGAAGGCCAAGACCACTGCAGGCATGTGCACACATGACAATCAATTCAAGATGAACACTGACTGAGAAAATAACAATCTTCCAGCAACAAAATGGGACAGCTTTATCATTTGTTACAAAAATGGCAAGTTTTCACGGATACTGAATAAAGATAGAGTAAAAACAATTGTCGCCACAATGGCACCTTCTAGATAATAAACACCAGAAACTTACCAATCGAAGCCCCAACTGCAGCACAAATTTCTTTGGGAACACTTTATGATTTTGCTCAAATATTTTCTGAAGGTCAGATCCAAATCGATCCATCACCATAAACCTATAACTGAATTCAGAAAATCAGCTGCAAGTTTAAAATGCAGTGCTTCTAGCATTCCTCTAGAATGAGCGTTTCTTGGCAGCAATTTAATCTGATCAATTAATATTTTTCCACATTAGATTACAACCAAATTTGTAAACTTATAATCAGAAAAGTTATCAAGAACTTGAACTTTAATTTAGCATACCACATCTGTTGCATAATGTACACGTGCACATTGGTCTGAAAAAAAGGATGGCAGACAGGAGCGAATGAGGAAGGAGAAATCAGGTTATAACGGAGGCTTTTTGGGGGTTTCTCATCAGGAATTTGATGGTGCCACGTTGATCTGTCCAACTGCAATATGGTGGGTGGTGTGTGTGCTCATTTTGTGCCCTGCTGGAAGTACATCATCCACCAAATTTGAAATGGTGGGAAGAGAGAAATGTAGGGTCTGCATCAGAACAGGTATTGAGTCCTGTATTTGCATTTCAAAGAAAACACTTTGTGATCCATGTGAAAATAAGATTGCATTAGGAAAATGTGGTCCACATAAAACATAGAATGATGCAACCCAGGAAAAACACCATTCAATCTAGCATGCCTGTGTCGAACATGCAACCTAACCAGCGGCCCATAACCAGCTGAAACGGTACCACGTAAAATTC
Organism: Scyliorhinus canicula; assembly: GCF_902713615.1. Taxonomy (NCBI): domain Eukaryota; kingdom Metazoa; phylum Chordata; class Chondrichthyes; order Carcharhiniformes; family Scyliorhinidae; genus Scyliorhinus; species Scyliorhinus canicula. The sequence continues at coordinate 22,882,866 of NC_052147.1, forward strand.
AAGTGTTTAAAAGAAAAATGCTTTCCTGAATGTGGGGCCAGGTTCCTCGCTGCAGTGTCAAATATAGCCAACCGCCTTCCAATCCTTTCTACCTATCCCAAGAAGTACTGCAACTGACAGCATAGTAAAATAGAACTTCTCTTCTGTAAGCTGCATCCTCAGCAGGTACCTGCGGCCCAATATTCCCACGAACTGGAGTATGCTGCTACTTGCCCAATAACCAAATAAAAGTAATAAGACTCGTAACTTGCACAGAAACCCTGCTACTATATTTATTTACCAGCAAACGGATAAATTGAAGGTAGCAAGAATTTATAGTGACTGTGTATCAAACCTCCCCAGGATTAGAAAAAGTGTTTTTTCCTGTGCTAATGCTTAACTTAAAAGTTCAATTGGGGGACGTTGCTGTTGACCTGAGTGGAAAAGGCTCAAGGGACCAAAAGTCTATATCTGTTCCTATGTCCCTACCTACTAGAATTGTTGGCCTGTCCTGATCCTTAATTACTCCTTGTAATCAGCCAACCTCAGATATATCTTTTGATCATATAGTGAAACAATGAGATAGAAGGCTTTAATGACCACAAATTCAATTAGAGCTGCTAATTAAATTTTAACAGTAGCCATAGAATGTTCTACGGTCTCTCAATTCAAAGCCATTTAATCCAGTGTCTTTACCGTGACAGTATTACAAGAGGTATCTCACAATTAATTTGATTGGTTCCCAAGAAACAGTTCAGACAGGTTTGCAAGTGACGTCCCCTTCAGGAACAAAGAAAAACAGTCAAATAACAAGACTGTTTGAACGGTGTTAAAAATTGCCCTTCGTGTCCAAAAAAGGTTAGATGGGGTTACGGGGATAGGATGGAGGTGTGGGGTTAGGGTGGAGGTGTGGGGTGCTCTTTCCCAGGGCCGGTGCAGACTCGGTGGGCCGATGGCCTCCTCCTACACTAAATTCTATGATATGAAAGAATAATCTATATGTATATAGCACTTTTTAATTAAACATCCCAAGGCACTTCTCAGGAGCATTATATAACAAAGTATGATACAGAATTATACAAGGAGAAATGTCAGTTTTCAAAAGCTTAGTCAAAGAGGCAAATTTTAGGGAATGTCTTAAAGGGGGAAAGCAACTTAGAGAGGCGGAAAGGTGTACAGTCTGGAGCCTAGTCAACTAAAGGTACAATCACCACTCTCCAGGGATTCGGGAAATAGTTGAGTAATTTGAGCGGTGAAAGGCTTTATTTCTGCGAGCTGGGCATGGAGGGTGAACCCATCGGGTTCACTAATCTCCTTTAGGGAAGGAAATCTGTCGTCCTTACTTGATCTTGCCTACATGTGACTCCAGACCCACAGCAATGTGGTTAACTCTTAGCTGCCCCCTTATGCCAAGGATGCCAAAATACAAGTTTGCACAGGTAATATATAATATAGTATGATTTAGATGGGGTAGAGGTGGGTCTGTGATTACTTGCTCATTTGAAAGGGGGTCCTTCAACTAAAAAAGCTAGAGAACCTACATCAGCAAGGTTTGGCCTTTCAAGTTAACTAACCTAATTTTATGATTGGCAAGAAGGGACGACTAATAGCATATGGAGTGATGCTTCACTTTTGTCACAGCTACCCACTTACGCCCAACAGAATGGCCCAAGTAAACCACAGAATCCTTATGGTGTAGGAGGGCATTCAGCCCATCAAGTCTGCACCGACCCTCCGAAAGAGTACCCTACCTAGGCTCACTCCGCCGCCCAGTCCTCAGAACCCCACCTGAACTGCACATCCCTAGATAATAAGAGGCAATTTAGCATGGCCATTCCACCTAACCTGCACATCTTTGGACTGAGAGGGGAAACCAGAGCACCCAGAGGAAACCAACGTAGACTTGGGGAGAATGTGCAAATGCTACACAGACAGTTACCCAAAGCTAGAATCGAACCTGGGTTCCTGGCGCTGTGAGGCAGCAGTACTAGCCACAGTGCCACCCACAAAACCAATAACCACAAAACGAAAGAAAATTATTTCACTGCATAACGTGTTAATTCATTTGCTGGGGTCAAATGATATTCCTTGAACTTTAATCATGTTAGACTGCATAGAAGATTACTGGAACTTTGAACTAGAATATCAGCACATACCTGTTTCCTCCTTTATCATAGAGTCCTGACCCCCAATACTTGGGTACACCGAGATAATTCAATTTGCGGGACACGATCCAACTATGAACTGCAGGAAGGAAATAATAATAAACACAAAGTAAGACAAAATAACTTGCATCTCAGTCACCATTAAAATTCCAGCACAGGAACAGGCCCTTCGGCCCTCCAAGCCTGTACCGGTATTTATACCAACCTTTGCCAAAAATCCTCAGCACTTCCTTGTGCCTTCTATACTCACCCTATCCATATGTTTATCAAGATGCCTTTTGAACGCCGTTAATGTATCTGCTTCCACTACCTCCCCAGGCCACGTGTTCCAGGCACCACCCTCTGCGTAAAAAACCTGCCTCGCACATCTCCTCTAAACTTTGCCCCACGGACCTTAAACCTATGCCCCCTGGTGACTGACCCCCTCCACCCTGGGAAAGAGTGCCTCCCATCCACTCTATCCATGCCCCGCATAATCTTGTAGACCTCTATCAGGTCACCCCATTACCTCCGTCTTTCGAATGAAAACAGTTCAAGTCTATTCAAGCACTCCACATAGCTATCACCCTCCAGACCAGGCAACATCCTGGTAAACCTCCTCTACACTCTCCAAAACCGCCACATCCTTCTGACAGTGTGGCAACCAGAATTGTACGCAATATTCTAAGTGCAGCCTTACCAAGGTTCTATACAATTGCAGCATGACTTGCCAGTTTTTATTCTCGATGCCCCATCCAATGAAGGCAAGCATTCTATATGCTTTCTTGACTACCTTGTCCACTTGTGTTGCCATCTTCAAAGATCTGTGGACATGCACACCCAGATCTCTCTGACTTTCTATATTCCCAAGTGTTTTGCCATTTATTGTATATTTCCCCTCTATGTTAAACCGGCTACATTTTCCTCCAAATCGATACGTACACTACAAACATCAGAGGCCCAAGCCCACTTGTCACAACCTTCCATTCAGAAAATACCGTTCTACTGCTACCCTTCACCTTCTGTGACCGAGCCAGTTCTGTATCTATCTTACCACCTCATCTATGATCTCGTGTGACTTCACCTTTTGTGCCAGTCTGTCATGAAGCACCTTGTCAAAGACTTTACTGAAGTCCATGTAAACATCCACTGCCCTCCCCTCATTAATCATCTTTGTCACCTCCTCAAAAAACTCAATCAAGTTAGTGAGGCACGATCTTCCCTGGACAAAACCATGCTGCTTATCGCCTATGAGTCCATTTGTTTCCAAAAGGGTATAAATCCCTGTCCCTGAGAATTCTCTAATAATTTACCTACTACCGACGTGAGGCTCACCGGCCTGTAGTTTCCAGAATTATCCCTGCTACCTTTCTTAAACAGCGGTACCACATTACCTATTCTTCAGTCCTCTGGGATCTCACCTGTAGCCAATGAGGATACAAAGATGTCAGTCAAGGCCCCAGCAATTTCCTCTTTTGCTTCCCTCCGCATTCTGGGGGTAAATCCTATCCGGCCCAGGAGACCTATCTACCTTAATATCTTTTGAAAGTCCCAAAATCTTTTCCCTTTCGACGTTAACATGATCCAGACTGTCCACACACCCTACCCAAAAATCACCTTCACAGATTATCACGTTTTCAATAACTTTGAACATGATCCTAGGAGAAATGCTTTGGAAAAATATATTTGAAGAAAGACAAACCATCAAAATAGCTATTTTTCTGGAATAAACGCCCAGGTTACCAAGAACTAAAACTGAAAAGATCAACATGCAGCATCCACAGACTAGCGAGCATGTTTAAGCCCAGATAATTAAGTATACCACATAAACGCAGCTGCTGCCAAAATACATTTTCTGTGCTGCCTCAAGGGACTAATACCACAAGTTTCAAATACTTAATGGATATGAGCAATTATTTAAATTGAACTTTTACAAAAGTCAAGAATAATCAATGATGCAACAACCCAACTAATCACACACATGACGCGCTATGGGAATGTGGTGTAATAAATATTTAGCGATTACAAACATATGAATTGTAGATCAAATTTTATTGAGTATGGAGATAGAAAGGTCAGATACTTCCATACCAAAATGCATTAGACTTTTCATATATAATAGACTCAACATACTTAGTTCTGGTTTGGCTGCTCTCATGTAAAACTTGAGTTCTGAAAATAATGGTCCATTGGTACTGGGTTCCTAGAAATAGAAGGGGACAAAAAGCAGATTGGTCCCTTAGTCTATGCACCATTGAAATCTTAGCATTTTGCCCGACAGATCCATTACATTTTGCAAGAAAAACAACTCTAACTATATTATATTTAATATTGTGATGAATGTAAGACAGCCATATTTTATTGCAGTAATGTTATTAAAACCTGGGTTTAAGGTGCCTACAGACAGTGTCTCTGCTAATGCTGATATTAAGGGGTCGTAAAGTGAGGTAATCATTGATTTTGCAGGTGACGTGCTCTGCTAATAGAATATTGTTTATGTTTAAAGGACAACGGAGACGTAGATAATTTATGCGGGGTATTGTGTTTGGTCCTGGCTAAACAGGTCATGGGGCATCTTGTGGGAGGAGACAGAATATGTTATACTTTGGGTACATATGATGTAATTAAAGGGGAGGAGTTAGGTCTATCCAAAAAGTCAGTTCTTCCTAGAATTTTTATCTGAATTGAGATGTTTCAGTTTTAGTCCTGAAAGGTTCTCTCTCCAAAGATTCTGCTCAGAGAAAAACAAATAGAAACATGGTTGTTAACTTTATTCACGAGCGGTATTTGAACTACACTGGCTTGCTAATACAAAGGCATATTGACGAAGTTAAAGTTTCTCCTTTTACTTAACTGTTGTAACTGTTAACTGTAAAGTTAATTCTCTGCTGTTAATGTGGTTAATTCTTTTTTTAAATTAAAGTTTGTTTTAACATAAAATATACCTGTGGGTCAACATCATCACTCCTGTGGTGCAGTAACATTTATTCACAGTTTTACCAATTGAAAATAATTGTGTTCTTGTCCGGGACCTTAACACGATTAACATTGTTAAATATCTCAACAGAGAAGTATTAACAAACAAAACTCAACATTGACTTAATATGTGGCTCAGACAACTAAAAGATTGGTCAAAGAGATGGGCTTTTAAAAATATCTTAAAGGAAAGAGTGGGAGAGTGACAGAGTTTTATGGAGGGAATTGCTGAGCTCAGGGCCTTAGCTGTGCTGTGAAGTGACTAAAATCAGGAATTCTCAAGAGGCCAGAATTAGAAGAATTTTTTCAGAGGATGGGTATGATTGAAGGACACTAATGAAATATATATATTTTTAATCAATTTACAGGATGTGGGCATCACTGGTGATGCCAGCATTTATTGCCCATTCCTAGTTGCCCTTCAGAGGGTGGTGGTGAGTTGCCTTCTTGAACTAGTAGGCATACCCACTGTGCTGTCAGGGAGTGTTTCAAGATTTCGCCCCAGCGACAGTGAATACATTTGCAAGTCAGGATGGTGAATGACTTGGAGGGGAACCTTCAGGTGGTGGGGTTCCCAGGTATCTGCTACTCTTGTCCTTCTAGATGGTAGTGGTTGTGGCTTTGGAAGGTGTTGTCGAAGGAACCTTGGTGATGCAGTGCATCTTGTAGATGGTACACACAGCTGCCACTGTTCGTCTGTGGTGGAGAGTTTGAATGTTTTTTTATGGAAAGGGGAGCAATTAAGCGGGCTGCTTTGTCCTGGATGGTGTTGAACTTCTTGAGTGTTGTTAGAGCAAGTGAAGTGTATTCCATTACACTCCTGACTTGTGACTTGTAGATGATGGACAGGCTTTGGGGTCAGGAGGGTCTTTATTCGTTGTAGGATTCCTAGCCTTTGACCTGCCCTGGTAGCCACAGTATTAATGTGGTCAGTCCAGTTCAGCTTATGATCAATGGTAACCCCCAGGATGTTGATTGTGAGGAATTAAGTGATGGTAATGCCATTGAATGTCAAGGGGCGGTGGTTAGATCCTCTCTTGTAAGAGATGGTCATTACCTGCCACTTGTGGGGCATGAATGAAACTTGCCACTTTGTCAGCCCAAGCCTGGATATTGTCCAGATCTTGCTGCATTTGGAAATGGACTGCTTCATTATCTGGGGAGTCACGAATGGTGAACATTGTGCAGTCATCTGCAAACATCCCCACTTCTGACCTTATGATGTAAGGGAGGTCATTGATGAAGCAGCTGAAGATGGTTGGGCTCAGGATATTACCCTGAGGAAGCCCTGCAGTGATGTCCTGGAGTTGAGATGATTGACCGCCAACCACCACAACCATCTTCCTTTGTGCCAGTATGACTCCAACCAGAGGAGAGATTTCCCCGATTCCCATTGATTCCAATTTAGCTAGGGCTGCTTGATACTATACTTGGTCAAATGCTGCCTTGATGTCAAGGGCAGTCACTCTCACCTCACCTCGGGCATTCAGTTCTTTTGTCCATGTTTGAATCAAGGCTGTAATGAGGTCAGGAGCTGAGAAGCCTTGGCAGAACCCAAACTGAGCGTCCGTGAGCAGGTTATTGTTGAGTAAGTGCTGCTTGATAGCACTGTTGATGACTCTTTCCATCACTTTGCTGATGGAGAGTAGACTGTTAGGGCGGTAACTGGCTGGGTTGAATTTTCCTCTTTCTTGTGTACAGGACACACCTGGGCAATTTTCCCCATTGCCAGGTAGATGCCAGTGTTGTAGCTGTACTGGAACAACTTGTCTAGAATGATAGAATTTACAGTGAAGCAAGAGGCCATTCTGCCCATCGGGTCTGCCCCAGCCCTTGGAAAGAGCACCCTATCCAACGCCACACCTCCACCCAATCCCCGCAACACAGTAACTCCACCTATTCTTTTGTTTTAGACACTTAAGGGTCATTTAGCAGGCCAATCCATCTAACCTGCACATCTTGGGACTGTGGGAGAAAACCTGAGCACCTGGAAACCAACGCAGATAAGGGGAGAAAATGCAGACGCTGCACAGAGAGTGACCCAACGGGGAACCAAAACTGGGATCCTGGAGCTGTGAAACAACAGTGCTAACAACCGTGCTACTGTGCGGCAAGTCCTGGAGCATGTCTTCAGTACTATTGCTGGGATATAGTCAGGGCCCATAGCCTTTGCAGTATCCAGTGCCATCAGCTGTTTCTTGATATCACATGGAGTGATTCGTATTGGCTGAAGACTGACATCTGTGATGCTGGAGACCACTTGAGACGACCATGATGGATCATCCACTCGCACTTCTGGCTGAAGATTGTTGCGGATGCCTCAGCCTAGTCTTTTGCACATGTGTGCGCTGGGCTCCTCCATCATTGAGGATGGGGATATTTGTGGAGCCTCCTCCTCCAGTGAGTTGTTGAATTGTCCACCACCATTCACGGCTGGGTGCGGCAAGACTACAGAGCTCAGATCTGATGTGTTTTTTGTGGAATTGCTGAGCTCGGTCTTGCTGCTTATGCTGTTTGGCACACAAGTATTCCTGTGTTGTCGCTTCACCAGGACGACACCTCATTTTTCAGTTTGCCTGATGTTGCTCCTGGCATGCTCTCCTGCACTGTTCATTAACCAGGGTTGACCTCCTGGCTTGGTGGTAATGGTAGAGTGGGGGATATGCCAGGTCATGAGGTTCTGCTGCTGCTGAAAATAAATCTCTCATCGCCTAGCATTGAAAGCTTGCACAATCCTTGAATACGGACATTTCTCTGTCACCATGGACATTGAGTAAACAATACATTGAAGTGGGGAGCTATCAGTCGGGCAGGGTAGTTAGGCATCGGGGTCTGAAATTGGTTTAACAGGCAGACTGGGAATGAAGAGAGGGGGAGATTGGGGAATGAATGTAAAGATGAAGAAAATAGCTTCTCATTTCCCCCCCCTCAGTTTACCATCGTCACCTTCTCTTGGGTGGCCTTTCGGTTCTTGGAACGTATCATATAACAGCTGCAGAACCAACTGCACAAACTACAAGATTCAATTACAGGTAACCTGACCATGATAAAAATCCAACATAATTTGTAGAAGTCACATGATGCCCCCAATCCAACATCACATGCTCAGATGTAATTTGACTATAACATCACTTGACCCCAAACCTCTCTCATTCTGCCTCCGATCAGAATTAGCAACCTTACTTGATAGTATTGAGCTGCTAACAACTCTATCCAACCTCAACAGGTGGTGGTGAAGAGTCCGAGATGGGGATCTTCTGGATATGAATTCCTCTGTAATTTGGCGAGGATCTCTTTTTTTAAAAAAAATTAATTCATGGGATGTGGGCAACACAGGCTAGGCCAGCATTTATTGACCATTGCTAATTGCTATTATGATAGTGGTAATCTGCCTTCTTGAACCGCTGCAGTCCATGTGGTATAGGTGTACTCACAATGCTATTAGGGATGGAAGTCCAGGACTTTGACCCAGTGACAAGTTAAGGAAAGGCGATACATTTCCAAGCACCTAACAGGCATTTCCACCTCACTCTGTACAGACTGCCACAGGAGATTCCAGGATCAGGACAACCCTCTCCCCAATATAAAAAGATCCTGGGATGACAAAGAACGAGGTAACACACCCAATAGAAAATTAACTGAAATCACACAGTGCTAACAAAAGTTCCAGAATTAGGTACAATCCCAAATGAGGGTGAAAAGGAATGCTGCAGGTGACAGTCAATCCCAGAGCATGTTCATCTTATCTAGTCAACTGTACATACAGCGGCCATTTTGCAAATAATGACCTCCCACAAAGAAAGACACCCAAAACGAGTCCCTTAGGTGTCCTTAATTTTCACATTTCACTGTAAAGGCAAAGAAAATGTAGAAAAGGGAATAATTTTCCAGAACTATTTGACAGCTGCATTGAGTGAGCTGAGCAATGGAGTACAATGCTGGTAAAAAGACCTGAAGCCAGTTGAAAGTGGAAGACTAATCAATTGTATACAGTAAAGTGGAAATTCCGGATTTTCCACTCATTAGAATCCCCACATCATGGTCGATTGTTGACATTTCACTACCAGTTTTCCTTCAAAAACTGTTTTTTTTAAGTGACTGTTGCACCTTATCATCTCAGAACTATTAAATGTATCCTTAGAATCCCTACAGTGCAAAGCTGATCAATCAGTACCAGTCTGCACCAACCTTCTGAAATGGCACCCTCCCTAGGTTCATTCCCCATAATCTAACTTGCACATCCCTGGACACTAAGGGGCAATTTAGCATGGCCAATCTATCTAACCAGCACATCTTTGCACTGTGGGCAGAAACTAGAAACCCGGAGGCAACTCCTGCATGGTAGCACAGTGGTTAGCACTGTTGTTTCACAGCGCCAGGGTCCCAGGTTCGATTCCTGGCTTGGGTCACTGTCTATGCGGAGTCTGCACTTTCTCCCCATGTTTGCCTGGGTTTCCTCTGGGTGCAGCGTTTTCCTCCCACAAGTCCCGAAAGACGTGCTTGTTAGGTAATTTGGACATTCTGAATTCTCCTTCTGCGTACCCGAACAGGTGCCGGAATGTGGCGATTAGGGGCTTTTCACGGTTAGTTCATTGCAGTGTTAATGCAAGCCAACTTGTGACAATAAAGATTATTAATAAAATAAAACACAGACAGGGGGAGAACGTGTAAACTCCACAGGCTGGAATCGAGCCCAGGTCTCTGGCTCTGTGAAGCAGCAGTGCCATCCACATAATTATGCAAATAATCTGGCCTTGCATAAATTATACTCAATTTCTGCATTTTTTAAAAATTTGTTTATGGGACATGGGCGTCGCTGACTTGGCCAGCATTTATTGCTCATCCCTAGTTGCCCTAGAGAAGATGATGGTGAGCAGCCTTCTTGAACCGCTGCAGTCCCAGAGATCTAGGTACATCGGCAGTGCTGTTAGAGAGTGAGGTCCAGGATTTTGCCTGCTAAAGCCAGATAGTAAATTTGAGCACTCAAAATTTTTTAAAATAAAATTGTTCATTTTCAGATCAGGTCACAAAGCCTTAAAAGTCTTCATGTTTAATTAATGGCCATTTTCACAGTTTGCAGCATAGTATCTCAAAGCAATCTAGATTGTTACGGTTAACTGGCAAGAAAATGTTCCATTCCAAGAACTTTTTTAAACATTTACTTTATTCATAAAATTTGTGAAGGTACATTACAATACAATTCAAGTGTGGCAGTTCACAGTACAATATAGATCAATTAAGTTAAATACTGTACATGGCATTCAAGGATGCCTCACTCCATTTACAATGCAGATTACATCTACATTCACAGAACACATTTTCTAATAATTATAGACAGAAAGAGTTTAGTACTGGTTTCACCTCTCGCTGTAGTATGGCAGGAGGGCCCTAAATTATGTCCTATCCCCACAGCCTTTACAGCAGCTGCAACAAGCTTCATTGCATCGCTCAATGCGTAGTCCTGGACTTTTGAATGCTCCAGTCTGCAACACTGTTGTGGACAGCTCCTTATGCTGGAAAACTAGCAAATTTCAAGCAGACCAAAAAGTGCCTTTCGCTGAGTTGGAGGCTCTCAGCCTTAGTTGACATTGTCTCAGTGTGTGTGGGGACAGTCCTAATAGTGTAATAGTGCTACAGATTTGCTCATGATGATCAATCTCTTTCCAGATATTATTTTGTCAGACATTTTTTTGCTAAGGAAAATTCCAGAATGAGATAGGTAATGATCTCTTTTCCACCACAGCTGTCATCAGAAAGCTCGCATTGGCACTCAGAATCTGGGTGTGCATGAATGATTTAACGAGGGGGCTGAATGGCCTCCAAAGAAACATACAAACCCTACAGTGCTGAAGGAGGCCATTCGGCCAATCAATTCTGCACTGACCCTCTGAAAAGCACCCTACCAAGGCCCTCTCCCCCTGCCCTATCCTGGACACTAAGGGGCAACTTTGCATGGCTAATCTACCTAACCACATCTTTGGACTGTGGGAGGAAACCAGAGCACCCGGAGGAAACCCATGCAGACATTGGGAGAAAATGCAAACTCCATACAGCCACCCAAGGCTGGAATTGAACCTGGGTCCCTGTGAGGCAGTAGTGCAAACCACTGTGCCATCACGCCTCCTTCTGCACTATAGGGATTCTATGATTATTTTTGCCTTAGGACAGCACGGTAGCAGTGGTTAGCACTGTTGCTACACAGCTCCAGGGTCCCAGGTTCTATTCCCAGCTTGGGTGACTGTGCGGAGTCTGCATGGCTTTCCTCTGGGTGCTCCAGTTTCCTCCTCCAACAGTCCAAAAATGTGCAGGTTAGGTGGACTGGCCATGCTAAATTGCCCCTAGAGTCCAAAAAGGTTAGGTGGGGTTACTGGGTTACAGGAATAAGGTGATGTTATAGGATTAAGTAGGGATCTCCTTCCAAGGGTTGGTGCAGACTCAATGGGTTGATTGGCCTCCTTCTGCACTGTAAATTCTATGATGTGCTGATTACCACCTCGTCAACTTGTGGTCAAATGTGTTTTTCGACAGAAACCATTCTACAAAGGTCAAGCGGTAAGGCACAGTAGAACTGAATGGTGTATTCCAAGGCCTCGAAAAATGACAAGTTAGCACATTAATGCATTTCAATGTAATTCACAAATCAACATGAAAAGGCCCAACTGTGCTTCTACTTACCACTTTAATGACATATGAGGCACAATTTCCAACTGTTGCAGCAGAATTTTCACCAGCTGAAACAAAACAAAGTTAAAATATAAATATAAAAGTTCCATATAACCCTGCAGAAAAGTGGCCCAACTGTGATTAACAGAGAAGTGAAAGACAGTATTAGATTAAAGAGGCTTATAACGTTGTCAATAAGAGTAGCAAGCCTGAGGATTAAGAAAATGTTAATGTTCAAAGAACATTCAAGAAATTGATAAAAGAAAAGGATAGAATATAGTATAGAAGAGCAAAGGACATAAAAACAGATTATCGGGCAGCACGGTGGCGCAGTGGGTTAGCCCTGTTGCCTCACAGCGCTGAGGTCCCAGGTTCGATCCCGGCTCTGGGTCACTGTCCGTGTGGAGTTTGCACATTCTCCCAGTGTTTGCGTGGGTTGTGTCCCCAGAACCCAACGATGTACAAGGTAGGTGGATTGAACACGCTAAATTGCCCCTTAATTGGAAACAAAATGAATTGGGTACATTAAATAAAAAAAATAAAAAAAAACAGATTATTAAAAGGTGCTATAGGTACGTAAAGGGGAAGAGATTAGTAAATCTAAATGAGAGACCCTTAGAGGCAGAGACAGGAGAAATGATTGTGTGGAATAAGCAAAGAAAAGGTAACAGAATAGATAACAAACATTGTCTGCCTGCCTTCATGGTAGAAGTTTGAAGATCATAAAACTGATTATGAGAGATCACATCCAAATTAATCCTTTGTGATCGATTTAGTAATCTAATACTTGAGCCAGTGTCTCAAATAGGATGGTCTGAGCTAGGCAAACTACAGGAAACCAGTTTATAGTTTGTAGCTTAAGCTGCTTAAACTCCAGCAGTATAGGAAGGGGGAAGAAATATTTTGGCCCTTGCCCATCTTTGTCAAGGGTCACTGGGTACAGATAATTTGATGTCCCCTCTAAGGAGAGTGCATAAACTCCATATTCTACAATCTGAGATTCTATACATGTAATGCTTCTGTGACGCAACCATATGCCTAACCAAGATAATTAGGAATGTACAGGATTTCACAAATCCAAGTACGCAAGACCTAAATGTGCCAGGAGTAATTGCTGAAACAATTTTTAAAAGTTAGATTTTTCTTCATCTCGTGACAAAAACATAAAGCAAGTGTAATATAATAAGTATTTTCAGATAATCTACCCATGCCTTTTCACCAAACTTGATGCAGTATATGCAATTATATTTGGGACATTTCAACATAAGGGAGCGTTTTTAAAAATGTGGTTGTTATCAAATGACTCCAAATGGTAAGTGTGCATTGGGATGTGTTAGGCGAGGTAGTATTTGGGTCAGTTGTGATGTGCTTTCTGTTGGAGAAGCCTGATGACCATCTCTGAATATCTGTACGATTCAATGGAGTCCTTTGGGATTATACTCTTATAATATTCATCGCTTAGGAAAGGAGAAAGGAACATTTGGGGAAAAAGAGGAGCTCCTTCAACTTTAAATTTTCATGTAATCTAAAACCAAATCGCACAATATAAATAATAATTCTTCTAAAAATGCACATGTAATAATATGTTAATGCCTAAAGAAATGGAGAAACATTCCCATAAATTAAGAGGAAATGATGATTTAAATCAGAAACTGGTTCTCCCCATCTCTCCTACATTTCGACTTGTAGAGCTGGCATCCCCTTCATCTTTAACCTGAACTCCCGACGAACTAAAAAAGGAATCAACATGCAAATTACACAAGAACTTACGTTGCAAATTAACAAAAGAAAATTCAGAAAAATTAATCAATTCATTCCAATTCCTAGTAAGATGATAACTTTCCTAGTTCTAAGTTTCATACCATCATGATAAGTCTTCCTCCATTGCAAGTTTGCTAATCACACATTGTGGAGCTGGAGTATGCAGAGCAAGTTAAACAAACTGCTAAGCTTTGAAAATTGATATGCATCTCCTTTTCTATGTCCACAATTTAATGATGTTTTCTATTTCTGAGTGATCCTGGCTAGTTTCTCAATCTGGACACAATATAGTTACTTTCATTCAGAACTTTTAAGATATAAAATATATTATAAAATCCATATACATTTTCTATCCGGGTAATGCAAATCAAGCCAAAATCAGAAATTCAGCCCTGGGATCCAACTCCACATTGTTACCTTTTTAAAAATTTTTTAGATTACCCAATTAAGGGGCAATTTAGCGTGGCCAACCCACCTACTCTGCACATTTTTGGGTTGTGGGAGCGAAACCCACGCAGACAGGGGGAGAACGTGCAAACTCCACACGGACAGTGACCCAGAGCCGGGGTCGAACCTGGGACCTGAGTGCCGTGAGGCAGCTGTGCTAACCACTAGGCCACCGTGCTGCCCACCTTTTGATGTATTATTTTGCACCGAGCACTGGTAGTTTGTTTCCATTCCTAAAGGCACAAATATGAGCTGAGGTTCCAGCAGTTCTCTGGTGCCTAATCCAAGTCGTCATGAGTTAAGATCACTGGGAGTCATCAATACCAATCTGCCTAATCATAAATTGAAGCCAAAGCATTTTCCCACAACTGCACCTCCTACTTCAATCATATTTCTTTACTGTGTTTTATACACACTGTTATGGGCCAGGGTTCAGAGAACCACAAAGTGTATCATGGAGTTCGTTGTTTGTGATCCCGGCCAAGGGGCAGGAGGACAGACTGAAAGAGCTGCCGCTCAGGATGGTAGAGAAAGTTTTCGTTACCTGGGTATACAGGTGGCCAGGAAATGGGATGCCTTGCACAGGCTCAACCTGACCCGGTTGGTGGAGCAAATGGAAGGGGACTTTAGAAGGTGGGACATGCTCCCACTGTCACTGGCAGAGGGTGCAGACCGTGAAAATGACTGTCCTCTCCAGATTTTTGTACGTCTTTCAGCGCCTCCCCATCTTCATCCTTAAGACCTTTTTAAAGTGGGTGAATAGGATCATTACGGGCTTTGTGTAGGCGAATAAGACCCCGCAAGTAAGAAGATCGCTGTTGGAGCACAGTCTGCCGAACGTTCGCAACTACTACTGGGCGGCCAATATAGCTATGATTAGGAAGTGGGCGGTGGGGGGCGCGCGGTCCGTGGGTGCGGCTAGAGGCAGCGTCATGTACTAGTCTGGGAGCTTTGATAACGGCTCCTTTGCTGTTCTCGCCGACTCATTACTCCACAAGTCCGGTGGTGGCGGCGACACTGCGGATCTGGGGACAGTGGAGGAGGTACAAGAGGGTGGAGGGAGCGTCGGTCTGGACCCCGAAATGCAACAATCACAGGTTTGTCCCGGGTAGGATGGATGGTGGGTTCCAGAGCTGGCAGAGGGCAGGCATCAGAAGGATGGGAGATCTGTTCATAGACAGAAGCTTTCCCAGTTTGAAGGCGCTAGAGGACAAATTTAATCTGCTGCCAGGAAACACCTTTAAATATCTGCAAGTACGAGCCTTCCTGAAAAGACAGGTAGTGGCCTTTCCGATAATGCCGCCACTGAGGATACAGGACAGGGTGGTGTCCGGGACCTGTGTGGGGGAGGGGAGGGTGTCGGATATCTACCAGGAACTACAGGAGGCGGAGGAAACCCCGGTGGAAGAGCTCAAGGGCAAGTGGGAGGAGGAGCTAGCGGAGGTGTTGGAAGCGGGTCTGTGGGCACAGGTCCTGGGCAGGGTTAATTCCTCATCATGTGCCAGGCTCAGTCTAATTCAATTTAAGGTGGTCCACCGGGCACACATGACGGCAGCGAAAATGAACAAGTTTTTTGGGGTAGAAGACAGTTGTATGAGGTGCAAGGGCAGCCCTGCAAACCATGTCCACATGTTTTGGGCATTCCCGGAGCTTAGTGTGTTCTGGCAAGGGTTCGCGAGGGCAATGTCCAAGGTGCTTAACACACGGGTGGTGCCGAATCCAGAGATAGCGATCTTTGGAGTGTCAGAAGACACAGGAGTTCAGGGGGCGAAAGAGGCCGACGTCTTGGCCTTTCCCTCCCTAGTAGCCCGGAGACGGATTTTATTAATGTGGAGGGACTCGAAGCCCCCTAGTGTAGAGACTTGGGTTACCGACATCACTGGGTTTCTCAGCCTCGAGAAAAGAAAGTTTGCCTTAAGAGGGTCTACGCTAGGGTTCTCTCAGAGGTGGCAGCCGTTCGTCGACTTTCTTGGGGAAAATTAAAATGTCAGCAGCAACAATCCGTGTTGGGTGGGGGGTCGAGTGCTTCATTGGGATGGTGTGGGAAGACTGGGTCGCTTGGGGTAATGTCTATTTAATTGTTATTGTATATTCTCTTTTTGCACTATGTTAATGTTCACTCTAGTTTGTTTTATTATTATGGTTACTCCTGTTTTATTATGAAAAATTCTGCAAAACCTTAATAAAAATACTTTTTTTTTTAAATGTACCATGGAGTTCACCTGACCCACAACTTTTAATAGATTGTGGTATGGGGAGCAACGGCCCACTCTACAGGTGTGGTACAGTAGAAATGGAAAAGTATTTTTTAAAGCAAAACAATGTTTATTCTATGAACTCAAGTTAACCTTTTTAAAACATACAGTGAATATCTTAGCAACCATCAATTCAAATACAATTCCCAAAAATACAACACTAAGTAACCCTTAATAACTTCCCAAGCAACATCCAGAAGGCAAAAGAAACACCTTTTATCAGAAGCACATCGGGTTAAAGTCACTACAGTTATTAGTTTTAAATCACCAGGATCGATTTACAGTCTTTAGATTAGAGAGAGAGACTCTAATACACTTTCTGGCTGTGACTGCAGCTATCTTGCTCTGAAAACGAAACTAAAACACACCCTGCAGCAAACAGCCTAAAACAAAAGTAAAAAGCCGACAGACAGCCCAGCTCCATCCACTCTGACATCACTGCAGTAATAAACACCCATTTCTTAAAGGCACTCTCACTACAGATATTTATATACACACTCATTTATAAACACCCGTTTCTTAAAGGTACTCTCACATGACAACACTCAAGCCTCCAAGCTGATTAACTGATATCTGTTTTTTTTTATCATCCAAATGGAATCAGATTTATTTACTTCTTTGTTAGTTAAACTAATTCTAAGCAAGAATCAAATTCAAACCAAACAGACAAGATAATTGAATTCCCGATTCCTTTAAAGTTGTTAGCTTGGCATTCATCTAATTATTTTAGTACTGTGGTCAACTTAATTACATCATTTTAAAAACAGAGGAAATACAAAAACATGAACCAGCACATCAAACTACTCCTTGATTAATTGCAAAAGATTGTATAATTGTATAACCTACTTAACAGCAGAATGTGTTTCAGGGTCCTGGAAAACACGATTAATGAAATGTACTATTTTTAAGTAGTCAGCTAGTTAGTTAAATTATATGTCAATGTTTAAAGTGCAAAATGTTTATCGATGTATTATACCAGTTCACAATATTTACAAGTTCAAAAGGGACTCAAAGAAAGGAAGTGACTCATTAAGATTGGCATATTGTCTAAGTGCTGAAGTATATGCAGTCATTTAGCAGAATAGGCACACCCACCAGCTCCACCCAAAGTTTACATTATACTTCATTGGAAGTTGTCCAAAGTACTCTCCAAGGTGCTTTCAATGATCATAATTTCACTACTTTCTAAATCATTGTTCATCCCTTTTCTCAGCAAGGAAAGCTTAATATCCAGCACACAATTACGTGTGAATGAATGCTTGCAAAAAAATATTGCCAGCTCCAAATCTCTCAGCTGAGACACAACGCACTGACAAACAAAGCTACTCTCTTCCTTCATTCAGAATTTGCAGCAAGACCACCTCAAGAGTAGAAGGTATTTACCATATCAGAGTTGAGGGGTATGAGCGGCCTCACCCATCTCCATCGCTGGAATCACCTCCAGCAACCCAAGATACCTGCAAGCCCCAAGACACTGATCTCCGTGCAAATGGCCTGGAAAGTTGCAATTTCCAAAGGGCAATTTCCCTGCTCCCAGACCCTCTGAGAACTTTTCCAACTCTGAGTTTAGGGTTGGAGACTTTGGACGGTTCCGCAGTATTCACCTGGATTGTTGCCCAGGAAATATTAAAACCCAGATAGATTAAAACACAGTCCTGTGTAACTACAGAACCAACCTCCCCAATCATTCACACTGACCCTCCCAACTTCCCCTCCAACCCCCTCTCACTACCTCCTTAATCCCCGACCCAAACAATGACCCCACTTTGACACCCAAATATACTCCATCCCTTCTTCTGTCAAGGCTCATTGTTATTTCTTTTTATTATACTCCTGTGCCTCAAGGCATCTCTGAGGTTTATGTCGAACTGTCCTATTGACATACCAAAAGGGAATGGCTAACACTGGGAAAAAAAACTGATACAATCCAGGACATTCCTGACATGAACTTCAGAAAATTGCCATTCATCAATTGCACAATAAGCCACTTAAAATATTCTCTGTAGGATACTACTTAATCCCATTCATGGAGGAATTCACTTGTACCTATCACTCCTGAACTATAGTCTTCTAACATCAGAAACTGACTTTACAATTATCAAACAGCGAGCAGTTAAACCTTATGTTTCAGGTGTCATAGGCAAATCAGCCCGACAGTTAATGCAACAATCCCACATGATAATCACTCTAAGTCCATGAGTCTGTGGTCTGTATTTACCCAGGTATAATAGGCCAAATCCACCCTTCCCGATTGGCTTCCCAATTTTCCATTGCTTTTTCGCAGTGTCAGTCAGCACTTCTCCTGGTTTAAGTTCCTCTGCCATCTTTCTCTTAGGTGGAGCTCTTGTTTTGACAGCTGCACGACGTTTGGGAGGCATCTAAAATTTAAAAAACATATCTTGTGAAATAAAGAATAACTTAAATTTAGGGGAATAATCAATACAATGTCATTTCCTTACAGCAGAAGTGGAGATGCTGAGAGTTGCCACAAGAAATCCTCAAGCGGCAAGTTTGTCAGTAATACTTCAAGAAATTCTAATACAAAGGGTTTTCTGTATACTCAATCAGAAACCATTTCTAGGCCAAGAGGCAATTTGCTCCCAGGCACATCCCCAAGACAGACATGTTGATTACGAACAGATAGCACATGGGCATCTCAGAACATGTTGATTTGCTAGTTACACCTCCAGCCTGTGAGTTGTTACTGTCCATCACTTCCTAATTGGGGAATGAAACAAAACCAAATACATTCTTTAAGGATTTGTAAATAAGCGCTATACCCAATGGAATATGGCATAAGAGAAGTTGGCATTTATACAGTCCCTTTCTCAGCCACAGGACATTCCAAAGTGCTTCACAACCAACATATTACTTCTCCAGTGTGATGACGGTCGAATGTCAGCAGTATGGCAACCAATTTTCATGCAGCGAGGTCCCACAAAAAGAACTGAGCAGCTAAACTGTTGCATTTCCCTACGAGACCCAATGTTCTTACCCACTGAATTGATTTCTTGACATCCCACTCCTCCTTGTAGTCTCCTCCCCACCTCCACCACGACTCTTCCCACACCTCTGCCACCAACAACTTCCAGTTTCTGGGTCCTAACCACCTTCTTTCCACCATGGAGGTAAAATCACTCTGCATTTCCATTCCCCATCAGTACAACCCAAGGATTTGCTGTTTCTTCCTTGAACTGAGGCTCAGTCAGTCTCCATTCACCGCCATTGTTCTTCTATGCCTGGTTGAACATTTACCATTGTTCTCGTATGCCTAGTTGAACTTGTTCTTGTTCTCATATTAAATAGCTTCTATTACTCCACTCATTTCCTCCACATAAAAGCTGTTACTATGGGAACCCATTTGGGTCCTACCTGTGCCTGCTTTTTCATGAGATACGGAGAACATTTTGAGCTCCAATCCTCCTCAGCTCTCCTTCCCCACTTTAATGAACGCTTCAATGTTAGTTAGCTTTTGCATTGAACTGGAAAATGAATTGCATTGTTCCAATTTCCACCTTCCGTTCATCTTTATATCATCCATCTTTGACCGTCACTCTACTTCCTCAACTTCTCAGGGTGAGCAGAACTGTGGACATTGAGACAAACATGGTGAGGGAGCAATCAACAGTAGTTTGGTGAATCCTGTTGAGCTGTGGACAGGCTATAACAGCCACTGTAAGCCCAAATGACTCACACCTGCATTCTGAAAGGACACTATTCTAATCTCCTAGATTCTGCGTCACATTTGTTCAGTTGCTGGCATCTTCCATATAAGTGCCCCCAATATATTAACCTTTTCGCTCAACCGAGGATTCCACCAAACTCCAGTTGACGACTCCCTCAACCATGTTTGTTTCAATGCCCACAGTTCTGCTCTCACCCTTCCCTCTCCCAGAATCACAAAAGGGTCTGTGTTGCCCTTACTTGCAATCTACATTCAGATTATCTTCTGCCATTTCTTTCACACCAAGCTGACACACCCCTTGCCTTTCAGCATTACGAATGGCTGTTTCGCTCTCCAATACCCTGGCCCACTTTGCAATCTATACAACAGCCCTTCCCCTCCAATGCAAGCCCAGGAGGAGCAACATCAACCATCTGCCTCCTCCCGTCCCAACATCCAGGACCCAGAACACTTTTCAGGTGAAACAGCGATTTACTTCTACTTTCCATTTGAGTATTGCTGAAAGAGACATCTTTTGTTGAAGCTTTTCATCTTGCATTCATCAGGACAATTCGCAAGAATATCAACCAACTGCCAAGCATTGTTTGAAATTTAAACCAGACAGCTTGGCTGATTGGTCAAGGCATTGCCCTGAGGAATGAACCAGCAGATGGCGGGCATTTATTTTGTTTAGCTGAAACAGACATAACATGAAATTTCAAACAATGCTAGACAGTAACTCAGTCACCATTAACTGGTGCATGCTCCATGGTAACCCACTTGCCAACCAATCAACACTCTCTTCAACGAGTGATTGGCTCATTGGTCTAGGGGTATGATTCTCATTTACGGGTTTCCATTCCTATAAAATGCGAGATGTCCCGGGTTCAAAGCCCGGACAATCCCTGCAAAGCACATTTTATCTGTCTCTGTGGCACAATGGGTTAGCGCATTCGTTTGTTAACTGAAAGGTTGGTGGTTCGAGACCACCGAGGGACGGTGTTTTCTCTTAGGTTTTGCAGTGGCATGGTAGCACAGTGGTTAGCACTCTTGAATCACAGCTCCAGGTTGCGAGGTTCGATTTCTGGCTTGGGTCACTGTCTGTGTGGACTCTACATGTTCTCCCCGTGCCTGCGTGGGTTTCTTTTGGGTGCTCCGGTTTCTTCCCACAAGTCCCGAAAGACGCGCTGTTAGGTCATTTGGACATTCTGAGTTCTCCCTGTGCACCTGAACAGGCGCTGGAGTGTGGTAGCGAGGGGCCTTTCACGGTAACTTTATTGCAGTGTTAATGTAAGCCTCCTTGTGACAATTTTAAAGATTATAGATTATCTTCTCATTAAGTTGAAATTTGTCGTTTCCCCTGACATTGGTGTTCTTGCAAGCTGCCTTGATGGGTGCAAGACAAAAGCTGAGACAAAAAATCTCTCTTCCCCCCCCCCCCCCCCCCATCCACAACAATCGTCAAGTTACATACAACCAAATGACTATACTTTCAATTCAGAATAGTTTTTGTTGCTCAGAATGCCTTTTCTTTCACGTTGAGAAGAGCAAACACCGATTGAGTCCACTTTGCAGAAAACCTCGGTTTAAAGAAGTACAGCACAGCAACAGGCCCTTTGGCCCTCCAAGCCTGTACCGGCCATGCTGCCCATCTAACCCAAAACCTTTTACACTTCCGCAGTCCGTATTCCCCTATTTCCATCGTATTCATGTATTTGTCAAGATGCCCCTTAAACGTTGCCATCATACCTGCTTCCAACACCTCCTCCGGCAGCGAGTTCCAGGCACCCACTACACTCTGTGTAAAAAAAAAACTTCTCTTGCACATCTTCTCTAAACTTTGCCTCTCACACCTTAAACCTATACCCCCTAGTAATTAACTCTTCCACCCTGGGAAAAAGCTTTTAACAATCCACTCTATCCATGCTCTCATAATTTTGTAGACTTCTATCAGTTCGCCCCTCAATTTCCACCGTTCCAGTGAGAACAAATTAATTAAACAGGCAGAGTTCTGACGGTACTATTTTTTCATCTGCTCCTTTTTTCCCCCCTTTACAGACATTGCTGGTGTGACAGGTTCACCATATTGTGGCTAACAATCAAGCTGTGACCTCTGAACAGTTTCACTCTTTCCCTTGGCTACGTTTTTATCCGTCACATTTTCCTAGCCATTATTTGTTTTTAGTCTAAGCGTAACACCAAGCTTCCTTTTTGTCACTTTAAATTAATCGCTGATCGGTCTTCATCCTGCTGCACCGTTCCAATGAAAGTTCAAGGAAGACAGCCTCATCTTTTGACTGTATCCTCTGCTCCCATTTTATCAGACAACAGCTCTTGGGAATGATTTTACTAAATCCCATTTACACTTATTCTCAACACATCTTTTGATTGCCATTTGCCAGTTACTATCTCCTTTTGCCTCGCACCATCATCACTTTCATAATTTAATCTCCTCTGGTATCCACAATTTCGCAGACCTTCTCTTTGGTATTTCTCCCTCCTTTTCTTACTTCCACAAAACCCACCTCAAACATTTTCCAGTTCTTACGAAAAGTCATCAACTGAAAATTCTAGCTCCGTTCCTCACTCAGATGTAACCTACCATGAGTATTTCCAACATTTCCAAATTTTATTTCAGGTTTCCAGCATATTTTACTTTTGCAACCTCTTGCGGCGTATTGGTTGATCAGTGTCAATGTCAAATGCCAACCTGCAATCTAGTGTCCCTTCCCTAACTACAATCGCCCCAAAGTGGTCCAATATACTAATCAAGTATGATTGGCATTGCAAAATCAACGGTGATATTCTAGGCTTAGCTCATGCACCCAAGTTAATTACTTACATTGTTCCTCAAAATTTTCAAACAATTTCCTAATAGCAAATGCAACGCTCACAGGTCTAAAATTTTAATGATGCCCAAGTGAAGATTTTGTGAAAATTGGAGTCACTTTCATAATTTTACGATCCACTGGGATTTGGTCAGGTGCAGTAAATTTAGAAATCTATTGGAAAGATGACTCTCAATCATTTGTGGCAAATTATTCATAACAACAGATTTAAAATAGTCAGAAGCAACCACCTATAGCATCACAATCTCCCCAATATGTCCTCTTCTATGATTTTAAAGTATTTCAATCTACATTCACATGTACACTGCATCTCCAATTGCGGCATTTCTCACATTTTCATGAACACTTGAAAATAACCATTGTGTCCTTCACCTTTATTCTTAGATGTGGTAAGACTTCTTACTTTATTCTTAGACACCACTTCCCAGCTGACATATTTCCGTGCACAGTAAGAAGTCTTACACCAGGTTAAAGTCCCACAGGTTTGTTTCAAATCACTAGCTTTCGGAGCACTGCTTCTTCCTCAGATGAATGCTCACCATTACTCTAATCTTACTCCCCTGCTCATCATCACTTTGATATCCCTCCCTTGCTCACAATCACTCTAATATCACTCCCCTGCTCACCATCACTCTAATATCACTCCCCTGCTCACCATCACTCTAATATCACTCCCCTGCTCACCATCACTCTAATATCACTCCCCTGCTCACTATCACTCTGATATCGCTCCCTTGCTCACAATCATTCTGATATTCCTCCCCTTCTCAAATATTCTGATATCGATCACCATCACTCTGATATCACTCCCTTGCTCACAATCATTCTGATATCACTCCATTGCTCACATTCCGTGCACCACCACATCTAAACACTATTCAACATTATTTCCCTTTCTTCATGATTTATTTTTCTGGCCCTAATCAGTTCCTTAGCATTCCTCAGCAAATGGTCATCATCTCCCTATGATATTCCTTTCTTGAACATTGAAAACATTTTATATGCATTCTGTTCCCAAAATGGCATTCAAAGAGTTTGTTAGTAAGCCAGACTAGCCTTAGTCTTCTATTCTATCCCTGACCCATTTCAGTGATAAATTCCTTTTGGATGTTATGACGTTTCCTTCAAAACTATTCAACTTTCCTTCAATAACATATTCTTCAAGTATCTCTTCCCATTTTATCATGCCCATGCATTACCGTACACCTTTAATACGTTTTTTTTTAAAAGTTAGCTTCTTATTCCCTCTAAACAATCTTGCCTTTTTGTTAGACGATTGCGGGTTCAGGTCACACTCCAGAGACTTAAACTGATAACGTGGCGTTTCTAGGCGGTGCTGTCTTTTGAAGGTGTTAAATCGACCCCGTCTTCCCTTTCAGATGAATGTATAAGATGCCAAGGCACTATTCAAAGAGTAGGAAGGGTTATTTTGGTGTCCGACACAACATTCATCCCTCAAATGATAACAAAGCAAATGGTCTGGTCACTTATTACATTGCTGTTCATTAAATCTTGTTGTGTGTGAATTGACTATAGAACATAGAAAAATACAGCACAGAACAGGCCCTTCGGCCCACGATGTTGTGCCGAACTTTTGTCCTAGATTAAGAACAAATTAATCTACACTCCATCATTCTACCGTAATCCATGTACCTATCCAATAGCCGCTTGAAGGTCCCTAATGTTTCCGACTCAACTACTTCCACAGGCAGTGCATTCCATGCCCCCACTCTCTCGGTAAAGAACCTACCTCTGACATGCCCCTATATCTTCCACCATTCACCTTAAATTTATGTACCCGTGTACTGGTTTGTTCCACCCGGGGAAAAAGTCTCTGACTGTCGACTCTATCTATTCCCCTGATCATCTTATAAACCTCTATAAAGCCACCCCTCATCCTTCTCCGTTCTAATGAGAAAAGGCCTTGCACCCTCAACCTTTCCTCGTAAGACCTACTCTCCATTCCAGGCAACATCCTGGTATCTCCTTTGCACCTTTCCCAAAGCTTCCACATCCTTCCTAAAATGAAGCGACCAGAACTGCACACAGTACTCCAAATGTATGATGTTTCATACAGGCCAATGATCACAAGATTCTAAAAACTAAGAGTTGGCCATTAGACCCATTGAGCCTGTTCGGTCATTCAATATCATGGCTGATCGGATTATAGCCGTAACTCCATTTTCCTGCCTGGACCCCCTACTCATGCCTCCCTTGTCAATCGAAAATCTCAAATATATTCAATAACTCACCCTTAGCTGCTTGATGGGAAAGAGAATTCTAAAGAGCCTCTAAGATAAATTCTCGCCTCCGACAAGTATGCATAGAACATAGAACAGTACAGCACAGAACAGGCCCTTCGGCCCTCGATGTTGTGCCGAACAATGATCACCCCACTTAAACCCACGTAACCCGTATACCCGTAACCCAACAATACCCCCATTAACCTTACACTACGGGCAATTTAGCATGACCAATCCACCTAACCCGCACATCTTTGGGCTGTGGGAGGAAACCGGAGCACCCGGAGGAAACCCACGCGCACACGGGGAGGACGTGCAGACTCCACACAGACAGTGACCCAGCCGGGAATCGAACCTGGGACCCTGGAGCTGTGAAGCATTGATGCTAACCACCATGCTACCGTGAGGCCCCTATGCGAGACACCTTTGTGTCCCCTCGTTCGAGGTTCCCCCAAGACAGGAAAGACACCCCCCCCCCTCCCCCCACACCCTCATTCTAGGTTCCCCATGAGAAGAAAGATTCCCCCCAACCCCCTCGTTCTAGTCCCCTAAGGGGGAAAGATCACCCCCACAGCAAATACCCTGTCAAGCCGCCTCACTCCATTTAAATCATTCTCTATTCCCATTCTTCCTGCCAAAGTGGACAACCTCATATTTTCCTACATTATATTCCATCTGCCAAATTTTTGCCAACTCACTTAACCCATCTACATTCCTTTGCAGACTCCTTTGTATGCCCTCACAATTTGCTTTTCTATCTATCTACGTATCATCAGCAAATTTGTATTCACAATAATTTGCCACAATAATGTTACCTTGTCCAAGTCATCAAGATAGAGCAGTAATAGATGCCCTGACACTAATTGCTGCAGCTCTCCATTCGTGAACCGCCAACTGAAAAGTATCCATTTATCCCAATTCTCCGCTTCCCATTAGTTTGTCAATGATCCTCTATTCATGAGAATATACCACCCATAAATTCATGAAGGCCCACCTTCCCAACTTTGCCCCTCGCCCAAGGTGCTATGATCCTCAGGTTAAATCACCACCAGTCAGCTCTCCTCTCTCCCCCCCCCCCCCCCCCCCCCCCCCCCCCAGGGGAAAGCAGCCTATGGTCAGCTGGGACTATAGCAAATTTACTTTAAAACTTTGATCTCTTATCTTCTGCAGTAACATTTGATCTGGCACTTTATTGAATGGCTGTTGGAAATGCAAAAGCACTACATCTACTGGATCCCTTTTATCCACCCCGCCTTCTATATCTTCCAAGAACTCTAATAGATTTGTCAAACATGACTACACTTAAAAAGTAATTCTTTGGACGTTGAAAAGCATATTATAAGCTCAAAATGTATTCCTTATTTTTTTGTCTAACCTGAATATCTGTACATTTTATTTACTAAATGTTCCTTCACGCTTACTGTCTGTAGTATTGCTCCTAGGTATCAGCGAGGACTCTGTGGCAGAGCTCTCACCTCAAGTCAGAATGTTCAACCTACTGTCTGTAATATTATCCCTAGGTGTCAGCGATGACTCAATGGCAGAGCTCTCTCACCTCAAGATTCAAAATGTTAGAAACCTGCATACAAAATCCATGGTGCTTCGCCACTGCAGCATCAGAAGTGCTGTTTTTTGGATGAGGTATTAAAGCCATGCCCCATCTGCCCTCTCAGGTGGATGGAAAAGATTATATGACGCCATCTTGAAAAGCAGGGAGATATCCCCAGAATCCTGCCTGCTATTCTATTTTCAGCACTGGCCGTTATTCCGGAAACGAAAATCACCACAAAAAATGTGGCCTTAATCATATGGTTGTTTATGGGGCCTCTTGTGTACACACATTCACTATCATGTTCCATATAGCACACTTGTGACTACACTTCACAATCATATTATAGGGTGTATCTCAGCCAGGGATTGTGGAAGGTGCTAACAAAATGCAAATCTTTTTGCTTTTCCTTCCCACCATCTTAACTTTGGGAGACTTTACATAAGAACATGGCCTTCTGGGCCTCATGGTAGCATGGTGGTTAGCATCAATGCTTCACAGCTCCAGGGTCCCAGGTTCGATTCCCGGCTGGGTCACTGTCTGTGTGGAGTCTGCACGTCCTCCCCGTGTGTGCGTGGGTTTCCTCCGGGTGCTCTTGTTTCCTCCCACAGTCCAAAGATGTGCGGGTTAGGTGGACTGGCCATGCTAAATTGCCCGTAGTGTAAGATTAATGGGGGTATTGTTGGGTTACGGGTTACGTGGGTTTAAGTAGGGTGATCATTGCTCGGCACAACATCGAGGGCCGAAGGGCCTGTTCTGTGCTGTACTGTTCTATGTTCTAACATAAGAACTAGGAGCAGGAGTAGGCCATCTGGCCCCTCGAGCCTGCTCCGCCATTCAATTAGATCATGGCTGATCTTTTGTGGACTCAGCTCCACTTTCCGGCCCGAACACCATAACCCTTAATCCCTTTATTCTTCAAAAAACTATCTATCTTTACCTTAAAAACATGTAATGAAGGAGCCTCAACTGCTTCACTGGGCAAGGAATTCCATAGATTCACAACCCTTTGGGTGAAGAAGTTCCTCCTAAACTCAGTCCTAAATCTACTTCCCCTTATTTTGAGGCTATGTCCCCTAGTTCTGCTGTCACCCGCCAGTGGAAACAACCTGCCCGCATCTATCCTATCTATTCCCTTCATAATTTTAAATGTTTCTATAAGATCCCCCCTCATCCTTCTAAATTCCAACGAGTACAGTCCCAGTCTACTCAACCTCTCCTCATAATCCAACCCCTTCAGCTCTGGGATTAACCTAGTGAATCTCCTCTGCACACCCTCCAGCGCCAGTACGTCCTTTCTCAAGTAAGGAGACCAAAACTGAACACAATACTCCAGGTGTGGCCGCACTAACACCTTATACAATTGCAACATAACCTCCCTAGTCTTAAACTCCATCCCTCTAGCAATGAAGGACAAAATTCCATTTGCCTTCTTAATCACCTGTTGCACTTGTAAACCAACCTTCTGTGACTCATGCACTAGCACACCCAAGTCTCTCTGAACAGCGGCATGCTTTAATATTTTATCGTTTAAATAATAATCCCGTTTGCTGTTATTCCTACCAAAATGGATAACCTCACATTTGTCAACATTGTGTTCCATCTGCCAGACCCTAGCCCCATTCACTTAACCTATCCAAATCCCTCTGCAGACTTCCAGTATTCTCTGCACTTTTTGCTTTACCACTTATCTTAGTGTCATCTGCAAACTTGGACACATTGCCCTTGGTCCCCAACTCCAAATCATCTATGTAAATTGTGAACAATTGTGGGCCCAACACGGATCCCTGAGGGACACCACTAGCTACTGATTGCCAACCAGAGAAACACCCATTTATCCCAACTCTTTGCTTTCTATTAATTAACCAATCCTCTATCCATGCTACTACTTTACCCTTAATGCCATGCATCTTTATCTTATGCAGCAACCTTTTGTGTGGCACCTTGTCAAAGGCTTTCTGGAAATCCAGATATACCACATCCATCGGCTCCCCGTTATCTACTGAACTGGTAATGTCCTCAAAAAATTCTACTAAATTAGTTAGGCATAACCTGCCCTTTACGAACCCATGCTGCGTCTGCCCAATGGGACAATTTCTATCCAGATGCCTCGCAATTTCTTCCTTGATGATAGATTCCAGAATCTTCCCTACTACCGAAGTTAAGCTCACTGGCCTATAATTTCCTGCTTTCTGCCTACCTCCTTTTTTAAACAGTGGCGTCACGTTTGCTAATTTCCAATCCACCGGGACCACCCCAGAGTCTAGTGAATTTCGGTAAATTATCACTAGTGCATCTGCAATTTCCCTAGCCATCTCTTTTAGCACTCTGGGATGCATTCCATCAGGGCCAGGAGACTTGTCTACCTTTAGCCCCATTAGCTTGCCCATCACTCCCTCCTTAGTGATAACAATCCTCTCAAGGTCCTCACCTGTCATAGCCTCATTTCTATCAGTCGCTGGCATGTTATTTGTGTCTTCCACTGTGAAGACCGACCCAAAAAACCTGTTCAGTCCTCAGCCATTTCCTCATTTCCCATTATTAAAACTCCCTTCTCATCCTCTAAAGGACCAATATTTACCTTAGTCACTCTTTTTTGTCTTATATATTTGTAAAAACTTTTACTGTCTGTTTTTATATTCTGAGCAAATTTACTCTCATATTCTATCTTACTCTTCTTTATAGCTTTTTTAGTAGCTTTCTGTTGCCCCCTAAAGATTTCCCAGTCCTCTAATATCCCAGCACTCTCTGCCACTTTATATGCCTTTTCCTTCAATTTGATACTCTCCCTTATTTCCTTAGATATCCACGGTCGATTTTCCCTCTTTCTTCCGTCCTTCCTTTTTGTTGGTATAAACCTTTGCTGAGCACTGTGAAAAATCGCTTGGAAGGTTCTCCACTGTTCCTCAACTGTTCCACCATAAAGTCTTAGCTCCCAGTCTACCTTAGCTAGTTCTTCTCTCATCCCCTTGTAATCTCCTTTGTTTAAACACAAAACACTAGTATTTGATTTTACTTTCTCACCCTCCATCTGTATTTTAAATTCCACCATATTGTGATCGCTCCTTCCGAGAGGATCCCTAACTATGAGATCATGAATCAATCCTGTCTCATTACACAGGACAAGATCTAGGACCGCTTGTTCCCTCGTAGGTTCCATTACATACTGTTCTAGGAAACTATCGCGGATACATTCTATAAACTCCTCCTCAAGGTTGCCTTTACCGACCTGGTTAAACCAATCGACATGTAGATTAAAATCCCCCATGATAACTGCTGTACCATTTCTACATGCATCAGTTATTTCTTTGTTTATTGCCTGCCCCACCATATCGTTACTATTTGGTGGCCGATAGACTACTCCTATCAGTGACTTTTTCGCCTTACTATTCCTGATTTCCACCCAAATGGATTCAACCTTATCCTCCATAGCACCGATGTCATCCCTTACTATTGCCCGGATGCCCGGAAACGTATTTCCTAAGAAGTTTCCTCCTTCATTCTAAATTGATGCATTTGAAAACATGCTTTGATACTGCAGTGAATTCAACTTCCAAGACGGACTGTTATGACCACCTTGATTGTTGATCAAGTGCATTATTGTAGGGATGTAGCTGAACTAGTGACCTCATATAATGATGCAGCAAAGACTTTAAAACCTGCAGAGCAGGTGGGAATAGACTTTCAGACTTTTCTTTGCAACTGCATTTACAGGCAACCTAGTGAAAAAGTGAGCATTAATGAAGCCATTGGATTGTCTGAAAGACGAAGTGGTCCACTAATGTCCGATGGTGAAAAAGATCTGCTGTCTTTATGCTGTCTGGTCTGAAACGCCAGTCTAACACTAACATGGCTAACTCTAAAATGTCCTCTCAAATGGCATAGCAAGCCAATTAGTTGTGCCAAACCACCACCATTAACAGACTATATTGTCCAGTGGTTCAAGCAGGTGGTCTCCTACCACATTCTCAGGTCAACTGACACAGGCAATGAATGCCAGTTCTGACAACAATGCAAGATGCCAGTGAATGAATAAAACATTTTTCAATCCTATCTAAAATATTTTCTGGGAGGAAGATGCATTCTAAACAATAAGCTTTGACTAATGCTTAAAGAATTGCACATCAGCAAACTGTTACGTTTCTCTCAATTCATATTTCTTAGCAACTCACCTCATAACAATCCTGGTCTACGATAATTCTCTTTTAGTACCACGGGACATAGAGTCCAAGAACCATAACACTGGCACTTACAGGAGATACAAGCAACAGATAAACTATGCAGGAAGGGAGTTAAGAGAAGGTCGGGGTGATTATAAGGTCACTTAACTTTCACTGTCATACTTCATGAAGTTACATAAATACAATTACTTTTCAGCCTTTGTTTGATTATAACACAATCAAAGGTGATGCATCATAAACCAAAATAGCAAAATTCCAATAATTTGTAGTCATCACTAGTCCTAAGAACGCATTAGTGCCATGTTCAGCAAAATATAGTTGGTTTTGATTTCACAGAACAACTTACTCAGTGCAAGTCTGAATTTAATATCACTTGAAGTGACATCACAACAGTCATGACATGGTCTTTATGATGTGATGCTCTTCTGTCTCCCAATCACAAATTGCTCACCAAATTAGGATGCAAAGGCAGATTTATAACAGTATTTGAATATAATCATCTACAGACAAGCATCAGAGAAAATAGATTAAGCAAAGAATACAATCTATGGTTTTGGGTGAATTTTTTTTCAAACAAACATTAAAAGAACATTGAGGAGGGAGTACTTCTCTATATGACAAAAAAAAAACACAAACTCAACTGTTTTGCATAATGGTAGAGAATCTACTCTTCCCATGACATAACATACATTAGCTGATGAGTCCAAACTATTAACTAGCACTGCTGATTGCATTCTATCTGATCACTAAAGCCTGTCTTTTTCAGGAGCATTCACTGTTAGTACTGCCAGCTAGATCAGTTTGTATCGCATCGGCTGACCAGCTCTCCCGTGATTCCAGCTGCTGAACCTGCACAGAAACAGCACAGATAGCCATTCAACCCATCCTGCCTGTGCTAGCCTCTTTACCCCAAAAACTTGTGATTTGTCATTTTCAAATAGGTATCCAATTCCCTTTTGAAAGTTACTACTGAATATGCTTTCAGATGGAGTCTTCCTGATGATAAAAAAAATAACTGCCTATTGGCTTCACAAGCTTCCCGCCAATGGAAATAGTTCTTGTCATTTACCCACTTCATCATTCTGAATCCCTCTAGTAAATTACCCCTCAACATTCTCGGCTCCGAGAACAAATTTCTCCCATTCTTTCAGGTAGAGGGAGCCTAGGTATTGATTTCCAAAGGAAGTGCACATGGACCTCATTCTATTAAATGGATGGCAAACACTAAATACTTAGTTATTAAAGATGAGATCGCAAAGTACTTGGAAGTGCATGGTAAAATAGGACCGAGTCGGCACAGCTTTGTCAAAGGAAACCTGTAGAGTTCTGAGGAGGTAATAAGGAAGTTAGACAAAGGAGAACCAGTGGACGTGATTTATTTAGATCTCCAGAAGGCCTTTGACAAAGTGCCGCATAGGACACTGTTAAATAAGTTAAAAGCCCATGGTGTTAAGTGTAAGATCCTGGCATGGTAGAGGATTGGCAGAAAACAGAGTGGGGATAAAGGGGTCTTTTTCCGGATGGCAGCCGGTGACTACTGGTATGCCTCAGGGGTCTGTGCTGGGACCACAGCTTTTCACAATATACATTAATGATCTGGAAGGAGGAACTGAAGGCACTGTTGCTAAGCTTGCAGATGATACAAAGATGTGTAGAGGGACAGGTAGTTTTGAGGAAGCAAGGGGCTGCAAAAGGATTTGGACAAGCTAGGAGAGTTGGCAACGAAGTGGCAAATGAAATACAATGTGAAAAAGTGTGAGGTTATGCACTTTGGAAGGAGGAATGGAGGCATAGCCTATTTTCTAAATGGGGAAATCAGAAGCACAAAGGGACTTGGGAGTCCTTATTCACAATTCTCTTAAGTTAATGTGCAGGTTTAGTTGGCAGTTAAGAAGGCAAATGCAATGTTAGCATTCATGTCAAGAGGGCTAGAATACAAGGCCAGGGATGTACTTCTGAGGCTGTATAAGGCTCTAGTCAGACCCCATTTGGAGTATTGTGAGCAGTTTTGGGCCCCGTATCTAAGGAAGGGTGTGCTGACCTTGGTCCAGAGGAGGTTCACAAGAATGATCCCTGGAATGAAGAACTTGTCGTATGAACAACGGTTGAGTACTCTGGGTTTAAGGACTCTGAGTACTCGTTTGAATTTAGAAGCATGAGGGGGGATCTTATTGAAACCTACAGGATACTGTGAGGCCTGGATAGAGTGGACATGAAGGGGATGTTTCCACTTGTAGGAAAAACTACAACCAGAGGACAACATCTCAGACTAAATGGACGATATTTTAAAACAGAGATGAGGAGGAATTTCTTCAGCCAGAGGGTGGTGAATCTGTGGAACTCTTTGCCGCAGAAGGCTGTAGAGGCCAAATCACCGAGTGTCTTTAAGGTAGAGACAGATAGGTTCTTGATTAATAAGGGGATATGGGGTTATATGGAGAAAGCAGAAGAATGGGACTGAGAAAATATCAGCCATGATTGAATGGCGGAGCAGACTCGATGGGCCGAGTGACCTAATTCTGCTCTTATGGAATGGATGACACAATGTCTGCCTTGCTTTACCAGTCCCAGTAAACATCCTGAAGACAATGAGCGAGTTGGGAAACTTTCTCACTGCCAAGTTGAAACTAGCAAGAACCTGGGAGTGGTCCCTGAAGTAGCAAAGGCGTAGGGGCAGCTACATCAGGCACCCAGATTGACAACCCTCCCACCCACCGCTGGTAGGGGACACCTGCACAGCCCCCAACCCCCAGTGCGGTGACAGCAATTCCCCCAGCATGGGAGCAGCTTCACCCACTCCATCCATCACCCCCATATCTGCATGGAGACAGCTACACCCTCCACGTGATGGAAGGGGTTATCAACAGTGCTATCAAGCAGCACTTACTGAGCAATAAAGTAAAGTCGCCATAGTCCCAGATGACTGACCACATGCTGTTTTCCCCTTCCTGAGTAGGAGAGTTGACTGGTGGTAATTTAACCAGAGGATCACCACAGTTCAGACGAGGGGCAAGGTTGAGAAGATGGGTTTTCATGAATAACCTCAGCTGATACGGGAATTTCACCCATGCTGTTGGCCTCGCTCTGTCCACCCACTAAACGTCTCAGACGTTCAGTATGAATTTCGCCAGGGTCTCTCAGCTCCTGATCTCATTACAGCCTTAGTTCAAACATGGACAAAAGAATTGAACTCCAGAGGTGAAGGGAGAGTGACTGCCCTTGACATCAAGGCAACATTTGCTCGAGTATGACATCAAGGATCCCCTAGTAAAACTGGAAGCAAATGGGAATCAGATGGTAAACTCGCCACTGGCTGGAGCCATACCTGCCATAATTTGCCAGGGCAGCACGGTAGCATTATGGATAGCACAATGGCTTCACAGCTCCAGGGTCCCAGGTTCGATTCCGGCTTGGGTCACTGTCTGTGTGGAGTCTGCACATCCTCCCCGTGTGTGCGTGGGTTTCCTCCGGGTGCTCTGGTTTTCTCCCACAGTCCAAAGATGTGCAGGTTAGGTGGATTGGCCATGATAAATTGCCCTTAGTGTCCAAAATTGTCCTTCGTATTGGGTGGGGTTACTGGGTTATTGGGATAGAGGGAGGTGTTGACCGTGGGTAGGGTGCCTTTCCAAGAGCCGGTGCAGACTCGATGGGCCGAATGGCCTCCTTCTGCACTGTAAATTCTATGATAATATAATGGAAGATGGTTGTGGCTATTGAAGGTCTGTCATCTCAGCCCCGGGAGATCATTGTAGGAGATCCTCAGGGTGGTGTCCGAGCTGCTTCATCAATGACCTTCCTTCCAACACAAGGTCAGAAGTGGGGATGTTCGCTGTTGATTGCGCAATGTTCAGCACCATTCCTGACTCCTTAGACACTGAAGCAGTCCATGTACAAATGCAGCTGGACAATACCCAGGCTTGGGCTGACAAGTGGCACCTGCCACACAGTGACCATCTCCAATAAGAATCAAACTATCACCCCTTGACATTGAATGGTATTACCATCGCTAATCCCCCACTATCAAAATCCTGGGGGTTACCGTTGACCAGAAACTGAACTGAACTAGCCAGTATAAATATGGCCACAAGTGCAGGTCAGCGACGAGTTATCCTGCGACGAGTAACTCATTTCCTGACTCCCCAAAGCCTATCCACCATCTACAAGGCACATGTCAGGAATGTGATGGACAACTCCCCACTTGTCTGGATGAATGCAACTGTAACAACACTCAAGAAGCTCAACCCATCCAGGACAAAGCAGACTGCTTGATTGGCACCGCTTCAACAAACATTCAAACCCTCCACCACTAGTGCACAGTAGCTGCCATGTGTACTATTTTCAAGATGCATTGCAGGAACTCACCAAGGCTCCTTGCAAACCCAAAACTACTACCATCTAGAATCACAAGTGCAGCAAATGTATGGAAACACCACCATCTGAAAGATCCCTTCCAAGTCATCACCACCTTAACTTGAAAATATTTGCTGTTCCTCTACTGTCGCTGCATCAAAATCGTGGAATTCCATCTCTAACAGCACAGTGGGTGTACTACAAAACATGGACTGTAGCAGTTCAAGAAGCCAGCTCACCACCATCTTCTCAATGACAATTAGGGGGTGGTAAGTAAAGTGTTGGCCTCGCCAGTAACACCCACATCCCGTTAGAATTAATTTTTTGAAAACGGTGCAACCGTTGATACCCCTATCACCACTCCCAGTGCGGGGGCATCTCAGCCATCCTCCTCACCTCCAGCGTGGGGGCATCCTGGCTCATACCTCCCCCAAGCAATGGGATATCTCCCTCCTACACCCACCCCCCAGCAAAGGGACAACCCCCCCCCCCCTCCAAAGCACAAGTGACAGCCCCCTCTACCACCTCAGCCCTCACCCACCCCAAGCATTGGGCCATCCCCTTCCTTCTCTTCACCAACCCCAGCATAGGGACATCCCCCACCTTCTGTTCCCCCCCACACACCCAAAACAGAGGGACATCCCCCTCCTCCTCCACCCCCAAGCACAGGGGATATCCCCCTCTATCCACCTCCCCGAAGCATTGGGCCACCACCCTCCTTCTCTTCCTCCCCCCAGCATAGGGGCATTCCCCCATCCCCAGCATAGGTACATCCCCCTTCTGTTTCCCCCCCCCTCAAAACATAGGGACATCCCCCTCCTCCTCTACAGCAAGGGGACATCGTCCTCCCCCCCCCCCCTCAAAACATAGGGACATCCCCCTCCTCCTCTACAGCAAGGGGACATCGTCCCCCCCCCCCCCCCTCAAAACATAGGGACATCCCCCTCCTCCTCTACAGCAAGGGGACATCGTCCTCCCCCCCCCCCCCCCCCCCCCAAGCACAGGGGATAACCCCCTCTACCCACCTCCCCAAATATTGGGCTAACCCTCTCCTTCGCTTCAACCCCCCCCCCCCCCCCCAAGCATTGAGCCACCCCCCTCCTTCTCTTCCTCTCCCCCCCCCCCAGCATAGGGCCATTCCCCTCCTTTTCTTGCCCCCCAACATAGGGACATCCCTCTCCTTCTCTTCCACCAACCCCAGGATAGGGATATCCCGCACCTTCTCTTCCCCCTCCCCCAAACATAGCGACATCCTCTTCCCCCCCCCGACTTTTACAGCAGAACTGGGGCAGGCCAGCAGCACGGGTTCAATTCCTGTACCAGCCTCCCTGAACAGGCACCAGAATGTGGTGACTAGGGGCTTTTCACAGTAACTTCATTTGAAGCCTACTTGTGACAATAAGCAATTTTCATTTAATTTTTCACGTCCCCCTCCTTCTCTCTCTCTTCCCCGTCCCCCAGCAGAGGGACAACCCCTCCTCCTCTACTCTCCGCACCCCCCCCCACCCCGCCCCCCCCTGCAGCAATGGGAAATCCTCCCCTCCTCCTACCATAGGGACACCCCTCCTTCTCCCACAACCAGCATAGGGAAGTTACCATAGGATATCCCTATGCTCGAGGGGGCATGGTGCAAGAGAGGGAGGGGGCATGTCCCTTCTCCACCCCACACCCCCCCCCCCCAGCACATGGACAGACCCCTATACCCCCCCATCTCTAACCCCTTCCCCCACCACCCTCATCTCTAACCCCTCCCCCCACAACCCTCATCTCTAACTCTCCCCCCACCACCACCCTCATCTCTAACCACCCTCATCTCTAACCCTTCCCCCCACCACCCTCATCTCTAACCCTTCCCCCACCACCCTCATCTCTAACCC
The DNA here is from genome assembly GCF_902713615.1 of Scyliorhinus canicula. Classification (NCBI taxonomy): domain Eukaryota; kingdom Metazoa; phylum Chordata; class Chondrichthyes; order Carcharhiniformes; family Scyliorhinidae; genus Scyliorhinus; species Scyliorhinus canicula. The sequence continues at coordinate 22,919,804 of NC_052147.1, forward strand.
TTCCCCCCACCGCCCTCATCTCTAACCCTTCCCCCCACCACCCTCATCTCTAACCCTTCCCCCACCACCCCATCTCTAACCCTTCCCCCACCACCCCCATCTCTAACCCTTCCCCCACCACCCCCATCTCCAACCCCTCCCCGCACGACCCCCTCATCTCTAACCCCTCCCCTCACCGCACTCTCATCTCTACCCACTCCACCCCCCATCTCTACCCTCACCGCCCCCTCATCTATACCCCCTCCCCCCCACCTCTACCCCCTGTACCCCTTCCTCCACCACACCCCCTCCATCTGTCCCCTTTCACCCGCCACACCCCCATCTCTACCCCCTTCCCCCCCACCACACCTCCATCTCTACCCCCCACACCCCCATCTCCACCCCCTCCCCACCACACCCCCATCTCCACCCCCTCCCCCACCACACCCCCATTTCCACCCCCTCCCCCACCACACCCCCATTTCCACCCCCTCCCCCACCACACCCCCATTTCCACCCCCTCCCCCACCACACCCCCATCTCTACCCCCCTCCCCCACCACACCCCCATCTCTACCCCCTCCCCCACCACACCCCCATCTCAACCCCCTCCCCACCACACCCCCATCTCTACCACCTCCCCACCACACCCCCATCTCTACCACCTCCCCCACCACACCCCCATCTCTACCCCCTGTACCCCTTCATCTGTCCCCTTTCACCCACCACACCTCCATCTCTACCCCCTTTCCCCCCACCACACCCCCATCTCTACCCCCTCCCCCACCACACCCCCATCTCTACCCCCTCCCCCGCCACACCCCCTCCATCTGTCCCCTTTCCCCCGCAACACCCCCATCTCTACCCCCTTTACCCCCACCACACCTCCATCTCTACCCCCCCCCACACCCCCATCTCTACCCCCCCACACCCCCATCTCCACCACACCCCCATCTCTACCCCCCTCCCCACCACACCCCCATCTCTACCCCCTCCCCCACCACACCCCATCTCTACCCCCTCCTCCACCACACCCCCATCTCTACCCCCTCCCCCACCACACCCCCATCTCTATCCCCTCCCCACCACACCCCCATCTCTACCTCCTTCCCCACCACACCCCCATCTCTACCCCCTCCCTGTCATCTCTACCCCCTCCTCCCCCCACCTCTACCCCCTTCCCCCACCGCTCCCCCATCTCTACCCCCTCCCCCACCACACCACCATCTCTACCCCCCTGCCCCCACCACCTGTACCCCTTCCCCCAGGCACCCCCATCTGTACCCCTTCCCCCAGGCACCCCCCATCTGTACCCCTTCCCCAGGCACACCCCATCTGTACCCCTTCACCCCCAGCTACCACCCCATCTGTACCCCTTCCCCCAGCCACCACCCCCCCATCTGTACCCCTTCCCCAGCCACCCCCATCTGTACCCCTTCCCCAGCCACCCCCTCCATCTGTACCCCTTCCCCAGCCACCCCTCCATCTGTACCCCTTCCCCCAGCCACCCCATCTCTACCCCCTCCCCCCACTGCTCCCCCATCTCTACCACCTCCCCCCACCACTACCCCCCTCCCCCCTATCTCTAACCCCTTCCCCCACCACCTGTACCCCTTCCCCCAGCCACCCCCATCTGTACCCCTTCCCCCAGCCACCCCCCATCTGTACCCCTTTCCACAGCCACCCCCCATCTGTACACCTTCCCCAGCTACCACCCCCCATCTGTACCCCTTCCCCAGCCACCCCCCCCATCTGTACCCCTTCCCCAGCCACCCCCCCCATCTGTACCCCTTCCCCAGCCACCCCCCCATCTGTACCTTCCCCCAGCCACCCCCATATGGAACCCTGCCCCCAGCCACCACCCCCCATCTGTACGCCTTCCCCCAGCCACCCCCCCATCTGTACCCCTTCCCCAGCCACCCCTCCATCTGTACCCCTTCCCAGCCACCCCTCAAACCTGTACCCCTTCCCCCAGCCACCCCCCATTTGTACCCCTTCCCCCAGCCACCCCCATCTGTACCCCTTCCCCCAGCCACCCCCATCTGTACCCCTTCCCCCAGCCACCCCCATCAGTACCCCCTTCCCCCAGCCACCCCCATCTGTACCCCTTCCCCCAGCCACCCCCATCTGTACCCCTTCCCCCAGTCACCACCCCATCTGTACCCCTTCCCCAGCCACCACCCATCTGTACCCCTTCCCCCAGCCACCACCCCCCATCTGTACCCCTTCCCCAGCCACCCCCCCCATCTGTACCCCTTCCCCAGCCACCCCTCCATCTGTGCCCCTTCCCCAGCCACCCCATCTGTACCTCTTCCCCCCAGCCACACCCTCCCATCTGTACCCCTTCCACCAGCTACCCCCTCATCTGTACCCCTTCCCCCAGCCACCCCCCCATCTGTACACCTTCCCCCAGCCACCCCCCATCTGTACCCCAGCCACACACCCCTCCCCATCTCTATCCCCTCCCCCCACTGCTCCATCTCTACCCCCTCCCATCACCCGCCCTCTTCTCCCCACCACCACCCATCTCTACCCCCCCCCCCCCCATCTGTACCCCTTCCCCCAGCCACCACCCTCCACCTGTACCCCAGCCACACTCCCTCCTCCCACCGCTCCACCATCTCTACCCCCCTCCCATCACCGCCCTCTTCTACCACCATCTCTACTCCCCTCCCCCCACCATCTGTACCCCTTCCCCCAGCCACCCCATCTGTACCCTTACCCCAGCCACCCACCATCTGTACCCCTTCCCCAGCCACCCCCCCATCAGTACCCCTTCCCGCAGTCGCCACCACCCATCTATACCCCTTCCCCCAGCCGCCACCCCCCCAACCTGTACCCCTTCCCAGAGCCACCCCCCATCTGTACCCCTTCCCCCAGGCACACCCCATCTATACCCCTTCACCCCCAGCTACCACCCCATCTGTACCCCTTCCCCCAGCCACCACCCCCCCCCATCTGTACCCCTTCCCCAGCCACCCCCATCTGTACCCCTTCCCCAGCCACCCCTCCATCTGTACCCCTTCCCCAGCCACCCCTCCATCTGTACCCCTTCCCCCAGCCACCCCCATCTCTACCCCCTCCCCCCACTGCTCCCCCATCTCTACCACCTCCCCCCACCACTACCCCCTCCCCCCATCTCAACCCCCTCCCCCTATCTCTAACCCCTTCCCCACCACCTGTACCCCTTCCCCCAGCCACCCCCATCTGTACCCCTTCCCCAGCCACCCCCCATCTGTACCCCTTTCCACAGCCACCCCCCATCTGTACACCTTCCCCAGCTACCACCCCCCATCTGTACCCCTTCCCCAGCCACCCCCCCATCTGTACCCCTTCCCCAGCCACCCCCCCATCTGTACCCCTTCCCCAGCCACCCCCCCATCTGTACCTTCCCCAGCCACCCCCATATGGAACCCTGCCCCCAGCCACCACCCCCCATCTGTACGCCTTCCCCCAGCCACCCCCCCATCTGTACCCCTTCCCCAGCCACCCCTCCATCTGTACCCCTTCCCCAGCCACCCCTCAAACCTGTACCCCTTCCCCCAGCCACCCCCCATCTGTACCCCTTCCCCCAGCCACCCCCATCTGTACCCCTTCCCCCAGCCACCCCCATCTGTACCCCTTCCCCTAGCCACCCCCATCAGTACCCCTTCCCCCAGCCACCCCCATCTGTACCCCTTCCCCCAGCCACCCCCATCTGTACCCCTTCCCCCAGTCACCACCCCATCTGTACCCTTCCCCAGCCACCACCCATCTGTACCCCTTCCCCCAGCCACCACCCCCCATCTGTACCCCTTCCCCCCACCCCCCCATCTGTACCCCTTCCCCAGCCACCCCTCCATCTGTGCCCCTTCCCCAGCCACCCCATCTGTACCCCTTCCCCCCAGCCACACAACACCCATCTGTACCCCTTCCACCAGCCACCCCCTCATGTGTACCCCTTCCCCCAGCCCCCCCCCATCTGTACACCTTCCCCCAGCCACCCCCCCATCTGTACCCCAGCCACACACCCCTCCCCATCTCTATCCCCTCCCCCCACTGCTCCATCTCTACCCCCTCCCATCACCGCCCTCTTCTCCCCACCACCACCCATCTCTACCCCCTCCCCCCCCCATCTGTACCCCTTCCCCCAGCCACCACCCTCCACCTGTACCCCAGCCACACTCCCTCCTCCCACCGCTCCTCCATCTCTACCCCCTCCCATCACCGCCCTCTTCTACCACCATCTCTACTCCCCTCCCCCCACCATCTGTACCCCTTCCCCCAGCCACCCCATCTGTACCCTTACCCCAGCCACCCACCATCTGTACCCCTTCCCCAGCCACCCCCCCATCAGTACCCCTTCCCGCAGTCGCCACCACCCATCTATACCCCTTCCCCCAGCCGCCACCCCCCCAACCTGTACCCCTTCCCAGAGCCACCCCCCATCTGTACCCCTTCCCCCAGCCACTCCCCATCTGTACCCCTTCCCCAGCCACCCCCCATCTGTACCCCTTCCCCCAGCCACCCCCATCTGTATACCTTCCCCCAGCCACCCCCCATCTGTACACCTTCCCCCAGCCACCCCCCATCTGTACCCCTTCCCCCAGCCACCCCCCATCTGTACCCCTTCCCCCAGACACCCCCCATGTACCCCTTCCCCCAGCCACCCCCCCATCTGTACCCCTTCCCCCCAGCCACCCCCCCCCCATCTGTACCCCTTCCCCCAGCCACCCCCGCATCTGTACACCAGCCACCCCGCATCTGTACCCCAGCCACCCCCCATCTGTACCCCTTCCCCCAGCCACCCCCCATCTGTACCCCTTCCCCCAGCCACCCCCCCATCTGTACCCCTTCCCCCAGCCACCCCCCCATCTGTACCCCTTCCCCCAGCCAGCCACCCCATCTGT